>NC_086114.1:14887333-15199166 GCF_963921235.1 Mobula hypostoma
TAAATCAATGAATCTGATTCTGAAGCTGGTGTTGCAACAGCAGCTGAGCATGAGGAAGGAAGACTTTCATTTATATAGCACATGTCATCCCCTTTTCTAAATGTTCCAAAACACCATGTAACTCCTGAAGTACTTTTGAAATGTAGCCAATATTGTAATATTTTACTTTTATTCTGAGCTACAGCATGGTAACAGGCCCAGAGGATGACTTCTCCAGATCCATCTGCCAAACAGTTTCAATTCTTCTTTCTAATGCCTCTTATTCCTTTCTCAAAGTAGCCGGGGTCTTGTCAGAATCCGTGATCGACAGCTGCTTTCAAGCTATGTTTCTTCACAGCGGTGGGTCCCCGTTCTTAGAGCTCACTGATTGGCCATGTTTCAATATCTCCAGGAGCCACATGGGGGATGTTGTGTCTTCGGGTTGTGGCCTTGCGCGGCCCTGTGGATGACTCAATTCCTCGGCGGTGTCACCAAATGATGCGTCGCAGGAGATTGGAACATCAAAATAGCGGGTGCGGCTGTTGGAGGCTTCCGCACTCGGGCAATTGTGCTCTCTCTCTCTCTCTCTCTCTATGGTGAGAGAGAGTTTGCTGCTGATTCTCAAGACGGAGAGCTTGAAACAAAAGCAGTGCTCTTGACTGCGGCATCGAAACTGCGAGCTGTTGGTCTCCCCTCTCGCTGTGAGAGGAGCGATACCTCTCTCTCCCTTGAGCTTGTTGGATGTTGAACTGTTTGGTGAACAGTGGTTTGCGATGAACAGTAGATCATGGTCTCTGCTGTTGCTTGCATGGTGGGTGTTGGGGCTGCTGATGTGTTCTGCTGGCATAAGTGGGGGGGGCCGGAGAGTTGATGCCTTTGCTGCTGCTTGTGCGTGGGAGGGGGAGGGGGGCTTTGGGGTTCTTACTTTTTTCTGTTATTCTTTCTTTGGGGTTTTTCTTCTATTTCGTGGATGTCTGCAGAGAGTAAGAGTTTCAAGTTGTACATTGAATAGATTCTCTGATAGTAAATGGAAGCCTTGAACCTTTTGGTTCAATGAGCCCACATCGCCCAATTATCTCCATGTGACCAAATAACCGAACAACCCATACATTGTTGGAATGTGGAAGGAGACTGGAGCAGCTGGGGGAAACCTATGGGGAGGAGGTACAAACTCCTTACAGACAGTGGCAGGAATTGAAGTCGGGTTGCTGGTACTGTAATAGTGTTACTGTAACTGTTATACTACTGTGCCAGCCCAATGCGCTCCCAGCACTGTGATAAAGATTGGAGAATATGTTGATTGAGAGATGATAGCATTTTCTATTGCCAGCCCAGAGTCAGAAAATTGAGTTCAAGAGATTTGAGCAAAAAAAAATCTAGACTAACTCTATAT
Source organism: Mobula hypostoma (assembly GCF_963921235.1). Taxonomy (NCBI): domain Eukaryota; kingdom Metazoa; phylum Chordata; class Chondrichthyes; order Myliobatiformes; family Myliobatidae; genus Mobula; species Mobula hypostoma. The sequence continues at coordinate 14,888,706 of NC_086114.1, forward strand.
TTCAATACTGAGGCAGAGATTGCAACCCAAGTATGTAAACTCTAACCCAAAAGTGAAGAAGGCAGTAGTAGAGGATTTCTGGGCAGCTTCACCAAAGACCAACTTTAGTCTCTTCACAGTGTTTTCGTAGTCTCTTCGCAGAGTTTCTTCACAGCTCTTCCCAAAGTCAAAGTCAATTTTTGATCAAAGTACATATTTGTCACCTTCTTGTGCCTTGAAATTCACTTCCTTGCAGGCATTGACAGGAAAATAAAGAAATACTATAAAATTTATTTAAAAAACTGTAGACTGACAAACAACCAATGTGCTAAAAAGATAAATTGTGCAAATAAAGTATAAATAATGCTGAGAACATGGGTGCAGAATCCTTGAAAGTGAATCTGCAGGTTGTGGAATCAGTTCAGAGTTGAGGTGTGTGAAGTTATCCACACTGGTTCAGGAGCTGATGGTTGTAAGGTAATAATAGTGCTTGAGCCTAATGGTATGGGATCTAAGGCTCCTGTACCTCCTGCCCAATGGTAGTGGTGAGAAATTGAGCATCTCCCAATTGATCCATGCCAAACTACCCCTTGGGAAAGATAGCACAGAGCTGAGAAGAGGAATGAGATAAAATAAATGTGATGAGCTGTTCAGTAGTGGACTAAAAATTAACATTGTATGATCATTTATATTCAGTTATGTGGATGATAGGGCCTCTATTTACCCAGAAGTCACTATCTCCAACAGTGAAGTAGTCTCATCAAGTGGAGAAGGAACACTGAGATCTCCAAATTAGGTCATGAACCCACTGAGAATGTTGTCAGCTAACTCAAGGCCAATGAAATCACATGTCATCATAGCTACAAAATAATCTCAAAGCATTTCTTGAGGTAAATGATAAAAAGAGGCTGAAAATTATATTCAGTTTATTCCAATAATATATAGGATGGGATCTTGATTTTTGGTGCTGTATCAGATAACACCAGTTTTTCCCTCAAACTGATCTGAATCATTGGAAGTTCTGTTTTGCTCTTTCAGATGGCTAGAATATAAAAGCAAAGAAATAATGTTGAGGCTTGAAAAGCGCGGATGAGGCCTCATTTGGAGTACAGTATTGTGAGCAGTTTGGACCCCTTATCATAGAAAGGATGTGCTGAAACTGGAGAGGGTTCAAAGGAGGTTCACGAAAATGATTCCAGGATTGAATGGCTTGTCACATGAAGAGCATTTGTTGGCTCTGGGCCTGTATTCACTGGAATTCAGAAGAAAGAGCAGTGACCTAATTGAGACCTATTGAATTTTGAAAGACCATGATAGAGTGGATGTGGAAAGGATGTTTCCTACGGTGGGAGAGTCTGAGACCAGAGGACACAGCTTCAGTAAGAGGGGCGTTCTTTTAGAATGGAGATGAGGAGGAATTTTTTTTAGCCAGTGAGTGGCGAATCTGTGGAATTTGTTGCCACAGGCAGCTGTGGAGGCCAAGTCTTTGTGTGTGTATATATATATGGCAAAGGTTGAGAGATTCGGCGGGAGGAGAGAGAGCGGTGTGCCGCGCTTGAGCAGCCCTCCGGTGAAAAATGATATCGTATCCGTTAAATAGGGGCCGTGGACAATTCTGATTTAATGGAGACAGTCGTGAAAGCACAGAGGAACATCTGGAAAAATTTCTGAAACGCCAGTTTGCTGCTGTTGTTACTGCGTGGTCAGGAATCTTTCCTAGGGAAGGCCTCAAAATCCCCGGCTTTGCCTGCTCTTGGTGACCGAGATGGAGGTTGAATCGTTCGGACAGAGATGGCGCTCAGTACTCGGTGTTGGAGAGCTGATCAGAGCTCGAAGTTTTCGGATGACTCAGAGTCGGATGGTGGTTGGCATGGCAGAGAGAGTTTTTCTTCCTTCTCCCGTCTGCGTGAGATGTGGGACATTTGAGAGACTTTGAACTTTTTACTGTGCTCATGGACTTCTTCATCAAGTTATGGTATTGTGGCACTGTTGTAACTATATGTTATAATTATGTGGTTTTGTTAGTTTTTTTCAGTCTTGGTCTGCCCTCTGTTTTGTGATATCATACTGGAGGAAATATTATATCATTTCTTAATGCATGCATTACTAAATGACAATAAAAGAGGACTGTATGTCTTCATAACCTAATTCTTGATTGGTCAAGGCATGATGGGATGTGGGGAGAAGACAGGAAATTGTGTCTGAAAGGGAAAATGGATCAGCCACGATGAAATCACAATCAAGAGAAAATCTACAGATGCTGGAAATCCAAGCAACACACACAAAATGCTGGAGTGTTCCTCTGAAGGATCTTGGCCCGAAACATCGACTGTACTATTTTTCTTTTTTTTTTAAATTTTATTTTTATTTGGATAAGGAGTTCACAATTATCATGTACTTTTTTCACACATATAACCTTTTCCATTTTTTTATATGTATAAAACTACAATTATTTATACATTCTTAAGTACACATTGAGATGATATGAAAGCAAAATAAACATTTAAATAGATAATTATGTACTGTGGTAAATCTAACCTATTAGGCTAAGTAATGAAATTAGTTGTTAAGAAAAATGGTAATAATAGTTTCCATACAACCCTTCTGGACCATTTCCACTGGTCCAAAATGTTGCATACAAGCCTATATACCAACCATTGTAGGTGTTCATATCCCAATTTGTTCGTGCTTGTTCCTGCCCACAGACATAATTATCCAATCCCTATGTACTTATTTACTTAATTTTTTCATTTTTTTTTATCCCTTTCCCAAATCTTTCCCTTTACTTGTGTTAATACTCTATTTTCCAAAAAAAAACAACAACAAACATTTAGACTAGGGGTGCTTACGTTAGCAATATTACTGTGTTGATGAGAAGAGCAATATAAATCATTAGGAGAGTCATCTAAAGTCTGCTCGCATTGGGGTTATATATTCAATCCATTTATTCCAGATTTGATAAAATGTTTCTTTTTGAGTTCTCAGGGAGTAGGTCAACTTTTCCATTTTAAATATTTCCAAGATAATTTCGTACCAATCTTCTAATGTAGGTGGTATTGGATTTAGCCATTTTCTAGTGATTGATTTCTTACTTGCCGCTAAGAGGGCCTGCAGCAACTTTATATCTTCCTTCTGTTCAAGGAACAATACATGCCCCAAATAGAGCGTCTCAAAGTTCAGAGGTATCTGGGACCTAAGTACCTTAACTAATGTTCTATGAATACCTTCCCAAAATAGACTTAATTTAGGGCAATCCCAGAAAATGTGAAAATGATTTGCCTCCTTAGAGCCGCACCCTCTCCAACACATCACATTTGTATCTTTATATTTTTCCTGATATGGGGTCTTGAAGTATCTTATAATGTTTTTCCAACAATGTTCTCTCCAAGTCAAAGAATTAGTCGAGGACCATTGAAAGCTGCAGATTTTCCCCCAAGCCTCCTCTGAAAGTACCAACCCCGCTTCTTTCTCCCACTTCTCTTTAATATACAGTGTATTTACATTTTTAGCATGGGAGAGTGCATTATATAGGCGAGAAACTGATTTACTAGGTATTGAACTGCAAGCCGAATTCAGAATCGTGAAAAATTCTAATTCTACTGTTGATAGGTCTGTATATCTACAACTCTGGTTAACATAGTTTCGTATTTGAAGGTACCTAAAAAAGTCATTATGTTCTAGGCCATGTTTGTCCTGCAGGATTTGGAAACTTTAATAATACTCTTTTATCTATAAATGAGAGGTAGGTTGTAAGACCTTTCTTTATCCATAGCTCAAATCTTTTATCTCCTCTGTTGGGAAGGAATTCGGTATCATATGCACACCATCTAAAGAGTTTTAGCATGTTATTAATTCCACATGAATTAACCACCTTCTGCCACACTTTTAATGTAAGATTTATCCAAGCATTGTTAAGTTTTTCCAACTGGGCCATCAATCCTTTGTCAGCTATTGAGGCCTGAAGAGGAAAACTGTCAACTAATGCAAATTCTATTTCCTTCCATCTAGCCTTATATTCCCTATTACACCAATATGACAGAGGGGTTATCTGTGAGGCATAAAAATAATTTCTCAGGCAAGGAAGAACCATACCTCCTCTTTCCTTCCCTAACTGTAAAGTGTTATATCGAATTCTAGGTTTCCTTCCTTGCCAAATGAAGCAGGAAATTCATTTGTCCCATTCCCTGAATTGATTATCATCCACCTCCACTGGTAAAGTACGGAAAAGATATAATAACCGAGGAAGAATATTCATTTTTATAGTATTTATCCTTGAATTTAAACTTTAAAAGGAGATAAGATTCCATCTATGCATATCTGCTTTTATCTCTGAGATTAATGGCCCATAACTTACCTGTGACAGTGTTGAAAGATCCTTCGGCAGGGTTATTCCTAAATATTTTAATGATTTAGCTTCCCACTTAAGATCGTATGTATCCTGCAATTTTTTTGGATGGTGTATAATTTAGGGACATAACCTGCGTTTTCTTTACATTTATTTTATAACCTGATATTTTCCCAAAGTCATCCAACAGTGTAAACAATCCTATAAATGATTTTTCTGGTTCACTCAGATAGACCAAAACATCATCTGCGAATAACGCCACTTTCTGTTCAATCCCTGCCACCTTGATACCTTTTACGATTTCGCTCTGTCTTATTAGTTGGGCAAGTGGTTCAATATATAGCACAAAAAGGAGAGGAGAAATTGGGCATCCCTGTCTAGTGCCTCTCTCTAAAATAAAGGAGTCAGAGAGGTCCCCATTTATCTTAATTCGGGCTGTAGGGCTGTCATATAGAGTCTGAATTACTTTAATAAACCTTTCTTGAAAGCCGAATCTTCCTAACACTCTGTATAGGAATGCCCAACTAACCGAATCAAAAGCTTTCTCAGCGTCCAATCCTACTACCATTGTCTCTGTCTCGTTCTTATTAACCTGTTCTAATATGTGCAGAGTTCTCCTTATGTTGTCCTGTGTTTGTCTTTGTTGAATAAATCCAGTCTGGTCTAAATGGATTAGGCCAGGTAAAAGCTTTTCCAATCTGCGCGCTAATATAGATGTAAATAGTTTGTAATCTAAATTAAGAACACTAATTGGCCGATAATTGCCACATTCTAGTTTATCTTTACCCTCTTTAGGAATAACTGAAATAATCGCTTCTCTCCAGGAAGGTGGAGTTTCTCCTCTCTGCAAGATCCAATTAAAGGTGTTAAGTAGTAATGGGGCTAACTGTGTCTTCAGGGACTTGTACCACTCTGAGGTAAACCCATCAGAACCCGGGGACTTTCCAGCCTTTAACCTAGAGATGGCCACGTTCAGTTCTTTGACAGTTACTGGTTCTAATAAACTTTCATTTTGTAAATCTGTAAGTTTAGGTAGATCTAAAAAATTCAATACACTGTCTATATAGGGCTCATTGGGGGCCCGGGGTTGGGAGTACAGCTCTCGATAATACGTTTCAAAACTCTCTTGAATTTTCCCTGTTGTACTCTCCACAAGCTTTGTCTTTGGATTCTTTATTTTATGAATTGTATTGTCTGCTTGTTGTTTTCGTAATTTATATGCTAATAATCTAGCTGATTTACCTCCTACTTCATAATTCTTTTGTCTCAGGTAAAGAAAATTTCTTTGAGTTTCCAACGTATAAATATCATCAATTTCACTTTGCAATTTCCTAATTTCCTGTTTTCGATTTGAATTACTTTTGTTGCTATCTCCAACTTGAAGTTGTTTTAATTTTCCTTGAAGGTCTGCTAATTTTTGTGCATTGATTTTTTTCATGTGAGTAATAATGGAAATAATTTTCCCTCTCAGTACAGCTTTCAATGTATCCCATAAAATCACTGGTGATGTTTCTCCCGTGTCATTAAGGTCTAGATATTCTTTGATTTCTCCCCTTAATCTCTCCATTACTTTTGGGTTATTAAGTATATGTGAGTTTAGTCTCCATAGTGTTTTCCTCATTTTCCTTTCCAGGATTAGAGACATAGAGACTGGGCTATGATCCGACAGATCAATTGTTGCAATATTACAGTTTTTTATCCTGAGTCTATCTGTATTAAAGATAAAGAAATAGTCTATCCTTGAATAGGCTGAATGAGGGAAAGAGTAATATGTGTAATCTTTACTAGTAGGGTGTAATTCCCTCCAGACATCTATAATTCCCAACTCCTCCATCAATGAATTCACTTTCCGAGTCAGAGGTTTATTCTGAGTAACTATTCTTGAAGAATCTAATATAGGATTTAATCTAATATTAAAATCCCCTACACAAATTACTACCCCTCGAGAACTGACCATTAGGTCAAAAATGTGTCTATAAAATGACCATTCACTACCTGGAGGAGCATAAACATTCAGCAATGTTATTTCTGTACCTTCTATTCTTCCTGTGATTTTTACAAACCGTCCTTCTTTGTCTCTAGTCTCTGAAATATGTTCATAATTAAGAGTACTTGATATTAAAGTAGCTACCCCTCTTTTGTGACTCAATTTATATGATGAATAAAATATATGCTTAAAGCCCATTCTTTTTAATTTTCCATGTTCAGATTGGCTCATATGTGTTTCCTGGAGGAAAGCTATTTGTGCCCTCTCTTTTTTTCAATTTAGACATAATCTTATTTCTTTTAATTGGATTCAAAACCCTATTAACATTATAGGAAATTATTTTTACCAATTCAGTTTGCATTTTTCTCTAGTAGAAAAAAAGCACTCTCCTTTTCTAACCAAACAGTAAGCAATCCCTTCTCAACAGTAAACCACGACATATAACCACACCCTAGACATTTCTGAACGTATAACATTTGAAAATTTTCCCCGACTTCCCACAGTGAGGCCTGAGCACCGACCCGCCTCAGTTCAGAGGGATAACCTCTATCTTCACCCTGTGTTAGAGGGCCCTCAGCAGTTTGAATAATCATAGAGAATTTTCTCCTATTTATGTTTCGACCATATTGCTATCATTCAAGTTATTCCGCCTAGATTATTTTCAATTACCAGTTTTCATTTTACTTTTAAGTCCGATTTACTCTTTTCAGTCATTTCTCTTAATTAATCTGTATTCTCTGTACATTCCCGTCTGAATATTTGCAGCTTTTCCTTGTAGTTTGACACTCTGGTTCGTGTGGAGCGTCCTCGCCCCACTAACTGCCACGACTTCTGCCGAATCCTCTCCAGTAGCGACTCCGGTTGGATGATAACTTTAATAGGTAGTCCCCGGTCCGCCAGGTCCGACGTTGCCTCCTCCACCGTAGCGTAAGTTTTTGTCCCTTCGTCGTAAAAGACTCTCAGCCGAGCTGGATACAGGGTCTGGAATCTGATGTTGTTTTCCTTCAGGACTCTCCGTGTTTCCGTATATTCCTTCCGTCTGGCAAGAATCCCCGGTGCGTAGTCGTGGTCTAAACTGATTTTACAGTTGTTCCACATGAAACCTTTCTTTTGCCATGCTCTTTTAAGCACCTCTTCCTTCGTTCTGTAACTGAGAAATCTGATCAGAATCGATCTGGGCTGGGCGCCTGCCGGAGGCTGTGGTGCCAACGCGCGGTGAGCCCTTTCTATCTGTAGGTCTTTTACGGCCGGTATATCAAGGTTCTCTCTAAGCAGCTTCTCCACGAAGGGAATCATCAATCCGGGTTTACCTTCGGTTCCTTCGGGAACTCCGTAGATCCTCACATTTTCCTTTCTCGAGCGGCCTTCTTGATCTATTAGTTTCCACTGGAGTTGGTCTTGTAGCTTCAGCATTTCTGCTATCACTTCCTCGGCGTTTTGTAGCTTCTCTTCAATTCCAACAATCCTCGCTTCGGCTTCATCTATCCGCGAGTTAATTTTTACTATTTCTCCTTTAATATCTTCCAGCTGTTTGCTGTTATCTTGTCGGAACTCGCGAATCTCTCCGAGAATCAAAGACAGAGTCACCGATTCCCCCTCATTATCTCCGTCCTGGCTTGCCGTGGGAGAGCTAGGCCCTTCGCCTTGCTGCATCTCTTTATGTTTATCAGCCTTCGAAGCGGACTTTTTATTCTTGTTCTTAGACAACATCCTTGCCCCTTTTATTAATATAGTTATGCAATATTAAGTATTTGTCTAAATTCGATTTTGGGGCAGTTTACCTTCTTTTTTGTCGAGAGACCTTTTCCTTACGCTGCCATTCCCTTGATGACCCGGAAGTCCCCCCCACCCGACTGTACTATTTTTCATAGGTTCTGCCTGGCCTACTGAGTTCCTCCAGCGTTTTGTGTGTGCAGCCATAACAAAGTGGAGCAGACTCATTCGCCACATGGCCTAATTCTGCTCCTGTATCTTATGGCCTTATGGTGTTTTCTCATGTGACATGGCTTATCCAGACCTCACTCCACACTAATATCTCAAGGACACACTCGTGTCCAGAAGAACCTCTATGTCCAGTAGGGGTTTCTGAAAAAGAAGTGTCACAGTTGAAACTAGTAAGAGGCACCTGGTCAAAGTCTGAAAGTTATTTCTGGTTAGTGCTTCAGAAACTGACAGAAAGTAATGGTTATCAAGCACAGTGAGGCTGATGCTTCCCGGATGTCAGGTCAGCAGGAAAAGTTTAATGGCTGCAGTTTACCATCACTGCAGGACTTGTATGCGTCCAGGACAAAAAAAAGTAAGTAGGAAAAGTCTTTGCGTATATATAAGGCAGAGGTTGATAGATTCTTGATTGGTCAAGGCATGATGGGATGTGGGGAGAAGACAGGAAATTGGATCTGTGCCATGGTCTGGTACGTGAAGTCCTCATTCCAGTTCATGGTCCGGTCCATCGATCCTTATTCCAGGTTTTCTGGTTTTCCCTTGTCCTGTTGGGTGCCTAAATTGAAGCACATGATTCTCATTTTGGGATGACTACATAATTAGCTCCTGGGTTCAGCTTCAGTTGCTGGACTGTTCCCTTCCCTTCCTTCTGAAGCCTCACCTGCTACCTTCTCCTGTGTCCTCATCTGTAATGCCCTCGATCAAGGCTCTGCGTTCTTGTTCTCCCTTGACCAAGCCAAGGCTTCGGGGTCTCGTCCTGTCTTTGTGCCTTGCTCAGCCCAGGAGTACCTTGTCTAGTCCAAGACACGTCCAAGTACCTCGTCTAGTCCAAGCCACGTCCAAGTACCTCGTCTAGTCCAAGCCACGGCTTTGTGTTCTTGTCCTGTGCAGGAGTTCCACATCCAGTCCTGTAGCCATGTCTTGTCCTCGCCTAGATCAGGGGGCCGAGCCCAAGTCAAGACCTAGGTTCTGGGTCCCTGTCCAGTCTCTGGCTCAGAGTCCTTGTCCACGTTCCAAGTTCCTAGTTCCTCATCCAGGTCTCACTTTCCTGGTCTAGGCCTAGCCCAGGCCCTGTATCCTAGCCTCGTCCAGGGCCCATGCCTTGTCCAGCATCATTTCTTCCCCACTTCCCTTGCTTGCATGACACGCCTAGTCCTATTCCTAGTACCTCAGTGTCTGTGTCTTGCATTTGGGTCTGCCACCAACGCCCCCCATATGACAGTCTGAATTGGAAAATGGATCAGCAAACTCCCTTTTCCAAAAACTCCCTTCTTGAAAGCACTATTGAATATTAAAGCAAAATCTTCACAGCATCTTAAACGTTTCTTACCCCAGGCAGTTAATCTGAGCAATCTTTCTAATTATTCCCAACTCTCACCCTTCCATTACCTCAGATTCTGCACTGTAAACACTTTAAACCACATTCTATAATGCTACTTACATTGTAAGCTTGTATTTCTGTATTTATACACATTTTTATTCAATAGCTGTACTTTAACCTCTAACTTTATTTTCATACAGTCAGTCACAGGATCATAACGAAGTACAGCACAGAAACAGGCCCCTCAGCTCATCTAGTCTGTACCGAATCATTTAAACTGCCTACTCCCATTGACTTGCACTGGGACCATAAACTTCTATACCCCAACCGTCCATCCATCTATCCAAACTTCTCTTAAACTTCGAAATTGAGCTCACATGCACCACTTGATCTGGCAGCTCGTTCCACACTCTCACCACCCTCTGACTGAAAAAGTTTCCCATCATGTTCCCCTTAAACTTTTCACCTTTCAGTCTTAACCCATGACTTCTAATTGTAGTCCCACCACCTCAGTGGAAAAAACTTACTTGCATTTACCCTATCTATACCCACCTCATAATTTTGTATACCTCTATCAAATCTTCCCTAAATCTTCTACATTCCAAGGAATAAAGTCCTAACTTATTCAGTCTTTCCTTATAGCTCAGGTCCTCCAGTCCCAGCAATAAGCTCGTAAAGCATACTTTCTCTGTACTCTTTCAACCTTATTTATATCTTTCCTGGAGGTAGATGACCAAAACTCCAATCAATACTCCTATTTAGGCAGCACCAATGTCTTATACAACTTCAACATAACATCCCATCTCCTGTACTCAATACTTTGATTTATGAAGGCCAATATGCCAAAAGCTTTCTTTATGACTTTATCTACCTGTGCTGCTGCTTTCAAGGAGCTCTATTCCCAGATCCCTTCATTCTACTGCACTCATCAGTGCCTTGCCATTCACTGTGCAAGTCTTATCCTTGTTGGTCCCATCATTAATTCTTTATTCCTTATGATTGTTGAATGTTGTTTTTGTTGCAGGTTGTGCCAACTCAACACAGCACATTCCTAATATATGTAAATGTATATGGAAAGTTGATCCTTGGTAAATTTGGTTTCCCTATTCAATGTTATGTGAAATGCTATGCCCCTCAATCCCCTGTATAAATTCCCAGCAAACTGAACACAGAAGTTCAGGTGAAGTACAAGGTTCACGATTAACTTGCCCACGCAATAAACCATCTTAACAGCTCAGTAGCCCTCGATCTCCGATCCACATAAAACTTGGTCCACGAACCCTTGTCTGACTTGGACTTCTTTAGAAAGTGATGACTGCTCCCATTAGAATTTCGGTGTCAAACAGAAGATTTCTGGAGACCTTTGCAGATTGTCACAGTTTCTACCACATCCCTGTTTGCAGATTTTATTCGCTGATCTCCTTTTGAGGATTAAGGATACAATGAACTTTCAAATGATTTGCTTCCTCATTGGCAATGCTTTTTATTCTCTCACCAGTTTAATAAAACAATCAGAACTTTGCAGTAATAAACAAACTTCTAAAACAAATAAAGAAACAGTTGTGGAAGTTTTCTGTTTCTCTCTTGACTAAGGCTGTGTGCGGAGGAGAAGACCGACCTGTAGTGCACGTGGTTGTTTCACAGCTCAGCCTCCTTCCAGGCGGCAGTGTGTCCTTGGTCTAGTGAGACATTTTGTCACAAATTGAATCCAAAATGATGCACAGCTATAATTCCATAATTTCCGTTGTTCCAGCAATTCTTAGGCAGGAAAAAAATGATTAAGGGAGAGCTAGTAGTACTGCCTGTGATGTTAAAGAACAGGAGAGGGCACCATAGTCAGAGATCAATGCTGGTACAACAATCAGAATGGAATTTATTATTACTGACATATCAAAGTTCAAAGTAAACTTATCGCGGTCTGCATATTTCACCTCCTTCCCTTTATTCCATGGTCTACTGTCTCTCCTATCAGTTTCCTTCTTTTTCAGCCCTTTGCCTCACCATCCATCACCTCCCACGTTCTCACATCATTTCCCTCCCCCCCCCCACACTTCAGCTCTCCTCGCTCACCTGGATTCACCTATCGCCTGCCGAACTTGTGCTCTTCTCCCTCCTGCCCTTGTTTTCTGGCATCTGTCCTCTTCTTTACCAGTCCTGGTGGAGGTCTCAGCAAAAAATGTTGACCGTTCACTTCCTTGCATTTCCATCCTCACCTTCTGAGTTCCTCCAGTGTTTTGTATGTGTTGCTCCAGATATTCAGCAGCTGCTGTCTCTCATGTCTCTGATGAAGAGTCATTTAAATTTTGGACAAACGATCAAAAGCTATGTGATAGAAGTGGGTCACGGCAGCACTGTCTATTTTTAAAGATTAGCTCTATTTGTCAATTGTACATCGATACCTACAGTGAAATGCATCTTTTGTGTCAACAACCAACACAAGGACCTGCTCGGGGGCAGCCTGCAAGTGTCACCATGCTACCTGTGCCAATATAACATCTCCGCAATTTACTAACCTTAACCCAGATGTCTTGGGAATGTGCGAGGAAACCAGAGCATCTGGAGGAAACCCAGGGAGAACATACAAACTCCTTACAGACAATGTCAAAATTGAACTCCAATCGCTGGCGCTGTAAATCACTACAACTTCAATGAAGATGTGCAAGTGGACTTTTAAGATGCAACATTTAAGAGAAATTTGGATAAGTATATGGATGGGAGGGCTAGGGTCCAGGTGAAGTCTGTTGGGAGTAACTGTTCAGCATGGCCGAAATGGGCTGAAGGGCCTACTTCTGAGCTGTGTCTATGACTTATCTATGACTGTGACAGAGTGCAGGAAGACAGGAATGTTGGTCTTACAGACATGGAGTAATACAGCATGGAAAAAGGCACTTTGGGCAATTTATCCATGCCAATCATGGTGCCCACTTGCCTCGATTAGACCCATATCCCTCTAAACCCTTGCTATCCATCTACTTATCCAAATGTCTTTTAAATGCAGTTATTATGCTTTCCTCAACCACTTTCTCTGGCAGCTTATTGGATGTACACATCACCTTCTGCATGAAAAAATTGTCCATTCCTTTTTAAATTTCAAAGTTTTCAAAGGTAAATTTTATTTTCAAAGTACGTATATATCACGGTATAGAACACTGGGATTCATTTTTCTGTGGGCATACTCAGCAACTGTATAGAATGGGAACTATAGCAGGATGAATGAAAGATCAACCAGAGTGCAGAAGACAACAAACTGCGCAAATATAATTATAAATAAATAGCTATAAATAACAGGAACATGAGATGATGAGATAAAGAGTCCTTAATGTGAGATCATTGGTTGAGGGAACATTTCAATGATGGGGCAAATGAGTGTAGTTATCCTCTTTTGTTCAAGAGCCTGATGGTTGAGGGGTAGAAACTGTTCCTGAACCTGGTGGTGTGAACAGTTTTTTAGATCTTTCCCTCTCACCCTAAACCTGTGCCCTCTAGTCTTTGCTTCCTGGGAGAAAGATTATATATTTTCATCCAAAATACGCAGCTCATTATTTTATACAGCTCTATAAGGTTTCCCTTGAATCTCCAAATTCCAAGGAATAAAGTCTTAGTTTGCCCGACCTCTCCTTATAATTCAAGGTAGCGCACACAAAATGCTGGAGGAACTCAGCAGGTCAGGCAGCATCTATGGTGAGGAATCATCAGGATTCATCCTCTCCTATTAACTCAGGTCCTTGAGTCCTGGCAGCATCCTCATAAATCTTTAAAGGAGTGGGGGATGTCACAGAGATAAGGAACGTTATGGGAATCAATAGGCTTGAGAAGAATAATGTGAACTGTACGATTGAGATGTTTCCACACTATATGGCAGCATAGAGCAGGAAGTCCAGGGCTGATGAATGAATCAGGTTCTAATTTACATATCTACACGGAGTTATAGGAAGAAAGTCACTCCAGCTGGAGTTTCATGGTTTGTTGACCATTAGTATCCTAAGTGAAGTCACTTTAATCTAATTACTGCCAGTATTAGTATGGATATTAACAAGAATTTATTAGATTACAGAGAGCAGGAAAGTTACATGTTCTGTATATCATAGAGGCGCAGTGGCACCTGCTGGCCAAAACGGGTTTTATATCCAAGATTTATGACTGTTTATTGTCATTCTTCAGTATTCAAGTGTAAAGGAGAACAAGATGTTTATTACTCCCGATCCGATGTAGCATATAAAAACACAATAAACACAAAGAACGCAATTTTAAAAACACAGTAAATATCAATATAAAAGCAAACCTATAAAACGCAGTGTACAAGTAACTGAGTGTAGCCATAAAACACATAAGGTTAGTTTATATAGATAGACTGATTGCACGTACATGAAGTGGCAGTGCATGGGAGATGAAGGGTGCTGAAGGGCTGTGGAGAGGAGTGGCAGATGTAGGGGGGCGGTGGGATGGGTCAATGGCTGGAGGTGTTATCAGTCTGATAACCTGGGGAGGTCTGGTGGTCCTGGAGAGGTTGCTGTGTAGCCTCTTCCCTGATGGGATTGGGACAAACAGTCCATGAGCAGGGTGCTGCGATCCTTCATGGTACCACTGGCCTACATGAAAATGACAGCCAATTCCCTCGCCGCTATCAGGCAGTTAGTCATTTAGACAGGCACTTGAACATAGCTGCGTGCAGTCCTAATGTGGACAAATAGGGTCAGTGAGGATGGCCAAAATGTTGAGAATGACATGGAGAATCTCCCTGTGTACATTTAGAACAAAAGCATTGCAGTGGAAAGTGGTCATAATGTTGCCGCGGATAGTAAAGTCAGGGAGTTACACAGGGAGATTCTCCATGTCATTCTCAACATTTTGGCCATCCTCACTGATCCATACTTGTACCTTATACTTTACTGTCGCCAAACAATTGATACTAGAGCGTACAATCATCACAGTGAAATTTGATTCTGCGCTTTGCGCTCCGTGGAGTACAAATCGATAGTAAATATAAAAAATGTAAATTATAAATCATAAATAGAAAATAGAAAAGGGAAAGTAAGAGTGCAAAAAAACTGAGAGGCAGGTCCGGATATTTGGAGGGTACGGCCCAGATCCGGGTCACTTTTTTGCATAATTTTGTATAATTTGTGTTTAGATTTATGTTTTTTTCATGCGAATACTGTGCCTCTAATGCTATGTGTCTGTGATGCTGCTGCAAGTAATTTTTTAATTGCACCTGTGCATTTGTGCATATCACAGTAAGTTCAACTTTACCTTGATGACTGGAACTTCCTCTGGGGACAGGTACACTTTGTTACTCTGCAAAATACTTCAGTCACATCCATGCTGTATGACTCTATAAAACTGATCAGAATGTGTACTGGAAATAACTAGATCAAGTACAGCAATTAGGATGTTAAAGGAGGCTTCAATGCATTAAAATCTCTCTAGAGGGCATCCTATCAACAATTTTCCAGCAAAGTCTCCCAAATCTCATAAGGAGATGGCAGGGCAGGTAACCAAGAAGTAGGCCTTAGGTAACTTCTTAAAGAAGGGAAGGGAATGGAAGAGTTTTAGGAAGGAAATTATAGATCATAGTGTTGAGGTAAGACACTTAGATGGGACGAGGAAGAATTTTTCCACATACAGGGAGGTTGAAATCTTCCGAGGAGATAATGAAGGCAGAGCCTCTCACGATATTTAGAATGAACACATGAAATACCATGGCATGGAGGGCTGGGCTGGAAGATGGGATTTGCACATCTGGCAGGTACACAGCAGGCTTCAGGGAGTGCTCCCACGCTGCATCTCAAATATTTCATCAGAATGTACACCTGAGCTGATCTGAGCCTTCATGTTTTATGTGACTGTCCTATGGGAACTCAAGGCATACACCCAATTCCATGGAAACGTACTCCCGACCGAACCCAAACCTGAGTGGTCCCTGGGAATGGACACATGGCCGAGCTAGAACCCAAATCATTCATCAGGTTAACACACCCAAAATGCGGAGGAACTCAGCAGGTCAGGTAGCATCTATGGAAATGAATAAGCAGTCGACATTTTGGGCCAAGACCCTTTGTCAGGACTGGAAAGGAAGGTGGAAGATGACAGAATAAGAAGGTGGGAAAGAGGGGAATGAAGACAAGCTGGAAGGTGATAGATGAAGCCAGGTGGGTGGGGGAGGGGGAAGAAGTTAAAAGCTGAGAAGTCATAGGTGGAAAAGGCAAGGGGCTGGAGAAGGAAGAGTCTGATAGGACAGGACAGTGGACCATGGAAGACAAGGAAGGAAGAGGGGCACCGGGGGATGTGATAGGTAGGTGAAGAGAAGAGGTAAGAGACTAGAGTGGGGAATAGAAGAAGATGGAAGGGGGAGGGGAGAAAAGAAATGACCGGAAGTTGGAGAAATCGATGTTCATGCCATCAGGCAGGAGGCTACCAAGATGGAATATGATTAATCAGATTACACACTTTGACAAAATGAACCGTAATATTGTTTCAGAATGTACATTCCCACCCCACCTGGACATAAATGATTTGTCAGAATATGCAGCTTAACCAGTCTTCCTAGAATTTACACCTGCCTGCCTCAGAAGCTGTATTTGATCAGAAAATACAATAAACAGACCAAAATATCAGTGATTTAACAAAGTGCTGAACTCTACTGAGCAAAATCTGTATGCTATTTTCCCCAGGTTTGCAAAGAAATATTTCAGCAGAATATACACCAAATGATACCTGAATTAAGTGTGTTATCTGTATGTACATCTAACCTGACCTGAGCCAAAATCACTTTATTAAAAAAAACACCTAACCCGATTCCAAATGCTTTAACAGACTAAGTACCCAACCCGAGCCCAAACATTTTCTGCATTTGCAACCAACCTGAGAAAGACTCCAGATGTTTTTATATCAGAATATACACCTCACTCTATTGTATGAATTTAGGGAAGCTTGACTGATGAGAGATGTTGAGGCTCTGGTCAAGAAATAGAAGAAAGCATGGGTTTAGGAGGTTGGGAATGAGTGAATCCCTTGATGACTATAGAAAGATTAAGAATACTCTTAAAAGGAAAACCAGGGGAGCAAAGAGAGGATGTGCAATGGATCTGACAGGTAAGGTTAAGGAAAATGCCAGGGAGTTCTATAGTTACAAAACATTAAGAGTGAAAGGGTGGCTAGGGAGAGACTAGCTCCCTTTAGAGATGAGCAGGGCTGCCCATGTCTTGAGCTGCAGATGGGTGCTATTTCTAATGAATATTTCTCCTTGGTTTTTACCGAATGATTAACCAGCTCACTCCATCACGGGCAAATCCTTCCCCACCACTGGGCACATTAACATGGGACGCTGCCACAAGAAATCAGCATCTATCCTCCAAGACCTCCACTGTCCAGATCAAGCTCTCTTCTTCCTTCTACAAGCAGGCAGGATGTACAGAAGCCTTTATGTTGTGTGACTGTATTTTACGGATATCTTACATGTGCTTGCTATATTATTTGTTCTATATTGTGCCTTGTGCTGTGTGTGACTGTTGGTACTGTGTTTTATACCTTGGCCCTGGAGTAACACTGATTTGTTTGGTTGTATTCATGGGTATTCATGTATGGTTGAATGACAATCGAACTTGAACTTGAACTTAGGTCCCACACCACCAGGTTCAGGAACAGTAAATACCCACCGATCTTCAGGCTCCTGAACCGACATGGATAACCTCAATCACCACTACTCTGGACAGATTCTATGACCTACAGACTCACTTTCAAGGTCTCATTACAACTCATGTTCTCATTAGTTTTATTTGCAGTTTTGTCTTTTTTTTACACATCGATTGTTTGCCAGTCTTTGCCAGTTAATGTATAAATTTTTGCAAATTTTATTGCATTTCTTTTTTTCCTGTAGGTGCCAGTGAGAAAATGAATCTCAAGTAGTATGTGGGACAATATACATACTTTGATAAGAAAGTTACTTTGAAATTTAATATAAGACCATGAGATATAGAAGCAGAATTAGGCCATTTGGCCCAACAAGTCTGCTTTGCCATTCCATTATGGCTGATTTATTATCCCTCTCAACCCCATTCTCCTGCCTTTTCCTATAAGCTTTGATGCCTTTACTAATCAATAGCCTATCAAACTCCGCTTTAAATATACTCAATGTCTTGGCCTCCACAGCCATCTGTGGCAATGAATTCCCCAGGATCACCCATCCTCCGGCTAAAGAAATTCCTCCACATCTCTGTTTTAAAGGGAGGTCCTTTTATTCTGAGGCTGTGCCCTCTGGTCCTAATCTCACCCACTATAGCAGGAGTTCCCAACCTTTTTTACCCCATGGACTCCTACCATTAACCGAGGGGTCCGTGGACTCCAAGTTGGGAGACTCTGCACTATAGGAAATACCCACTCCACATCTACTCTATTTAGGCCTTTCAATATTTGATAGGTTTCCATGAGACCTCACCCCCACTCCATTCTTCTGAACTCCAGCCAGTACAGACCCGGAACTATCAAACTCCCCTCAAATTTTAAGGCTTTCTTTCCAGGGATCATTCTCGTGAACCTTCTCTGAACCCAGGATAACCTTGTGAATAACTCAAGTGATCATGGCTGAGGGAAAGAAAAATCAAGTGCCCAAGGTTCCAGAGATACAGTATGTTTTGTATCAGAATATGTCAACTAATAAATTATCTCCAATGAACATTGACTGGGTTCTGAATCACAAACGCCTTTCTACAGAACAATGTGTCTATGGAACAGACCACAACCTTATCATCAGAACAGGAGGCAGGAACAATTTGTTTTTAAGTTAAATGATCCTCTATAATGACTTCCCTCTGCTATATTTGTTAACGTAAGAAAATACAGAAGCATGCCTTAGATTTGACTGTGATCTCTGCTGATTATCATTCAGGAATGAAAACACAATGACTCATCCAAGGCATTGAAGTGTTGAACTGTCATCCTGGGGACAGGTGCCATTGCACCAAAGTTTATTGTCATTGCCCACACAATCAGGAGAGCAGAATAAATAAAGGAAGACGTACGTGTGTGTGTGTGTGTGTGTGTGTGTGTGTGTGTGTGTGTGTGTGTGTGTGTGTTAAAGCCCTTTTAATTATGTACCTGACAATAATAATGCCTTGCTGTCTAGATACATTGTTAGTTTCTCTGAACTTGTGTTGTTGAACACTCCCAATTTGTCAGGGGTTCGGTGATGCAGACAAGAAACGTGTTATCTGTGAGATCAGAGTTCATATCATGGTGAATGAGTTGAGTAAATGCTCCTTGATCACAGCAATTGTGGACTGATGGAAGAACGGTCTCAGTCCTGACTAGTGTGAACGCTCAGCATTGTGTTTTTGTGAAAGATCATAAAACATAAAAGTGGAGATAGGCCACTCAGTCCATCAAGTCCACACTGCTGTTCAATTATGGCTGATTTACTATCCCTCTCAAAGCCATTCTCTTGCCTTCTCCCCGTAATCTTTAATGCCCTTGCTAATCGAGAATCTATCAACCTCCACTTTAAATATAGCCAATGACTTGCCCTTCACAGCCATCAATGGCAGTGAATTCCACAGAATCACCACTCCAGCTAAAGAGAGTCCTTCTCATCTAAGGTGACGTCCTTGTACTCTGTGGCTGTGGTCTTTGGTCCTAGTCTCCCCCACTATAGAAAACATTGTCACCATGTCCACTCTATCTATGCCTTTCAAATATTTGATAGGTTTCAATGAGATCCCTCTTCATTCTTCTAAACTCCAGTGAGTATAGGCCCAGAGCCACCAAACACCCCTCATACATTAACCCTTCCTTTCTCAGGATCATTTTTGTGAACCTCCTCTGGATCCTCTCATTCATTCTGAAATAAGGGACCCAAAACTGCTCATAATACGTTGTGTGGTCTGACCAATGCTTTATAAAGCCTCAGCCTTATAAAACGTTTTATCTGATGACACTCTTCAACTTCCTCTTAGATTGCTAGGCAAGCCACTTAATTCGGAGATAATCAGGGATGGCCAGTGAATGCTGGCATTGCCAGCGATACCGGTATCTGTAAATGCGTAAACATCGAGGATTGCAGGGCGGTGGGTAGAGAGGCCACTGGGTGATTTAAAAATAAGGAAGCTAATTTTACAGCACATTCTCTCATAAATAAAATGACTATTATTGAGCTTCACTCATAAATAAGGATCAGGAAGCTTGGCCCAATTGCAGTTGACTTGGATGAGACACTCCAGACTTTCTAATCTTGTTGCTGCTATTGGAGCACTATTTATTTTGGCAGAAGGACAGCTGGCAGTCAGGGATGCTGATGAAAGAGAATAAATTATCTGCTTTATTTTTATAGAGTAACACACATCAAATACTGGAGGAACTCAGCAGGTCAGGCCACATCTATGGAGATGAATAAAAGCTGATGTTTCAGGCCAAGACTCCCGACTTTTTATTTCTCTCTGTAGATGCTGCCTGACCTGCTGTGTTGTTTGCTCTGGATTAGGTTGGATGAGCAACACCTTATATTACGCAAAGTGGGATTCCCTGGTGACCATCCATTTCAATTCTACTTCCCATTCCCATTCCGACATGTCAGCCTATGGCCTCCCCTAGTGCCACAAAGAGGCCACGCTCAGGTTGAAGGAGTAACAGCTTATATTCCATCTGGGTAGCCTCTAACCCAAAGGCATGATCATCGATTTCGCTAACATCCCTTAAGTGCCCCCGCCACCTTCACCATTCCCATTCCTGTTTCCCTCTCTCACCTTATCACCTTACTTGCCCATCACCTCCCCTGGTGCTCCTCCTCCTTCTTTTTCTTCCATGGTCTTCTACCCTTTCCTATCAGATTCCCCCTTCTTCAGCCCTTTATCTCTTTAACCTATCGACTTCCCGACTCTTTACTTCACCCTCTCCCCCTCTCCTGGTTTCACCTATCACCTACCATCTTGTACTTCTTCCTCCTTTTCCCCCATCTTCTTGCTCTAACTGCTCATCTTTTTTTTCCGGTCCTGATGAAGGTTCTCAGCCTGACACATTGACTGTTTACTCTTTTCCATAGACGCTGCCTGGCCTGCTGAGTTCCTCCAACATTTGGTGTGTTGCTTGGATTTCCAGCATCCGCAGATTTTCTCAACTATCAGCAGGATCTCTTGTGTTTATGTGCTTCTAATAAATCATACCTTCCCGGACAGAGCCGGGAAGTTCTCAACAATGTCGAGGGATGCAACACGTGCTTCATTGATGGTGAGTCGGTACCAGCTGCAGGGCAAGAAACTGATGTTCACAGGAATCTGTCAGTTAATGCTATTGTCCTTTCAGGTGGAGCACAGGTGAGGATGAAAAGGGTGAAGGAGAAGACTTAAATCCTGCTTTAAAAGACATTTGCCATTTTGCGATGCCCTACAGCAGACAGGAAGCGGCAAAATTCTTTGCTCGTTGCCTTTTCAGCCAGTTTTATCCTATGAACCTTCTTAACTAGGTTCTTCTTCCACCAATCCTCAAGCTGTGCCTCATTCCAATATCCTTCTGTGTGACTATAATGTTTGCATTGATAACAAAGTGAAGGCTGTTGCCAAGGGATTTTTGTTGTTCCTGCACTGTTTTTGTTGACTGCACTGGGAATCCTAGAATGAAACAGAAGGATTCGGCTTAATCCACTGTGACAGAGAGCACTTGGTAAATGCACCCTTCACACACAGACATTGCCTTGTTGTCCTGCTGTCGTTGAGCTGAGTGTACACATTCCAATGTTCTTTCTTGATATATTCTCATAATGGCTCCAAAACAGAGCTGATGCCCTCGGGTTGGCTTTGTGGTGCCTTTCCCACCGTACTTGGCAGAATATTCCATTTCTCCAGTAGTGGAGAAGTGTCAATGTGTATATGTTGTTTGTATACTGTATTTAAAGTAGATTCTTCTGTTGATTCAGTAATATCATTGTGAGTACATTGTGTGGCACTTCTTATTCTACTTTATGTGTACTCTCAAGTTAACTTTGTTGGTAATTAAAGATGGTAAAACAAGGAATTCTTCACTCAGTAGGAGAGAGAGGTACAGGTTGCCAGTAGATCACACTGCGACTGGACAAAAAATAGTATGGAGCTATCATTGTGTTTTCTGGCAGATATATTTTTGTAAATATTGGCAGTTTTATTTTTGCTATTTTTGCAAGTTTGATTTCTGGAGCACCTAATAAACTCCCTTGCACTTAAGTGCTAAGTGATGTCAGTCATTTTTTTCCTTTGGTCGTAGCCACGCATCTAACATCCACCATGTCTGAATTAATGTTTATAGAGAACATTCCAGTTTCCTGTTAGCCTCCAAATGCTTCTTTCTCACTGATAATTAAATACTTCTTTTCATGTTCTTCCAATGACACAAATAGAGGTAATGTGCTACAACCAACAGCTTCCTGTCTGTGTATGACACAATCTCACACTCTGAATGGTAGTCTTCACTTGTAGAGCAGCTTTGGAGGGGTTGGCCTTGCACAGTCTTTGTTCCCCACAGAGGTCCTTTATATTGGGTCCTTTACACTTCTGTGGGACACAGACCAAATGTGTGGGGATTATTGTGTAGGGAGAAGTGCAGGTTTAGGAAAAGTCACAGGCCTTTATTCCCCCTGTTAAATTATTTATTTAGACATTCAGCACGGCAACAGGCCCTTCTGGCCCAGTGAGCTTGCACCACTATTTACACTCGTGACCAATTAACCAACTGTGGGAGGAAACAGGAGCTCCTGGAGGAAATCCATGTGGTCATGGTGAGAACATACAAACTCCTTACTGAGAGTGGTGGAATTGAATCTGGGTCGCCAGAACTGTAATAGTGTTACACTAACTTTTACACTACCAGTTAGTAGGCTTTTCCAGCAATTAGAGACTTTCCCAGCAATCACAGAGCAGTTGCTTCTGTATTTTTCGAGAAGCTTCTTAGTTTCCAGTCACAGGTGACAGGTTACTTGAATCTAGTTATTTTATAAGTTAATTGTTATCACTGGAATTTTTGTTATCTCTGGTCTGAGTACGAGACAATAGTAATCACCTTTTCCTTGTTTTTTTTCTTTGCTCTTTTAGTTCCTCTTTCTTTGTTCTTGCAACATTTAATAAAACTGCTTGCCATAAGTTTTATGTCTCAATCTTGACTTGTGAAGAGCCTTTGGATCATGAAATCATCAGGATCCAACAAAGGACACATTGTCCCTCAAGAGAAAGTTACATGGTTTCTTTTTTATTATATGTTAGTTTCAATGACTTGACATTTTACTGACTTAACAGGAAAGATGTAAATAAGGTTGAAAGAGTACAGAGAAAATTTAATAAGGAAGTCGCCAGATCCTTATAAAATTTTATAAGAATTTTGTCAGGAAGACCGGAGTTATAAGGAAAGATTGAAGGAAAGGTTAGGACCTTGTTCCTTGAAATGTGGAAGATTGAGAGTAGATTTGATACAGGCATATAAAATTATGAGGGGTATAGATAGGGCCAATGCAAGCAAGCATTTTCCATTGAGGTTGAATGGGACTACAACCAGAGGTCTTGGGTTAAGAGTGAAAGGTGAAAAGTTTAAGGGGAACATGAGGAGAAATTTCTTCACTTGGAGGGTTGTGAAAGTGTGGAATGGTGCATGTGAGCTCAATTTCAACATTTAACAGAAGTCTGGATAGGCACAAGGACGGTAAGTGTATGGAGGGCTATGGTTCCATGTGCAGGACGATGGCAGTAAGCAGTTTAAATGGTTTGGCATGGACTAGATGGCCCAAAGGGCCTGTTTCTGTGCTGTAGTTTTCTATGACACTTGAGTGTTCCAAAATACTTAAATCTTTAAACAATGTATCTTCTATTGGATGCGTGAATGACCTCATTTTTATGAATGCCAAAATCATTCGATGGTCCCAACCACTTGACAGATTTTGACGAAGGTGGAGGTGGGAGTGAGGGAGTGAGAGGAGAGGTGTGGGTGGAATGAATTGTGAGCGGGGAGTGGAGCTGGTTTCCTATGCAGACATGGTCCCTTCCCTGACGTACTGGGAATCACATCCTTCCCATGGTATCGCATTGGGACATACTAGTCTAGCTGGAGGTAATCAGCATATTCTGACCAACAGAAGACGTGGCCCAATGTAATTGTTGCAAACACACCTACAAACATTCCCTTATTCCTAAACATAGAGGAACTCAGTTGGACAGTTAATTAGATTAAAAAAAACAAAGACACGGAAATTAAAAGTAGCATACAACGCAGACTAGTCAAATATAACAGCATGTACTCAAGGCACTGACCGGATGCATGTCTGAGTTTCTTAGCACAAATCTGGCCGTTCAGCCCACTACATTCTACCAAACTTTTAAACTACTCCTAAGATCAATTAAATGCTTTCCTTCTACATAACCCTCCATTTTTCTATCATCCATGTGCCTATCTAAGAGTTTCTTAAATGTCCCCAACATATCTACCTCTACCACCACCCCTGGCACCTGTATGCAAAGTCTTAGATAAGGTGCCATGTGAGAAGTTATTAAGCAAGAGTAGAGCACCTGTGATTGGGCATGATATACCGGCATTGACTGAGGGCTGCTTAATAATAATAAATGGGTCATTCAGGGTTGAAGGTTATGACCAGTGGGACACCCCAGAGATCAGTAACAAACAGTATTGAGATGACCAACTGCAATCTACCCAGTGGCTGGTGATGATTCCAAGCTGGATGGCTGTGAGTGAGTGGGCCAGTGAAGGAGTGGAGCTTCGAGGCTTTGGCTCGAGAGGTGTTGGCAGTTGGATCGTGCAACCAAGTCGATCAAGATTTGAATAGCTCAGACTCAGCAGAAAACAGCTGATTGGGCAATCGAGGTCAGGTGACCAAGCAGTTTGACTGGGCAATCGAAAATTGAAAAGCTCAAACAAATAAAAAGAGAGGAAGCTCAAGCAGAGCAGCCAGAGAAGGAGTGGAGCTTTGATTTGAGAGGCTTTGGTGAGCAGAGGCTGAGAATGAGCTTGCATCCAGTGAGGTAAGGCTAGGTAAGTTTCTTTCATTAATTTAATTAACTTGGGAGTTGGTAATGGAGGCAGTAGATTGGGCAGTCCAGTGCTCTGATTGTAGGATGTGGGAAGTCAGGGACAGCACAATTGTTGCTGATGACTACACCTGCCAAAGGTGCATCCAGCTGCAGCTCCTGTTAAACTGAGTTAGGGAGCTGGAGATGGATGAACCTTGGATCATTTGGGAGGCAGGGGCAGTAATAGATTGGAGTTTCAGGGAGACAGTCACCCCTAAAAGTCAGGAGACAAGTAACTGGGTGACTGCCAGGAGAGGGAAGGGGAATAGACAGAAAGAGCAGAGCACCCCTGTGGCTGTTCCCATTAGCAATAAGTATACTATTGGTGGAGATGATCTACCAGGGACAAGTTGTAGTGGTCGTGTCTCTGGCACTGAGACTGGACCCTCAGCTCAGAAAGGAAGGAGGGATAAGAGGAGAGCAGTAGTGATAGGAGATTTGATAGTTAGGGGGACAGATGAGAAGTTCTGTGGGAGAGATTGAGAATCCCAGATGGTATGTTGCCTCCCTGGTGCCAGGGTCTATGACATCTTGGACTGAGTTCTTGGTATTCTCAGGAGAGAGGGTGAGAAGCCAGATGTTGTGGTCCACGTGGGGACCAATGACATAGATAGGAGTAGGGATGAGCTACTGAAGAAGGAATATAGGGAGTTAGGAAAGAAGTTAAAAAGCAGGACCTCGAGGGTGATAATCTTGGGATTGCTGCCTGGGCCATGAGACAGAGAGGGCAGGAACAGGAAGTTATGGCAGATGACTGTGTGGCTGAAGAGTTGGTGCAGGGGGCAGGGGTTCAGATTTCTGGATCATTGGGATCTCTTCTGGGGAAGGTCTGACCTGTACAAAAAGGATGGGCTGCACCTGAACTGGAAAGGGACCAATATACTGGTGGGCAAGTTTGCTAGGGCTGTTGGGGAGGGTTTAAACTAGTTTGGAAGGCGGGTGGGAATCAGAATGTGAGTGCAGAGAGTAGGTTAGAAGGACAAGGGCATGATGCTATGTGTTCTGAGTTGGTGAGGAAGGACAGGCAGGGGACAAAACATAAATGTAGCCAGTTAGAGGGGTTGAAATGTGTCTATTTCAATGCTAGGAGTATTAGGAATAAAGAGGATGAACTTAGAGCATGGATCAGAACGTGGAACTACGGTGTTGTGGCCGTTACTGAAACTTGGCTGGAGGAAGGGCAGGATTGGCTGATGCATGTAGGGGGTTTAGGTGTTTTAAAAGGAATAGGATGGGAGGTAGAAAAGGGGGGGGTAGTAGCATTACTGGTCAGGGATAGTATCACGGCTATAGAAAGGGGGGACGCTGCAGAGGGATATCCACTGAGTCGGTGTGGGTGGAAGTCAGAAATAGGAAGGGATCAATCACTGTGCTGGGAGTAGTCTATAGGCCCCCAAATAGCCCTCAGGATACTGAGGAGCAGATAAGCAGGCAGATTTTAGAATGGTGCAGGAAATACAGGGTTGTAGTTATGGGTGATTTCAACTTCCCTCGTATTGACTGGCACCTCCTGACTGCAAGGGGAATAGATGGGGCTGAATTTGTCAGGTGTGTTCAAGAAGGATTCCTGACACAGTATGTGGACCGGCTGACGAGAGGAGAGGCCATACTGGATCTAGTCCTGGGTAATGAACCTGGTCAGGTGGCAGACCTCTTGGTGGGGGAGCATTTTGGTGAGAGTGACCACAACTCCCTTAGCTTCAGCATAGCAATGGAAAAGGATAAAAACAGACAAAATGGGAAAGTGCTTAACTGGGGAAGGGCTAACTATGAAGGGATGAGGCAGGAACTAGCGAGAGTAAATTGGAAACAGATGTTTCAGGGTGAAAGCACAGAAGTGATGTGGAGGAAGTTTGGGGACCACTTGTGCTGGGTTCAGGATAGGTTTGTCCCACTGAGACAAGGAAAAAATGGTAGGAAAAGGGAACCGTGGCTGGCGAAACACATAACTCATCAAGAGGAAGAAGGAATCATGTTAGATATAAGAAGCAGAAGGGGCTCATGAGAAATATAGGGTAGCCAGGAAGGAGCTTAAGAAAGGACTTAGGAGAGCTTGAAGGGGGCATGAGAAGGCCTTGGCATGTAGGATTAAGGTGAACCCCAAGGCGTTCTATGCATATGTGAAGAACAGAAGGATGACAAGAATGAAGGTGGAGCCGCTAAAGGATAAAGAAGGCAAAATGTGCCTGGAGGTGGAGGAGGTTCGCAAAGTCCTAAACAAATACTTTACTTCAGTATTCACAAGTGAAAAAAACCTTTCAGGGTGAGGACGAAATAGAACAGGCCTGTATGCTGGACAATGTGGAGATTAAGAAAGAAGTGTTGGATCTTCTTAAAAACATCAAGATTGAAAAGTCGCTAGGGCCAGAAATGATGTACCCCAGGTTGCTGTGGGCAGTGAGAGAAGAGATTGCTGGAGCAGTAGCTATGATCTTTGAATCTTCTCTTGCTGCAGGGGAGGTGCTGGAGGATTGGAGAATGGCAAATGTAGTTCCCTTGTTTAAAAAAAGGTAATAGGGAACTATAGACCGGTGAGTCTTGTGTCAGTGGTCTGCAAACTATTGGAAAGGATTCTTAAGGATAGGATCTACAAGCATTTGGAGAAGTACAGTCTACTCAAAGATAGTCAACATGGCTTTGTGAAGGGAAGGTCGTGCCTCACGAGCCTAATTCAGTTTTTTGAAGACATAACAAAAGAAATTGATGAGGATAGGGTGGTAGATGTGGTCTACATGGATTTTAGCAAGGCATTTGACAAGGTCCCTCACGAGAGACTCATCCAGAAAGTCATGAGGCATGGGATCAGTGGAACCTTGGTGGTTTGGATAAAAAATTGGCGTACAGGAAGAAAGCAGAGGGTAGTAGTGAAAGAAAAGTATATAGGTCGGTGACTAGTGGAGTGCTGCAAGGATCTATCCTAGGACCCCTGCTCTTTGTGGTTTTTTTTTATATAAATGACTTGGATAGAGGTGGAAGGATGGGTGAGTAAATTTGCGGATGACACGAAGATTGGAGGAGTTCTGGATGGAACTGTAGGTTGTCAAGGTTACAAGAGGATATAGACAGGATGCAGAGTTGGGCAGAAAAGTGGCAGATGGAGTTCAATCCGGATAAGTGTGAGGTGATGCATTTTGGAAGGACAAACCAGAAGGCTGAGTACAGGGTTGATGTTGGTTACTTAAGAGTGGATGAACAGAGGGACCTTGGGGTTCAAATACATACATCCCTCAAAGTCGCTGCACAGGTTGATAGGATAGTTAAGAAGGCCTATGGGATGCTAGGATTCATTAATAGGGGGATTGAGTTCAAGAGTAGAGAGGTCATGTTGCAACTCTACAAATCTCTGGTGAGACCACACAGAGTATTGTGTTCAATTCTGGTCACCTCATTATAGGAAGGATGTGGAAGCTATGGAGAGGGTGCAGAGGAGATTTACCAGGATGTTGCCCGGATTGGAAAACAAGTCTTATGAGGCAAGGTTAGCAGAGTTGGGACTTTTCTCTTTGGAGCATAGAAGGATGAGAGGGGACTTGATAGAGGTCTACAAGATTATGAGAGACATAGATAGGGTGGATAGCCAGTACGTGTTTCCCAAGGCACGAATAGCAAGCACCAGAGGGCATATGTACAAAATTAAGGGAGGGAAGTTTAGGGGAGACATCAGGGATAAGTTTTTTTACACAGAGGGTTGTGGGTGCCTGGAATGACTTTCCAGGGATGGTGGTGGAGGCTAAAACATTAGGGGTATTTAAGAGCCTCTTGGACAGGCACATGGATGAAAGAAAAATAGAGGGTTATGGAGTAGTGTGGGTTTAGTACTTTTTTATGAATATATGGGCCGGCACAACATCGAGGGCCAAAGTGCCGGCACTGTGCTGTAGTATGTTAGTGTCTAGGGTTGAGTGGAGGATGCAGTTGATAATGACAGAAAATGCATTTGTTTCCTCTGTGCAATGAAAGAACACATCACGACAACCAATACCTATCAAAATGGGGAATTATTCGTATTTTTAGTTAGTCAGAATTACACCCTTGCATATATTTAAAACTTGACTCAGCCCAGTCATTGTTGGGGAGGCTTCTCATTAAATCACTGGAACCATGGAAGCCATTTGGCCCATCATGTGCATGGCAGCTCTCTGTGGAGCATCTAAGTCAGTTAGTCCTATCCCACCTCACTCTTTGCTTGTTACTCTGCAAGTCATCTCCCTCAAGTCCTTTCAAGTTCCCTTTTGGGAACCTGGATTGCCTCTGCTTCTAGAAAACCTACAGCAATGAATTCCAGATCACAGCTTTTCTCTGCACGTTGTTCCAGGAAACAAGACAACGATCATGGCTGTACCTTACACGAGGAATTCTGCAGATGCTGGAATTTCAAGCAACACACATCAAAGTTGCTGGTGAACGCAGCGGGCCAGGCAGCATCTCTAGGAAGAGGTACAGTCGACGTTTCGGGCTGAGACCCTTCGTCGGGACCAACTAAAAGAAGAGCTAGTAAGAGGTTTGAAAGTGGGAGGGGGAGGGGGAGATCCAAAATGATAGGAAAAGACAGGAGGGGGAGAGATGGAGCCAAGAGCTGGACAGGTGATTGGCAAAAGGGATATGAGAGGATCATGGGACGGGAGGCCCAGGGAGAAAGAAAAGGGGGATGGGGGGAAACCCCAAGTATGGACAAAGGGTATAGTCAGAGGGACAGAGGGAGAAAAGGAGAGAGAGAGAGAGAGAGAGAATGTGTGTATGTAAATAAATAAAGGATGGGGTATGAGGGGGAGGTGGGGCATTAGCGGAAGTTTGAGAAGTTAATGTTCATGCCATCAGGTTGGAGGCTACCCAGACAGAATATAAGGTGTTGTCCCTCCAACCTGAGTGTGGCTTCACCTTTACTGTAGAGGAGGCTGTGGACAGACATATCTGAGTGGGAATGGGACGTGGAATTAAAATGTGTGGCCAGGATCTCCCAGTGGCCACACATTTTAATTCCACGTCCCCTTCCCACTTTCAAATCTCTTACTAGCTCTTCTTTCAGTTAGTCCTGACGAAGGGTCTCGGCCCGAAACGTCGACTGTACCTCTTCCTAGAGATGCTGCCTGGCCTACTGCGTTCACCAGCAACTTTGAGTTGTATGGCTGTACCTTAGTTGGCTTTGCACGATGAATTGAAGATGAACGTTGATAAGACCGTATGAATATTTTCTGAAATATTCAAGCAGAGCTTCAGCTACGACTTGCCAGAAATACTGTGTATTGATGTAAGTGAACAGACGAGACTGTGTGAAGAGGAGGTCTGCTGAACGGAAGACGAAGGGAAATTAAGAGCAATTTATGAAATAAATCAAGACAAGCAAGCCAGAGGAATAAAAAAAAACAGAAAGAAATATTGCTGTTATGGAAACACTCCGGCAAGGCGGCCAAAAGCCATAAACTTGTTCAATGGCAAAAATATGGGGTTGCCAGCACTGGGTTACGAAAGCAAAATTTAGTTAAAGGTTCATAAACTGGACAAGCAAAACCCAAGAGATTTACAAATGCAGAACAATCTAAAAATTGAGCTATTGACATAAGTCATTAGCCAGACCGAAGTTGTTTTCTAAATGGTCATTGCACCTTCATTAATCTTTCAACCTTAGTAGTTCAATGTATGAAGATTGGGATCCACATCAGGTCAATGGTTTGAATCTGGAGACCAGAGGAAACATAAATAAACTTTTAAAAGTATCTGAAACTGTTTTGTAAAATCTTCTGATTTTCTGATCTGTCATTTTAAAATCTGATGCTCTCTTCCCAGAGGTGCCATATTTACTTCCTGTATCTTGTTTTCTCCCCTTCCTGTTCTTAATCAACCTAACTTGCATGCTATAAACAGTGGAAGAAGATGACAATGGTGGCCAATTACATTGGACTTCTAACCCTTTGCTCTGATTAAGTTGGTCTTTCTGTTGGGAGATCCAAAAATGTGGTGCAGGGAATATACACTAAGATTGATTCTTCACCTCACAATATATCTCATTATGGCTGTGCATCTGCACTTCCTCCGTAATTGTAACACATTCTGTCATTGCTTTTCCCTTCCACCATCGTGACGTGTCATTGCAATGAAATGATCTGTATGCAAGATATGCAAAACAAAGCTTTAAGGATTGAAGATAAAGCTCAGCTGTATGTTATATGGACATCGAAACATACAGTGAAATGTGTTGTTTGTGTCAAATCAAATAGGCCCTGTGGGGCTTGGAAGAGAAACCAGAAGAAGCAGAAAGCCTACAGGACTGTCCCTCACCACACCCCGTCCCCACCCCACACAATGCATGTGGATCAGACACACCCCCCCACCTCCCATCCACATCACAGACATCTCACAGACCCCACTTCCATCGGGACCACCCACTGCCACCCAAAACCCCGCCCTCACCCCCTTTGCACAGGTCCAACCACCACCTTAGACGAGATCTTAAGTTCAGTTGCAGGAAGTGAATCAGAATCAGGTTTAATGCACATGTTGTGAAATTTGCTGTGTGGTAGCAGTGCAATGTAATACAGTACATAATAAAAACTGTGAAAACTATGAGTCATAGCAAGATGTGTACATATGTACATTTTACTGCATATATATGTGTGTTAAATTAAATAAGTAATGCAAAAAGAGAATAAAAACAGTGAGGAAGTGTTCATGGGTTGGTTCATTGTCCATTCAGAGATCTGATGGTGGAGAGGAAAAATCTATTCCTAAAGCATTGTGTGTGCCTTCAGGCTCCTGTACCTCCTCCCTGATGAGAAGGTATCCTGTGTGATGGCATTTAAGCAGTTCTGGTACTGTTCAGTAGTTGACTGTAGAGTTCTGCCTGTTTGCTGTATGGCTTTCCTGTCCTATCAAAAATAAACCATTCATACATCAGCAGCGCGTAGGAACTTGCTACGTGTAGATTGGCTTTTGGCACTGTAGATACTATGGAGACGATTTGTTGCTTGTTAAGATGTTTTAAGGGCTTGCAAAATGAAGCTTTTCCAACGTAGTTAAGGGTGAATAATCCCAGAGGCATTGAAAGCTCAGTGAGTCCTGTAGACAGATTTTTTAAAAATCAAATCCAATGAATATATATTTTAATTACAATTTCTTGTTCTGTCCGAAGAGAATTGAGAGATACTGGGTCAGTCAGAAAGAGACCAGGTTATATGAGTTCAGAGAATTTCTAGGCTTGTTATCTCATGGTACAGTACTGTGAAGGAGTAGGGTGTTGCTTCAGTCAACAGTGGCTTAATCAGTAGCACAAGATTCAGTGTTCAACCCCAAACCTGAGACAGTAATCTAGCCCAATTCTCCTCAACAGTGATTAGGGAATGCCATGCTGTTGGGAGAATTGATCAGATTTTAAATGCCATTCCATCTTTTTTGTTCTATGAATGGAAAATATATTAAGGCAATATTTTGACCAAAAAAACAACACTTTTTTTTCTTCGCTTAACATCACAAAAACAGAGAGGAGCCGTCCTCTCGCAGCGACTATTGGGCAGAAAATACAGCTTGCAACAGCGTCACAGGTCATATGAACAGCATTCAAAAGAAAAACAAAATTAAACATAAGCTAATGTAACACCATTTAACCAGCTGATCTATCTCACTCATGTCAAAGTGGACTGGTCAAAGAACACTGAGGCTGTCCACAAGAAGGGTCAGAGCCGTATATTTCCTAGGAGACTGAGGTCCTGTAACATCTGCCGGACGACGCTAAGGATGTTCTATGAGTCTGTGATGGTCAGTGCTATCATGTTTGCTGTTGTGTGCTGGGGCAGCAGGCTGAGGGTAGCAGACATCAATAGAATCAACAAGCTCATTCGTAAGGCCAGTGATGTTGTGGGGATGGAACTGGACTCTCTCACGGTGGTGTCTGAAAAGAGGATGCTGTCTAAGTTGCATGCCATCTTGGTCAATGTCTCCCATCCACTACATAATGTACTGGTTGGGCACAGGAGTACATTCAGCCAGAGACTCATTCCTCCAAGATGCAACACAAAGTGTCATAGGAAGTCATTCCTTCCTGTGCCCATCAAACTTTATAACTCCTCCCTTGGAGGGTCAGACACCCTGAGCCAATAGGATGGTCCTGGACTTATTTCATAATTTACTGGCATAATTTACATATTACTATTTAACTATTGATGGTTCTATTACTATTTATTATTTATGGTGCAACTGTAACAAAAACCAATTTCCCCCGAGATCAATAAAGTATGACTATGACTATGACTATGACACTCAGTGTTAAATTACATTTGAGAGTACCCCTCAAACTCTATTACCATGTTAAAGATGTCAGTAAAAGTCAGGCTAGGTGTAGTGAACCATTTTGAGAGCGTATGCTCAAGTTATTAATAAACTTCTCACATGCCATTGTAACTTTGAGCAAAGATTATCATTGATTAATAAATTAGTTACAATAATCATGGACATTTTCAAGAAAAAAGGCTGAATCCTGTTTCTTATTTACATGTTTTCAATTTTTACTATTAATAAATGTATAACAGAGATTGAAATAAATGCAGCACTTTAGAAAATTATTAACCTTATTCAAAAGTTATGAATATTCATCTTTATAAAAAATTTGAAAAACAACATCTTTTCAAAATAGTATTGTTACTGTAATCATCTACTATTCAAATACTGATGTGTACCACAGGTCTGTGAGGATTTCAAAACATATCATCCAAAGTCACATGCTCTCAGAACCATCTATCTGACACCAAGCTGGTCTGAAACATTTCCTCTGAAAACATCTCACTGCTCTTGGGTTGCAAAATATCATTCACTGCTTCATTTGGCAGTAAAGATACTCATTATGTGTTTTTTTTTATTATGGGTGCGGTTTAAAGGATCGAGGGGGCGGCACTACATACCACGTTCTTATGAGATCTTTGTGCGTGCTATTTTGGGGACACGTGCCCGAGATTTGCCACCCGCTGAAGCAGGCTTTTGTCGTCAATAACAAATGAGCCTTGGAGTCAGAAGGTTCTGACTGATCCAGTATCTCTCAACATCAGAACAGATCCTCCATCTGGCCACACAAATTATCTTCACGGTTGTCATAGATCATAGTTATACAACATGGAAACAATCCCTTCGGCCCAACTTGCCCATACTGTCCAAGGTAACCACCCCATCTAGTTCCATTTATCTGCATTTGGTCCGTATCCAATCTTTCCTATCAATAATCCTGCCTAAATATCTTTTGAATATTGTACTTGTCTCTACAACTTCCTCTGGCAGCTCATTTAATATACCCGCCGCCCTCTCTGTAAAAATCCTGCTCCTATCACTTTAAACAAAGGCCCACTAGTTTTAGACTCCCGTACCCTGGGAAACAAATCGTCATTACCCACCTTGTCAGTGAGGGGAGGAGCAGAGCTTGATCCCCCCAGCAGCCTGGGTCAGGGTTGTTGTGGTGGAGGTAAGAGACCAGGGGCATTCAGAAGCCCTGGGCTGATGAAATCAGAATCAGATTTATTATTACCAATTTGACGGGAAATTTGTTGTACTGCAGCAGCAGACCTCCAAGAGGACCACAACCTTGCCTCAGCCATCTGGAGAGCTGTGTTGGCTGGAGGCAGGGCTTTGTGCTTTGGCTCTTGGTAGGGTAGAGGCCAGACTAAGAGTGGTCTACTGGTCCTCCAGGTATGGGGGTTCAGCTCAGGGCTAACACCCCCGTCTGGCAAAAACAACATTATTACAAAAACAGCAATGAAGAATCCTTCTACGTCTGAGTGTGACGGTATTCCTGAGACGCCACCCGGGACTTGCGTGACTGGCAGTAGTGAAAACCGAGCTACTGACATGATGAAGGATGGAGGACCTTCATTGCTGCCCCAGACTGCAGCAGTGTAATGGGTCGTAGAGAGCAGCTGCAGAAGACATACCTAAAATTATCAGAAATTACAAAGATAAGTGTCACAATGGGGGGGGGGCGCATAGGGAGCAAGGGTGGACCCAAATGCAAGACACATCTTGTGAGGTTAAGTAAGTTGAGTTTATTGTTTGATACCAGGAGAGCAAGGCAGGATCAGGAATAGCGAACTGGACAAGGACAGGACTACGACTAGGCTGGGACTAAGGGTCTGGGCTAGGACTCGGAATTGGATCCCAAAACTAGAGGAGACATGAAGAGGTTACGGTATGGACTCCGAGCCAGAGACTGGGCAAGGACCCATTACCTGGGTCTTGCCTTGGGCTCGGACCCCAGAACCAGGCATGGACATGACATGGGCTGGGGAGAGGAGGAACATGGAAAACAAGAGCCTCGGTCTCGGGAGAGCAGGTACATGGAACCATGGACACATACACAGAACACAGAGTCGGGACCCCTCCTTGGGTACAGGACATAGGGCTGGGACTCACAGACAGAACAGAGAGCCGGGACCCCTCCTTGGGTACAGGACATAGGGCCGGGACTCATGACCCCCCCCCCGCAGGGCAATGGCAAGACGGCCTGACTTACCCCATGGAGGCGAGGACAAAACAAGACAAGACATGACCCCCCGCAGGGCAACAGCAAGACAACTAGACTTACCCCATGGAGGCGAGGACAAGACAAGACATGACCCCCCCCCCCCGCGGGGCAATGGCAAGATGGCCTGACTTACCCCACGGAGGTGAGGACAAGACAAGACCAACATGAAAGAACACCAGACAGTACCTATCTAGCTCCGGCGATAGAACTAGACCGAGGTGCAGGGGAGGGCTGCAGACGAGGGCTAGAGGCGAGAGGGGCAGAGAAGGGATTCAGACAGGGGGTAGGACAGGAATCACAGACCGCCAGGGCCAGGACTTGACTCGGAACTTGGATGCTGCCAGGGTCGGGACTTGACTCAGAACTTGGATGCCACCAGGGCCAGGACTTGATTTGGTACTTGGATGCTGCCAGGACCAGGACTTGACTCAGAACTTGGATGCCGCCAGGGCCGGGACTTGACTCGATACTTGGATGCAGCCAGGACCGGGACTTGATTTAGTACTTGGATGCCGCCAGGCGGGACTTGACTCAATACTTGGATGCAACCAGGGTCAGGACTTGACTCGGAACTTGGATGCCACCAGGGCCGGGACTTGACTTGGTACTTGGATGCCACCAGGGCCGGGGCTTGACTCGATATGTGGATGCCACCAGGGCCAGGACTTGACTCGGTACGTGGATGCCGCTAGGTAGTGGCGAGCTCTCAACTCAGCCCGGGAACAGTAGACAGCGGTTCTTGATTCCCTCCAGTGGGTTAACTGATGGACCCACCTCAGTGAGGAAACTTTGCAGGCTCGCTTTGGCGGGGTAACTTGACAGGGTTGCTCCGGTGAGGAAAGGTGAATTACCGGCACTCGCTTTGGGCAGAGACTAGGCTTGCTCCGGCCAGATGACATTGGCACGCCGTACCTTGGTGACTTTGCAAATGCTCCCGCCCCGAACGGCTGAAAGCCGGAGACTATAAACTACCG
Organism: Mobula hypostoma; assembly: GCF_963921235.1. Lineage (NCBI taxonomy): Eukaryota > Metazoa > Chordata > Chondrichthyes > Myliobatiformes > Myliobatidae > Mobula > Mobula hypostoma. Next base: position 14,924,774 of record NC_086114.1, read on the forward strand.
GTTCAGCCAGGAGTAAATTGCCTTCAATCACCAGGGCCGAGGGACACGGGAAAACAGGGAACCAAAGGGAAACAGGAAGTCAACGGTCCGGATCGTAACATAAACAAAGTAAATTGAAAGGGACCCCAATCTGGACCATGACAATAAGTGAATAATTTCAGAAAAAGGAACAAGAAGTCATGTCATGGGTTCATGGACCATTCAGAAATCTAATGATGGAGGAGAAGAAGCTGTTTCTGAATCACTGGGTGTGGATCTTTTGGCTCCTGTACCCTTAGTAGTAACGAGAACAGGGCATGTCCCAGATGGTGTGGGTCCTTAGGGATGGAAGCCACCTTCCTCAGGCTCGGCCTTTTGAGGATGTCCCCAAAGACTGAGATCCCAGAGCATTGTAAGGATAGGGGAGGGGAGCTTCTAAATGAGGTTGCTGGTTCATACCATTCTACGGGCCCTTTGTCAGTGATGGTGGTGTTAGAATACTGTAAACCACCTACACAATGAGCAAACTGGAGGCCAAGTAATTATGAGCACTGGACTAAAAATCTGAAAGCAGGAGATCATAGAAACCATACCATAGAAACCATAGAAACTACAGCACAGAAACAGGCCTTTTGGCCCTTCTTGGCTGTGCCGAACCATTTTCTGCCTAGTCCCACTGACCTACACACGGACCATATCCCTCCATACACCTCCCATCCATGTATCCGTCCAATTTATTCTTAAATGTTAAAAAAGAACCCACATTTACCACCTCGTCTGGCAGCTCATTCCATACTCCCACCACTCTCTGTGTGAAGAAGCCCCCCTTAATGTTCCCTTTAAACTTTCCCCCCTCACCCTTAACCCATGTCCTCTGGTTTTTTTCTCCCCTTGCCTCAGTGGAAAAAGCCTGCTTGCATTTGCTCTATCTATACCCATCATAATTTTATATACCTCTATCAAATCTCCCCTCATTCGTCTACGCTCCAGGGAATAAAGTCCCAACCTATTCAACCTTTCTCTGTAACTGAGTTTCTCAAGTCCCGGCAACATCCTTGTAAACCTTCTCTGCACTCTTTCAACCTTATTTATATCCTTCCTGTAATTTGGTGACCAAAACTGAACACAATACTCTAGATTCGGCCTCACCAATACCTTATACAACCTCATCATAACATTCCAGCTCTTATACTCAATACTTTGATTAATAAAGGCCAATGTACCAAAAGCTCTCTTTACGACCCTATCTACCTGTGACGACACTTTTAGGGAATTTTCTATCTGTATTCCCAGATCCCTCTGTTCCACTGCACTCCTCAGTGCCTTACCATTAACCCTGTATGTTCTATGTTGGTTTGTCCTTCCAACGTGCAATACCTCACGTATTTAATACGTCAGTATTAAACTCCATCTGCCATTTTTCAGCCCATTTTTCCAGCTGGTCCAAGTCCCTCTGCAGGCTCTGAAAACCTTCCTCACTGTCTGCTACACCTCCAGTCTTTGTATCATCAGCAAACTTGCTGATCCAATTTACCACAATATCATCCAGATCATTGATATAGATGACGAATAACAATGGACCCAGCACTGATCCCTGTGGCACACCACTAGTCACAGGCACCAGGAATTCTGCAGATGCTGGAAATTCAAGCAACACACATCAAAGTTGCTGGTGAACGCAGCAGGCCAGGCAGCATCTATAGGAAGAGGCGCAGTCGATGTTTCAGGCCGAGAACCTTCCACTCGGAGAAGCAATTCTCTACTACCACTCTTTGGCTTCTTCCATCGAGCCAATGTCTAATCCAATTTACCACCTCTCCATGTATACCTAGCGACTGAATTTTTCTAACTAACCTCCCATGCGGGACCTTGTCAAAGGCCTTACTGAAGTCCATGTAGACAATATCCACTGCCTTCCCTTCATCCACTTTCCTGGTAACCTCCTCGAAAAACTCCAATAGATTGGTCAAACATGACCTACCACGCACAAAGCCATGTTGACTCTCCCTAATAAGTCCCTGTCTATCCAAATGCTTGCAGATTCTGTCTCTTAGTACTCCCTCTAATAACTTACCTACTACCGACGTTAAATTTACTGGCCTATAATTTCCCAGATTACTTTTCGATCCTTTTTTAAACAACGGAACAACATGAGCCACTCTCCAATCCTCCGGCACCTCACCTGTAGACAGTGACATTTTAAATATTTCAGATCTTACCTCAACAACTAGAGGAAATTCAACTTCAGTTAATTAAATAAACTTGAGACCGAATACCAGTGTTAGTTATGGTGACTGAGAAACTATAGTGCTGCTGTTGAAAATACAGTTTATTGTCTGTACAGAAATCTGATTGTTGTCAGATTTCTTTACGGATAATGAACCCATGGACACTACCTTAATTTATTCTTGTCTCATTTTGCACTACTTACATATAAAATTCAATTCAACTTTAATTGTCATTCAGCCATACATGAATATCCATGAATACAGCCAAAGGAGACAGTATTACTCCAGGGCCAAGGTGCAAAGCACAGTATTAACAGTCACTCAGCACAAAGCACACATAGCATGTCCAAAATAGCAAACATATACAGACATCAGTCAGATCCAGCCACCCAATAAAAAAATCCAGACCTGAGCCACAGAAATTTGCAATCGATTACAATACGGTATGGCTACTGCTGAGCGGACACTGGGAGCAGCACCGACTCGAGCCCGGACGCCGTGCCACACTGCCCCCGGTGGCCCGGTGGAGCACACCTGACTCCGACTCACCTCTCCTGGAGAGAGAGTGTAATTTTATATATACACATACATACACACTACACACACACACACACACACACACACACGCACATAATATATGGTGGCATATACAGTACGTATTATGATAAAAATATTTATTCTGAACTTTGAATTTTGATGGTGTGGTGACCCACTTTCCAGCGCACTTGAACCGGCTCACAAAATGGCGCGCGCTGGCAGAGAGGCCGGCCCCAAAAAAGAACGCCAGGCCATTTTCACCAGCGGGGGAAAAACCCGCGCGCGGGAAGGGTCTGCGAATATGCATTCCCCACAGCAGTCCCGCCCGGGAAGGGCGGGAACGGGAATGCTTTAAAGGAGGCCGCGAAGTTTGAATAAACCTCTTTGTTCACAACTACGACTCACCGACTACGTGTAGTTATTCTGGCGCTGTGTGTAGCACACCGCTACAATGGCATATTTTTGTATTGCATTCTACTGCTGCAATGTCATGACCCATATCAGTGATAGTAAACCTGATTCTGATTCTACATCTACCTTCCCTGGGAATGAAGTTTACATTCTTCACCTGCTCTTGCCTATATGTGACCTCAGACCCACAGAACTATGACTGATTAATTTTGAAACCGACAGTGAGCTAACCAGTTATGCCAAATTACGCTTGACCCTTATGACTGTGAGGCTAAGCACAGCTCCAACGCCATATTTAAGTTTGCTGATGACACCACTGTTGCGGGCCAGATCAAAGGTGGTGACGAATCAGCATATAGGAGGGAGATTGAAAATCTGGCTGAGTGGTGCCACACAACAACCTCTCACGCAATATCAGCACGACCAAGGAGTTGGTTATTGACTTCAGGAGAAAATTGGCGGTCCATGAGCCAGTGCTCATCAGGGGATCAGAGGTGGACAGGATAGGCAATTTAAATTCCTCTGTCTTACCATTTCAGAGGACCTGTTCTGGGCCCAGCTTGTACGAAGAAAGCAGGGCAGCACCTCTGGTTCTTTATAAGTTTGCATAGATTTTGTATGGAATCTAAAACTTTGACAAATTTCTATAGATGTGAGGTGGAGAGTATCTTGACTGGCTGCATCACAGCCTGGTACGGAAACACCAATGCCCTTGAATGAAATATCCTACAGTAAGTAGTGTATACAGCCCAGTCTGTCACAGGTAAAGCCTTCCCCACCATCGAGCACATTTACAAGAAGTCCTGTCGCAGAAAAGCAAGGATCCCTACCACCCAGGTCATGCTCTTTTCTTACTGCTGCCATCAGGAAAAAGGTACAGGAGCCTCAGGACTCACACCGCCAGGTTCAGATAAAGTTATTACCCCTCAACCATCAGGGTCTTTAATCAGTAGGGAAAATTTCACTCAACTTCACTTCCCCATCACTGAACTTTTCCCACAACACATGACACACTTTCAGGGACTCTTCATCTCATGTTCTCAATATTAATTGCTTATCTATTTATTATTATTATTTCTTTTTTTCTTTTCTATTTGCACAGTTTGTTGTCTTTTGCACATTGGTTGTTTGTCTGCCCTGTTGAGTGCTGTCTTTTATCGATTCTATTATGGTTCTTGGATTTACTGTGTATGCCTGGAAGGAAACAAATTGCAGGGTTGTATATGGTGACGTATATATACTTAGATAATAAATTTACTTTAAACTTTGAACTTTAAAATGAGCCTACCAAAAGGTGTGGTAAAGGTGGATCAGTCATCACTGATGTAGGCCCACAGTTTCTACATTCATCTTCAGTCGGTCAAAATCTATGAACAGCTACCTCACAGTAGTATTATTATAGTAACACACATCAAAGTTGCTGGTGAACATAGCAGGCCAGGCAGCATCTCTAGGAAGAGGTACAGTCGACGTTTCAGGCCAAGACCCTTCGTCAGGACTAAGTGAAGGAAGAGTTAGTAAGAGATTTGAAAGTGGGAGGGGGAGGGGGAGATCCAAAATGATAGGAGAAGACAGGAGGGGGAGGGATGGAGCCAAGAGCTGGACAGGTGTTGTAGTCTGGCGTAGCTGATAAGGGGGATGCTGTTGTAGTCTGGCGTAGCCGATAAGGGGGGGGTGCTGTTGTAGTCTGGTGTATCTCCACTCCCTCCGCACTAATCCTAACCTTACTATTAAACCCACCAATAAGGGGTGTACTGTTGTAGTCTTGCGTACCCTTTGCCAATCACCTGTCCAGCTCTTGGCTCTATCCCTCCCCCTCCTGTCTTCTCCTATCATTTTGGATCTCCCCCTCCCCCTCCCACTTTCAAATCTCTTACTAACTCTTCCTTCAGTTAGTCCTGACGAAGAGTCTTGGCCTGAAACGTCGACTGTACCTCTTCCTAGAGATGCTGCCTGGCCTGCTGCGTTTACCAGCAACTTTGATGTGTGTTGCTTGAATTTCCAGCATCTGCAGAATTCCTGTTGTTTGAGTATTATTATAGTGATCACTTGAGTCGAGTATGATGCTCTCCTAAGGGGTTGTCTTTTGGTAGGTCCTCAGGTAGCTGTAGAGGCCAATCCCTGATCCAGATATCAAAGATATTAGGATGGATTTCCTTAATGGAGAACGCCTGTGCATGATTTTGTTTAATATGGGGTGACTGATGCATGGGTAACCACCACATGATCCTTGACGGATCGAGGTCAGGGCCCTGCGGCTTGTATTGCAAGATGACTAGGGACCCCGCGCTGCTGCAGTCTTGTTCCGCTTTCACTGCCGTTATGATGTGTCATCAACTTCCACCAGCTCCTCTGTTGAGATCTTGGTCGGATTGCTCTTCGTCTGGAACTCCCCCATGACCTTACCATTGTGGGTGGTCCCACCACGAGCTAAGATGACTAAACTCCAGATGGGATCATTCTAGGGATCTCAGGAACTCAAAAGACTCTCCACAGAGCAGCTTAGGGGAAAGGATCAAGGAACAACATTGCTTGCTTTGTACAAACTTTTGTATGTTTACGTGTATTAGGAATTTGCTGTGGTTTGTTGGCGCAACATTCAACAACAAAAAAATCAACATTTATAAAGATAAAGAATTATACAAAAAAGATGTTAGAAGTATAGATATGGAATAACGTGCATAAACATACATAGATACTAGACACATAGCATCAGAGACACAACATTCACAATAAAAAGCATGAATTGTACAAACTCATACAAGAATAAACACAATTAGAACAAAGAAAGAGTCCAATGTAGCACAAAGTGCTCACGGTGTTGTTAAGGTGAGACAGTTGTGTCAGTGAGTTCAAAAACTGAATGGTTAAAGCTGTTCTTGAAACTGGTGGTGTGGGACTTCAGGCTTCCATAGCTCTTGCCCAACGGTAGCTGCGATGGCCAGGATGGTGGGATCGTTGATGATTGATGCTGCCTTCTTGAGATAGTGAAAAGCATTCTAACTTGCTGCATCAGGGTCTGGTATGGAAACTTAAATGCACGGGAAAACAGGGGGCTACAGAGAGGGGTGGACTCAGCTGTTCCATCATGGCTCTCTCCATCTCTCTCCATAATCAAGAATATCTACAATGTCTTAGGAAGGTAATATTCATCATCAGGGACCACCATAATCCAGACCATGCCCTCTTCTTGAGACTACCATCAAGCAGAACCTATAGGATCCAAAAGAGCCACACCTCAAAGTTTAAAAACAGCTTCTTGAATTGACACAAAACTCTGATTATATTTCTTTTTCTCTCTCAACTTTTACAGGTGTCGTTATGTTTATCTTTATACTTTATACTTTATTGTCGCCAAACAATTGATACTAGAACATACAATCATCACAGCGATATTTGATTCTGCGCTTCCCGCTCCCTGGATTACAAATTGATAGTAAATAGTAAAAATTTAAATTATAAATCATAAATAGAAAATAGAAAAATGGAAAGTAAGGTAGTGCAAAAAAACGAGAAGCAGGTCCGGATATTTGGAGGGTATGGCCCAGATCCGGGACAGGATCCGTTCAGCAGTCTTATCACAGTTGGAAAGGAGCTGTTCCCAAATCTGGCCGTAGTCTTCAAGCACCTGAGCCTTCTCCCCGAGGGAAGAGGGACGAAAAGTGTGTTGGCTCGGTGGGTCATGTCCTTGATTATCCTGACAGCACTGCTCCAACAGCGTGCGGTGTAAAGTGAGTCCAAGGATGGGAGATTGGTTTGTGTGATGCGCTGCACCGTTTTCACGATCTTCTGCAGCTTCTTCCGGTCTTGGACAGGACAACTTCCATACCAGGTTGTGATGCTTTCTACGGTGCATCTATAAAAATTAGTGAGGGTTTTAGGGGACAGGCCAAATTTCTTTAGTTTTCTCAGGAAGTAAAGGCGCTGGTGGGCCTTCTTGGCAGTGGACTCTGCTTGGTTGGACCAAGTCAGGTCATTTGTGATATTGACCCCGAGGAACTTAAAGCTTTTGACCTGTTCCACTTGCGCACCACCAATGTAAATTATACATAGCTTGGATTCTAAGATAAGATAAATAACTAGCTTCATTTGTCATATGTACATTGTTTGAATCAGTGACCTACACAGTCTGAAGATTGCGCTGGGAAGGCAGCCTGCAAGTGTCGCCACCGTTTCAGTGCTGATGTAGCATGCCCACAGTTTACAAACCTTAATGTACGTCTTTAGAATGTGGGATAAAACTGGAGCACAGGGGGAAACCCATCCCATGTCCATTGTCATGGGGAGGACGTTTAAACTCCTTACTGGCAGCAGTGGAAATGAACCCCAATTGGTGTAAAGTGATTGCACCAATCACTACATTACTGTGCATTTATATTAACTTATGTTTTTTTGTGGTTGTAATGTACTGTGCTGCTTCTGCAGCAAAAAACTAATTTTTATGACATTTATCCCCAGTATATGTATGCTCGTGACAATAAATTTAAACTTGAATGGATCCAATTAAAGTTTGGACAATAAACCCCGTGTATTTTTGCCGTGAGAATTCATCACTTTTTACTGAGCTAAGTAATCACATTTTGCTAATGGATCAGCTTGTGTTCAGTCAATCACCACATGCAAATTTAGTCAAGAGTTTCATGAAAATTTTTAAAAGAAATCTCCAGTTAACAGTCCACTTGGGACCAGCTATGGCTAGCCTGACCCATAAATATTGCTCCTTGTATAATTTAAAATGCTTCAGCAAATTAAATTCTTACTTCTTTGGAAGGGTGCTTGGTGATCTGTTAAAATTCCTGGGTCTTGCCATGCTCACCAGCCAAGCAATCAGTGAAAATGGAGTGTTTTTATTCATGAGTGTGTGAATAGTTGGTTCATGTACTGCCATTAATTTTCAGGATTATATTAGACCATGAATTATATACAACTTACTGGAAATTCATCATACTCAATACATGCATTCAATCAAAGAAGCTTTCTCTACCAAATTAATTTGCTGTATATCTAATCTTAAGTGTGACTCAAACATGTAATTTAAAATCTGTGACTTCAGCTCAGACTAAAACTTGATTCTAAACCTATACTTCAAAACAACACAAGCCAAACCTTGAGCCGAAATCCTGAAACTAACCCCACTCTCCAATCTCCCCGAGGATCTGACTGTGAATGTTGATGAACAGGAATGAATTGCCTGAAAGTGTGGGGCATGCCGATCCAATTATAAAGAGGGAAATGGAACTATTAGTGCTGCTCCGGAGAAAGAGCCAGAGAATGATACTCCTCGAGCAACAATAACATTTTCCTTTGGTAAATGGGCTCCTTCTCAAGATTCAACATTCAAGATTGTTTATTGCCGTTCTTCAGCAGGCAAGTGTAAAGGAAAACTAAATGAATATACATAAATTACCTTGACTTAAAATTCAGATTATACTTCTTTTTCTCTCTCAACTTTTACTTGTATCGTTATGTTTATCTTAAATTCTAAGCTATGTATAATTTATGTTAATATAAGATAAAGTAGTGCAAAAAGCGAGCCAAGAAATAATGAGGTCATGTTCATGGGTTCATTGTCTATTCGGCAATCTGAAGGTGGAAGAGAAGAAGTTATTCCTAAAATGGTAAGTGTGTGACTTCAGGCTGCTGTACCTCCTCCCTGATGATAGCAATGGGAAGAATCAGAATCAGAATCAGGTTTAATATCACTGGCATATGTCGTGAAATTTGTTAACTTTCCGGCAGCAGTACAATGCAATACATGATAATTGAGAGAAAAATAAAACTGTGAATTACAGTAAGTATATATACTAAATAGTTAAATTTAAAAAGTAGTGCAAAAAATCAGAAATAAAAAAAGTAGCGCTCATGGGTTTAGGGTCCATTCAGAAATCGAATGGCAGAGGGCATGTACTGGATGAAAAAAACACAATATACATAGAAACAATAAATATAAAAACAATCCTATGAAACACAATGTACAAGTAACTGAGTGTGGCTGTATACACATGAGATTAGCTTATAGACATAGACGGAATATATGTACATGAAGTGACACGAGGTGCAGGAGGATATGCACGTCAGGTGACTCTGACAGGAAGTAATAAAGTAAGCCAGAAGGAAGCCATTTGGCCCATTGGGTGCATGCTATATGCTGAACCAGATCCCACCTCCCTCTATGCATTACCTCAGTGCACTATAAGCACTTTTTATAATGCCGCTTACACTGTAAATACATGTTGGTATATATGTATTTATGTATTTTATTCCACGTCAGTACTTCCACCCCTAACTTGTTTCTTTGTTGCATGTTGTGCTCCAACCCATGTAAATGAGATGAATAAAGTTGAAGCTGTCTCCTCGCAGACCATTCCCATCACATGCTCCCCTGCAACTTACGTCTCTCTCGCATGTACAGTACTTCAACCCTTTTTGACTCTTATGCCACTTACCCACACTACAGCCTAACTTACAGTGGCTAATTATCCTACCTACGTGACTTGGGATGGCAGAAGAAACTAGAACATGCAAACTCCACACAGGCAGCACCAGAGATCAAGATGAAAACTACACCCCAGAAACTATGTGTCCGCAGTACTAAACGCTTCATCTCAGTGGAGACAATATTACGATACAAAATCCACCATTAAGCCAAATCCTGGATCAAGATTTAAATCTCTCAACCTTCTGTCTCAGTTGGAGCATCTGATGGGAAGTCCAACTAACTCAAACAACACAGTTCTGTTTCATGCTTGGAGCTTTCAGCATCTCGGTGTTACAGCCAGGCGTTTCACTGAGCTGACTGCACCCTCCACTCCTTGATAGGATCTCCAGCAATCTACCAATCACTGCAGGAGCCTCTTGAAAAAGGGCATAGGGCTTCAGAAGGTGCCATGTAAATGCAGGTCCTACCTTCTCAACGCATAGCATAGATAGGACTTTGTTCATAGTGCACCAGTAATAAGAGATTGTAAATCAGTGGAGGGCAAACAATGCTCATTTACTCAGCATTACCTCAGAACGCCCCCAAAGAAAGGAATCGAAGTAAGTTAGCATCAATCCGGAGAGAATGCCTAGAAAGCAGGAGAAGTATTCCAGAGTGGAATATTAAGGGAACCATAGGCATAAAGGTGAAGGATTGACTATGATGGAAAATTAGGTTTGAAGATTATATGGCCAATTCCTAATTCTACTAAACTATCTTTTTCGGATTCAGGTTTAGATCTAAATGTGTCATTTGCATTAATAACCAGCACACCCAAGGAAGTGCTGAAGGCAGCCTGCAAGTGTCACCATACAATGGCAAACTCTCAATTATTTGTTTATAAAGCATAGTCATTACTTTTTACATTACTTGGTTCATGCATTGACACCTCCCTTGGCAAATTAATCAGAAATAGTTATACCAGAGATATGGCACTTTATTCCCATTCTAGTTCAGGATATTCCAATGTCTAGATTGTCAGATTGGGCAAAGAAAATAAAACAAGTTTTTTCAACATTTTCATTGGAGCTAACTATTTGCCATCATCATAATTTTCTGGCTACACTCCCCCATTTCACCCCCACCAGTCCATCTACATAACCTTCCCCCCTCCCAGCCCTTCTAATTCTGCCTTCTGCAGACTCAGAGATAATTCTTAAAATTTTCCCTTCTACCAAGCTTTTGTCCGTCGGACAAATAACTCCACCCAAGGGTCTGTGCCAAATTTTGTTTGACCACACTCCAGCGTGATCTTGGACACTTTACAACAGTGAGGATGCTTTGCAAATCTAGATGTTGTTGTCGAATTCCAACCTGGGCAACGTTAACAAAGATTTGCCCATCTGTTTGTTTATGGTGGGCATTGACTTTATTTGGTATGTGGGTGGTCTGCTGGCCGGACAACATTTTCCTTTGCAGTTTTATTCCTACAGCTTTATCTCACAGCTGCCTTCACTTGGAATGTCTCAGCTCAAGGGATTAAGTTTCAGGTGTTAATAGGCTCACCCTTGTGGAGGGCTCACTGGATAAAAATTACTTCCAGCACAGTTGTTATCAGTCCTAATAGATGAAGATCAGAATCCACAATGTCCTGTAATTTCCTTTGCTTGCATTTTGTTTCTAAATGTGCCTGCTTCGTGGAATGTGTTTGTACTGTCTATCTTCAAAGTGACAAGAAAATCCCTACTGTATCTCCTCCACCTAGCATTACATTTCCCACGGACACAAACTCAGCATTTGCTGAAATGCATATAGAGTCAAAGGGAGATACAGCAAGGAAGCAGAACCTTTAACTCACCAAGTTAGAGCCAACTTTCAAGCGTCCATTTACAAAATCCAGAATCAGAATCAGAACCTGTGACTTAGATGACGTGAAATTTGTTTCGCAGTAGTAGTACAGTGCAAAGTCATAAAGGTACCATAAAAAAGAAAAAATAAATAAATAGTGTTTAAAAAAGGGAATAAATGAGGCTTATGATTCATGGACCATTCAAAAGTTGTCGGCGGAGGGGAAGAGCTGCTGCTGAATCATAGAGTGTGGCTCTTTATTTTCTTGTACCTCCTTCCCAATGATAGTAACAAGAGGAGGGCATCTTCAAAAAGGTGACATTCATCATTAAGGACCCCCATCACCCAGGTCATGCCTTGTTCCCATTACTACCATCAGGAAGAAGGTACGGAAGCCTGAAGGCACACACTCAACTATTCCAGGAACACCTTCTTCCCCTCTGTCATCAGATTTTTGAATGAACATTGAACCCATGAACACTACCTCTCCATTCTTTTATTTTGATTTTTGCACTACTTATTTAAGTTAACTATTTTCTATCATTATTATATATTGCATTGTACTGCTGCTGCAAAGACAACAAATTTCACAGCGTACATTGCTGATAATAAATGTGATTCTGATTTTGATTTTGAGTCAGGATGTGTTGCATGGTGATGGCCTTTAGTGATGGATGCTGCCTTCATGAGTCACTGCCTTTTTGAAGATGTCCTTGATGGTGGAGAAGGTTGTGCCTGTGATAGAACTGAATGAGTCTACAACCCACTGCAGCCTCTTCCAATCCTCAGATGCTGAGTTCTTCTGGCAGATTGTGTATTGCTGTAGATTCCAACATCTGCTCTTTCTTGTGTTCAGATCGCATTGCAAATTGACATCATGCAACTTCAAGCCCAGGACAACTTCTGAGGAAGTCTCCCTACTCAATTTTCTTTAATAATGCTGCCTCACTTTTGATATCCAACTAAGTTGGATCACAACTCAAGATCTGGTCATTACTTTAACTCAGCCTGCAATGTAAGAATCAGCAGTTACTTCCCTACAACCATTTGGTTCTTGAACCAACCTGTTTATCCCTAATCTTTCCCTCATATAGCAACACTATGACCACTTTGATCACTTTGCAATACAATGGACTCTTTTGTTTGTTCCAATTATGTGTATAATTTTGTATAAAGTATATTTAATTTGTTTTTCTTGTGAATGTTTTGTCACTAATGCTACACATCTGTGATGCTGCTGCAAGTAAGTTTTTCATTGCACCTGTAAAAATGGCAATCAACTCAACTTTGACTTTGAATGAGTTTTAGAATGTAAAAATTCCGGGATACTGGAAAATCCTACATAAAAACAGAAAATGCTGGAAACACTCAAGACATCAGAAGCAGTGGTGGAGAGAGAAAAACACTCCAAGTTCAACATCAGGTTCTGATGAAAATTCATCAACATGAAACATCACTAATTCTGCCTTTCTCTCTACAGCTGTTGCCCTGACCTGCTACTTCCAACATTTTCTTTACTTTTAACAGAGCGGAATTAATTTGTAAGCCTGTTTTATATGACTTTACAGCCCAGTTTGATCTTAAACATGCAGATGTGAAATTGTGTAAGTTGGTAGTGTAGTGAAGTTACTGAATTAACAGCCAGCGTTCCTGGATCAGAAATATGAGGTTGAATCCCACCTTGGAACTGGGGAATTTAAAATGAAGTCATTAAAACATCTGGAATTAAAGTTGGTCACAGTAACCAAGAAACAAACAAAAGGCTTTTCAGCAAGAGAATTCTTCAGCCATTACCTGGGTTGGAGCTAGTGAAACTCCAGAACATCATTGCTGTTTTTTTTTTCTTTTTTTTCCTTTCTTTCTTTCCATCCTTCTTTCCTTCCTTTTTATGTCCTTCTTTCTTTATTTTCTTTTTTCTTTCCTTCATTCCCTCTTTCATTCCTTCCTTCTATTTTCCTTTACTTTCTTCCTTTCTTTCTTACCTTCTTTTTTCCTTCCTACCTTCTTTCTTTCCTACTTCCCTTTTTTTTCTTTCTTTCTGCAGACAATAAATGCTGACTCTGCTAGCAACATCCATGTCCATGAATGAAGGAAAGAATGAATTATACAACTGACCTGATCTCCATCTCTCTCATACTTAGGGTGGGGAGTAAAGAGGTAGGTTAAAATAAACCCAGTACTGCATTTTAGGAACAGCTTCTTCCCCTGCACCATCATTTTTCTGAAAGTCCATGAACGCTACCTTACTATTCTTGATGTCTTTTTGCGCTACCTGTTTATTTTAAAAAATATTGCAACTTATTGTAAACTTTTATGTATTGCACTATACTGCTGACACAAAACCACATATTTCATGACATTTGCCTCCATAGTTGCTGCCTGTTCTGCTGAGTTCCCCAGTATGTGTGTGTGTTGTTCCAGGTTCCTGCATATGCAGCTCTTGTGACTCCTCCTGCCATCCCGGATATGATAGGATTACCCAGTGTTAGTTCAAAGACAAGGGACTTTTCCTTGGTATCTTAACAAATATTGATTATTCAGTTAATCAGACTTGAAATCAGATATTCTGATGTTTGCTTTGCTGAAATTCAACCAATCAGGCTCTTAAACCAGCTTGGATAGCTTGACTCACCTCAACTCTGAACTGATTTCACAACTAATGGACTCACTTCCAAGAACTCTACAACACATCACTCACAACACCCTGGAGGAGCTCAGCAGGTCGGGCAGCATCCATGAAAACGAAGAGTCAACGTTTCGGGCCGGAACACTTCGTCAGGACTGGAGAGGGAAAGGGCAGAGGCCCTATAAGGAAGGTGGGGGGAGGGTGGGAAGGAGAAGGCTGGTAGGTTCCAGGTGAAAAACCAGTAAGGGGAAAGATAAAGGGGTGAGGGAGGTGATAGGCAGGAGAGGTGAAGAAGGAGTAGGGGGAAGCACAATGGGTAGTTGAAGGAGGCAGAACCATGAGGGAGGTAGTAAGCAGCTGGGGGAGGGAGCAGAGTGAAACTGACATAGGGGAAGGGAGGGGGAGGGAATTACGGGAAGTTGGAGAATTCTATGTTCATACCAAGGGGCTGGAGACTACCCAGATGGTATATGAGGTGTTGACTCTATAACTCATGTTCTCAATATTACTTATTTACTTATTTGTTATTAATAATTATTATTAGTAGTTTTTTTTGTATTTGCACACTTTGTCTTCTTTTGCACATTGGTTGTTTGTCAGTCTTGGTTTGTCAGATTTCAATTGATTCTATCGTATTTCTCTGCTTTACTGTGAATGCCTGCAGAAAAAGAATCTCTAGCTACTATATGCTTACTTGTTAATACCTTTATATAAATGGAGCTTTGAAGTTTGTGGGATCTTGATGAGTGTAAATGTTGTGTTTTATAACAATAATTAAACTTCAGAAATATATTGGCTGTGAAGTGCGATAGGGAGGGTTGGATGGAGGGACAAGTGATGAAAAATCCTCTGTAAATGGAAGTTCTCTCAGTCCTTTGTTTTATTAGGGATGGTTTGTTTCTGATTTGCTTTACAGAACGTTATAAAAGCCCTGGAGGAGATTGAGCAGACAGACCTGTCTTTAGTTGAAACCATATGCAATTTACTACTGAAAAACCTGCAGCCACAGAGCAAGTGTAGACACAAATGTATCATTTATGGCGCGTGTAATGACGCCAAATATACCATGAATTTGCAGACAGCAGAATAAATACATTAACTCAATCAGTCGTTATAGGGAAGTAAATTCAGAGAGAAGTAAGCAAAGAGTAATTGCGTTGATGATCTGAAGAATTTGAATTCTCCAGCCGCTTTTAGACACGTAAAATTACAGTAAATCGGTAGTGTAAAATGTGCACACATACTTCATTAAAATGAAGTAATTATGTAAGAATATTGTTATATGTCTTATCAGTTGCCTGGATTGATTGTGAGGTTAAGGGACAGAGTTTAAAATAATCTCAATGAAATATTTATTCCAAAAGGGTTTGACAAGATGGATACGAAGGGAATGTTACATTAGCAGTCAGAAATTATAGATATTTGGATGTATAGAGGCAAAGGGAATGGAAATGAGTTAGGAAAGTGGACTTGGTTAAGATCAGGTATAATCTCATCAATTGGTGGAGCAAGTTCATGAGAACAGATTGTTCTGACTCTTGTGGAAATGATGAGTCGTCTTTCCATCTCCTCTGAAGATAAAAAGGAGATTTATAAACTAGCTTACATCTGGTGTTGTAATGCACTGAGCAAAATTAACCAGATCAGGGTTGTTTAGTTGGTAAAAACCATACGACACAGGATCAGAATTAGGCTATTCTTCCCATTGAGACTGCTCTGCCATTCCATCATGGCTGATTTATTATGCATCTCCTGCCTACTCTCTGTAACCTTTGATGCCCTTACTAATCAAGAACCTATCAAACTCTGCTATAAGACCATAAGGTACTGCTAGTGTTGAAATGATAATGCATGCAAGTTTATTATTTTGTGGGGGAGATAAGAAGAGATTTTATTGAAACCCGCAAAATTCTTACAGGGCTCTACAGACAGGATGCAGGGAGGATGTTGCCACTGACCGAGGGGCCTAGAAGCAGGGTTCTGTCTCAAAGTAGAGAACTAGGAACCAGCTCTCAAACCCTATTAGCTTTCTGTTTGACTCAAGCACTTTCCACCCTTGGGCTGTCACACTCTTCCACTGGTGCTCAATAGAAAACACCTCAACTCTTGAGCAAACACTTTTGCATTCGGCCTTCAGGATCCAAACAATTTCATATTGGAACACTGCACCCTTTTCCCAAGTGGCCTCCTTTGTAACAATTTGACAAACTGGAGGAACTCAGTAAGTCGAGCAGCACCTGTGGGAGGAAAGGAATTGCCAATGTTTTGAGTTGAACCCCTGCACTGCGAGAATAATAATGATTTCACTTGGATGGCTCATCTTTGGTTTCTTCACATACCGGTTAGAAGTTCTTTTCTCCACACACTGTCCTCTCCTTTTGCATTTGTTTTCTCCTATACTTCATGTTATCACAGGGTTTTATAACAACATTTTTCCCCACCCTGCCAAATTCTCCTGCTGGAATTTCTATACTTGTTCAAAACTTTTCCAGCACTATTCCCAGTCCTGACCAGAAACCAGAAATCTGTTTCTCTCTCCACAGGTGCTACCTGACCTGCCAAGTCTTTTCAGCGTTCTCTGTTTTTAATTCAGAGGTCCAGCATCTGCAGTGGTTTCACTTGGTCTCACCTATCACAGGCCAGATTGTATTCCATCCCAAACCCCTTCTTCTTATTCTGGCCTTCCTTTCCAGTCCTGAAGTCCAAAACGTCGACTGTTTATTCCTCTCCATAGGTGCTGCCTGACCTGCTGAGTTCCTCCAGTATTTTGTGTGTGTTGCTGTGGATCTCTAGTATCTGCAGAATCTCATGTCTATGACCTGCAGTGTTTTTCCTTGGATGAATATTTCAACTGTCTGTGGTTAACCTGGTATCCCTGCAAGGTTGCCTCAAGGTCTGCCCACTCTGAGGAAATTACTCACCTCTCTTCCACCGGAATTCTGTGAAACCCTCTTGCTCTGAATTCGGATGGAGAGTCTCAACCCAAAACTTTGACTGTCCGTTTCCCTCCAGGGATGCTGCCTGACTCATTGAGTTCCACCTGCAGTTTCAAATATGAATTCTCTTGGATTAAACCTAGTTGACCAGTAGCCCACAACCCACTCTTTTTTGGTCCAGGGAGACACTAATTTCCTCCACATCTGCAACTGGTTTAAATCTCTCCCCTCTTACCTTAAACCCATGCCCTCTAGTCCTTGGTTTTTCCAGCCCAGGGGAGAAGATTGCATGCATTCATTTACCCTATTTATTCCCTTCACAATTTTATGCACCTCTGTAAGATCACCCCTCCTTCTCCTATACTCCAATGAAAACAGTCCCAAGCTGCTCAACCTCTTCCCGTAACTCAGCCCCTCAAGTCCCAGCAACAGCCTGGAAAATCTCCTCTGTACTCTTTCCAGCTTAATTGTTGTTGCCTGGATTGGGGAGTATGCCATATGAGAACAGGAGGATGAGAGGTAACCTGATAGAGGTGTATAAGATGATGAGAGGCATTGATCATGTGGATGTCAGGGGCTTTTTCCCAGGGCTGAAATGGTTGCCACAAGAGGATACAGGTTTAAGGTGCTGGGGAGTAGGTACAGAGGAGATGTCAGGGGTAAGTTTTTTACTCAGAGAGTGGTGAGTGCGTGGAATGGGCTGCCGGCAACGGTGGTGGAGGCCGATACGATAGGGTCTTTTAAGAGACTATTAGATAGGTACATGGAGCTAAGTAAAATAGAGGGCTATGGGTAAGCCTAGTAATTTCTAAGGTAGGGGCATGTTTGGCACAGCTCTGCCGGCCGAAGGGCCTGTATTGTGCTGTAGGTTTTCTACGTTTCTATAATTTTCTTGTAACGCGATGGCCAAAACTGAACACAAATCCGGGAGCTATAAGTCATGCTTGATGGCCTCCGTTGGTCTGGGTCGACCATGGGCGTGGCGTCCTAGCTGTTGAAGTTGATGCACAAGTCAGCACGCTAACCAGGACAGTACGATCCGGAGAGCAAGCTATAGCCCATGCAGCGCCCCCCCCTCCACACAGCTGATGACCATGCAGCCCCCCCACCCCTCTCCACACAGCTGATGACCATGCAGCCCCCCCACCCCTCTCCACACAGCTGATGACCATGCAGCCCCCCCACCCCTCTCCACACAGCTGATGACCATGCAGCCCCCCACCCCTCTCCACACAGCTGATGAATCGAAAGGAACGGCAGAGACCGAAACAGTTTGACACCAGAGTTGCCAGTCATCTCAAATTAAGACTGCCTGAGGGACCCCAGCTCTGGATTTTTCCTCAGGGTTTAACTCCCGAAGCCTTCGCCACGAGTGAGTATAGCCGCAAGGCAGCGGAGGTTTGAGATCAGAGTTTTCCTTCTCCACGGCTGACTAGCCCCGACTGCCCGAAGCGACAGGATTTAAGGCGCCAGTAACCCGCCTTTGCTGTCAGTAGAAACGGTTCCGCCGGGTTTAGCAATTAAGGTCAGGATCTGGACTTGTTTGTCAGAGGCCATTTGAGAGGCACGACATTGAGAGTGTTTAATAGATAACGAGAATTTATCCCCACTACCACCCCCCCCCGGCTATGGTAATCTTAAGGAGGCAAATCATAAACACGAGAAATTCAGTAGATGCTGGAAATCTTGAGCAAAACACGGAAAATGTAGAAGCTCAACGAGTCAGGCAGCATCTATGGAGAGGAATAAACAGTCGACGTTTCAGGCTGAGACCTTTCATCAAGTCTCTGACGATCCGGAGCTGCTAGGTTAGAGTGAGGTAGTGGGAGGGATGTGCGCGGTAGGTATACGGGGTGGAGGGAGCGTCAATTTCACCTTGTCAGTTACAGGACACGGTAACACCAGGTGGAGGGAGCGTCAATTTCACCTTGTCAGTTACAGGTAACACCAGGTCAAACTGCTTCCCAAGAGCAGTGGAGACAGTTCCCGTTTTTATTACTGGAGGGAAAAGATTGGGGAGACCCGTCGGCTGGGACAGAGCCAAATTCTCCACCCTCCTCTTGCCTGTCCCACATTGCCCCGCTCTCCGCTCTGGGACGGGGGAGTTGCGCATCGTGTGCTTAACAGAACAACTCTTCCACACCTCCGGGTCTGCCCCCTCCCCCCACTGAACCAAACCCACGAGGAAATCAGAAATTACGGCCAACGAGCGCTGTGTCATCTCCGGCATGGGAGGGGAATCTTCATAGGTCGCCAAGGACGTGAACTGCGGGGATAAAGTGGCGATGATTTTCGCCTTCGTCCTGGTGTCATCCGTTCGCCTCTATTCTATCGTGCGAGCCCAGCTGGAGAGGTAAGAGTTAATTAATCTCCCCCAGTGTTAACGCGTTAATATAACAGGAGATGGGGGCTAAACGCGCTTTATAACCCGAGGCGTCCCTTACAGCGCGTTAGCGTCTGTTACTGAAATCCGCACTCGCACCCCAGAAGTTAAGAACTCCGCTGGGAAGCAGTTTTATTAAAAGAACGGGCATCCAATTTGTCCCATAAATTCGGGAGTTAACTGTGAATCGCGATTCTTCTCCAAATTACTTCACAGGGATCCGAGTGAACTCTAGAAACCCCCAAAACAACCAGCAAAGATGCGGGAAATTCTGCACCAGGTTGCCAATTACTTCTCCACGCTCTGTTAATTCTCCGTGCTGGGGCAGCGGAACTTTGAACGTTTCTAAAATATTCTTCAGGGCGAAACAAAAAAAATAGTTGCCATGCACTCGGGGAGTTAGTGAAAGTGAGCTGGTTTAGATTCGATTGCTAAAAAGGATCTCAAAATAAAATTGCTGACATCCTCCCCTTTAACTCGGAGGGTTTCGTCCGAACCACTCAATACACAACAGTGTGAGAGCACTCTGTAATTCCTTCGTGACAACCAACGCATAATGGCTAAAGGTTTCATATTGTTTTAATCAGCGAAGCTTGCTCTGCGAATCATGTGGCCACGTTGGAATATCGCTGCACCAAGGCGTCTGGGGAGGTATCCACGTGTTTAAGGTAAGGTTTTGGGGTTAACAAGGATTCTCCCAGCGGGGTTAATATGGTGACAAGAGGGTCAAGTTCCTGTACCCTTTGAACCACAGCTGCAAGGAACTGAGGTTGGGAGTGGATTTGAGGCATGATAAGACTGGACACCTGTGTTTTGTTATGCTCAGTGTATAGTTAGGGTTAAAGAGGCCAAGGGACAGAGAGAGAACAGACAGCTGGACCTATAGAATTATACAGCATGGAAACAAATCTTCAGCCCATCTTGTTGATGCTGATTAATTTACCCTCATCAGCTGGTCTCAGTTAAAGATACAGATTAGCTTTATTTGTCACATGTACATGAAAACATTGAAACACACAGTGAAATGCCTCAACGACCAACACAATCCTTGGCATTGGGGTCAGCTCACAAGTGTCGTCAGGCTTCTGGCACCAACATAGAATGCCAGCATCTTACTAACCTTGACCTAATATGTATTTGGAATGTGGGAGGACACCTTCTGTCCCATCGGTTGTGGAGAGCATACAAACTCCTTTAAAACAGCATCGGGAATCGAACCCTGACTGATGACTGGTGGCACTATAATGTGATTGTGCCAGCTATGCCACCCACTAGCTATCATATCCCTCCAAAGCTTTTCCATACATGTACCCGTTCAAATATATTTGTAATTGTATCCACCTCGAGAGCTTCCTCCACCATCCTCTGTAAGAAAAAAGTTGCCCTCGGGACCTTCTTAAATCTTTCCCCTCTCTCCCTAAACCTATGCCCTCTAGCTAAGACTCCCCAGCCTTGGGGAAAAGACTGTGACCATTAATCTTGTAATCCTCCCATGACTTTACAAGGCCAAACCTCAGCCTCTAATATTCTGGAAGAATGCAAACAGTCAAGCAGTGTCCTTGGAGAGAGAAACCAGTAAGCATTTCATGTCAGGATAAAAAAAAACAGAAACTGCAGGAATCACTCAGCGGGTCAGGCAGCATCTGTAAGGTGAGAAACAGAGTTAATGTCTCAGATTGAAGACAATTTCTCTAAACTTAAAACACATTTGGAGCATTGTGTTCATTTCTGGTCACCTCATCATGGAAAGGATGTGGAAAGTTTAGGGAGGGTGCAGAGGAGATTTACCAGGATGCTGCCTAGATTAGAGAGCGTGCCTTATGTGGAAAGGTTGAGCAAGCCTGGGCTTTTCTCTATTGAGCAAAGGAATATGAACGGTGACTTGATAGTGATGTACAATAAGTGGCATGAACTGAGTGGGCAGCCAGAGACTTTTTCCCAGGGCAGAAATGGCTGATATAAGGGGGCATAATGAGAGAGAGGGGGATGTCACAGGTAAGGTCTTTTTTTGAAACAGTGAGTGTTGGGAACAGGGAATGTCTTGCCAGGGATGGTGTTAGAGACAGATACAGTAGAGATATTTAAGGAACTCTTAGAAAGGCACATGGAAGATTGAAAATAGAAGGCTATGCATGAGGGAAGGATTAGATTGATATCAGAGTAGGCTAAAATGTTGGCTGAACATCGTGGACTGAAGGGCCTGTAATGACTGTGATGTTGTATGTTGTATGTTCTATGAGGTATCAGCTCCTGCAAGTATTCTC
This sequence comes from Mobula hypostoma, assembly GCF_963921235.1. Lineage (NCBI taxonomy): Eukaryota > Metazoa > Chordata > Chondrichthyes > Myliobatiformes > Myliobatidae > Mobula > Mobula hypostoma. Next base: position 14,946,404 of record NC_086114.1, read on the forward strand.
ATGGTGGAAATTTTCTACTGTAGGATCCAAGGGCACAGCCTCAGAATAAAGGAATGTCCCTTTAGAACTGAGTCAAGGAGGGATTTCTTCAGAGTGTGGTGAATCTGTGGAACTTATTGCACAGAGGGCTGTGAAGGCCAAGTCATTGGCTGCATTTAAGGCAGAGATTGATGAATTCCTGATGGGTAAGGGAGTTAAAGGTTGTGGTTGAAATAAAAAAAACTTGTTAGCAATGATAGAATGGTGGAGAAGACTTGATGGGCCGAATGACCTAATTCTACTCCTATATCTTGTATCTTATGGAGCTCATTAAAACTGTTAAGATTATGACTGGAAGGGAGATAGGTCGTTCATTCTGACCATGGAGTCTGGAAGTAGGGATCATTGTGTTTTGATAAGGGTCAACTATTTAGGATAGAGGTGTGGAGAAAAGTCTTTATGCAGAGGAATGTTAATCTTTGCAATCCTCTACCTCACAAGTTTGTACGCTCAGCATGAAGCACATTCACTGGGATTGACAAATTATTAAGTAGCTGCAAAGTGGAGATGGAGATTGAGTGGTAAAATATGTGAGACATATTTTGAGAATGAACAAAGGGCTAAAATTGAGGGGCCAAATGGCTGAAGTTGTATTAGACATTGGTGAGTCCTAATGTGTGCTGTTTTGGTTACCCACCTACAGGAAAGATATCAAAAAGTTTGAAAGATTGTTGAGAAAATTTACAAGGATGTTTGCTGCATTTGAGGACCTGAGTTGTGGGAAAGGTTGAGTAGGTTAGGACTTTATTCATAGGAGAATGAAGGGAGATTTGACAGTGGTATACACATTATAAGCAGAGTAAACAGGATAAATGGAAGGAGGATTTTCCATTGAGGTTGGGAGAGACTAGGATTAGAGGTCATGGGTTAAGGGTGAAATAGTTAAGGGGAACCTGAGGGGAAACATCTTGTTGCTGTATCAGAGGGATATCAGGGACTGCTGTGTGCTTTGTTTCCCAGAAACTTGGATGCCCCTGCTATTTCAGATACAGCACAGCAGCTCGATGACTTCATCATTCTCTGCAAAGACAGAATAGCTCAATCTTTTAAAGGCAAGGAGATGGAGTATGCTTTATGACTAACTCATTGTGGTGCACGGACATGGGTGGTTCTGTCTCAGTTCTGCTCACCTGACCTGACGTTAAATGTTGTCCTTTTTATCTGCCAAGGGAGTTTTCTGCCATCATCCTGGTAGTGGTGTGCATTTCACCTCAGGCAGGCAGTGGAGGAGCTAAGTTCTGTAAGCAACAAGCACGAAACAGTGCATCCTGATGCCTTCCCTATCATTGCGGGGGATCACAGGCCAGGACAGCTTGAAGAGGTGTCTGAACAACTGCCACCAACTTATCACCTATGGAACCGGGGAGCCAACACGCTTGACCACCATCAAGCTCACTTACTGTGCCATCCCACACCCACACTTTGGAAAGTCCAATCACATGGCTGTACTTTTACTCCTAGCGTATAGGCAGAGACTAAATAGCAGCACTAGTGGTGAGGATCAAGAAGGTGGAGGAGTGCTTCCAGGACGGCATTGAGTCAGTGGACTGGACAATATTCAGGGATCCGTTTTCAAATCTGAATGAATTCACCACATTTGTCATCGACTTCATCAAGTGTGCATGACTTTGAGAACGTACCGGACATACCCAAACTAAAAGCTATGGATGAACCAGGAGATTCATAGTCTGCTGAGATCTGCGGCATTCAAGGCCAGTGGTCTAGAACTATGCAAGAAGTCCAGGCATGACTTATGAAAGGCTTTTTAAAGAGAGAAAAAAACTTACCTCCAACTTAGGTTAGAAACAGAATCGAATGCATGTCAGCTCTGACTAAGTTTGCAAGCTATTTCTTCCTACAAGTGGAAACCTAACATCATGAGTGGCTGTGGTGCTCCACTCCCAGACGAGCTCAATGCCTTTTATGCACGCTTTGTAAGGGAGAGTAAAACTACACCTGTGCAAATACTTGATGTATTTGGTGACCCTGTGATCTCTGTCTCAGAAGCTGACATCAGAACATCTTCCAAGAGAGTGAACTCCTGCAAGGCATCGGGCCCTGATTGTCTACCTGGTAGGACTCTGAAAACCATCTGAGGAGGCTGTGTTCAAGGGCATCCTGAATGTCTCACTGCTGCTGTCGATGGTTCCCACCTGCTTCAAAAGGGCAACAATCATACCAACGGCCAAGAGGAGCAGTGTGAGCTGCCTGAATGACTATCTCTCAGTGGCACTCACATCTACTGTCATGAAGTGCTTTGAGAAGTTGGTCAAGGCGAGAATCAACTCCTGCCAAACAGGGACCTGGACCTGCCGTAATTTGCCAGTTGCCACAATAGATCTACAGTGGAAGCAATCTCACTGGCTTTCCACTCAGCCTTGGATATTCTGGATAATAGTAATACCTTTGTCAGGCCGCTGTTTGTTGATTACAGCTCAGTGCTCAACAAAATCATACCTTCAGTTCTTGTCAACTAGCTCCAAAACCTGGTCCCCTGTACCTCCCTCTGAAACTGGATCCTTGACTTCCTCACTAGGAGACCATAGTCTGTGTGGATTGGAAATAACATCTCCTCCTTGCTGATAATCAATACTGGTGCACCTCAAGGATGTACGCTTCGCCCACTGTTCTACTCTCTTTCCTTGACTGAGTGGCTAGGCACAGCTTAAGCCCCACCTACAAAATTGCCAATGACACAATTATTGTTGGCAGAATTTCAAATGGTGATGGGAGGCACACGGGAGTAAAATAGACCAGCTAGTTAAGTGGTGTCACAACAATAACTGTGCACTCAATGTCAGTAAGACCAAAGAATTGATTGTGGATTGTGGACGCACACCAGATCAGAGGTGGAATGGATGAGCAGTTTCAAGTTCTTGGGTGTCAGCATCTCTGAAGATCAATCCTGGGCCCAACATATTGATGCAATTACAAAGAATTACAACTCCAAGATGGCGCTAGTGAACCAGGGCAGTGTGTTGTGAGCTGCTTACAAAATTTCTAAATATGCTTCTTCTGAATTACTTTCACTGCAATCTGCAGCCTGTAATTAGCTATAAGCCATGTACATTGACAGTCTTAATGAGCAAGCGATTTCATGATCTTCTTACAGACTCAGCAGATTTAATTCTCAAGCGTGCATGTATGGCACCTTTAAGCGGGCAAAGGTACATCACCAAGGCCGAAAGAGAGGGAGGAGGGGAGGACTCCAAGCCAAACCGAAATGCTGAGGAATGGAAGTTCCTCTATCCAGCATCTTATTAGCAAATGTAGACGCTGGAGAACAAGTTTGAGAACATAAGGGCAAGATTGCTGTATTGGTGGAAAATGAAGAACTGTTGTCTTCCGTGTTTCACAGAGATATGGCTCACTTGCAATACAGGGGATATGTTAGTAAGAACTGAGGGCTTCTCAATACATGGGATGGACTGGACTGAGAGCTTCTCGAACCATGGGATGGACCGGACTGAGGGCTTCCTGATACATGGGATGGACCGGAATGAGGGCTTCTGGAACCATGGGATGGACTGGACTGAGGGCTTCTCGATACATGGGATGGACTGGTTCTGAGGGCTTCTCGAACCATGGGATGGACCGGACTGAGGGCTTCCCGATACATGGGATGGACCAAACTGCTGATTCAGAGGAAGCAAAAGGCGGGGATCTGCGAACGAATACATCATGGTTGTATGGACTTTGTAAAAACAGCCATAAGCGCTGTGCCCCTCACAAAATTATTCAGAAGTCTTGGGTGAACCATGAGATTCACAAGCTGCTGAAGGTCAGATCAGTGGCGTTCAAGGCTGGCAGTCAAGCAAGGTACAAGAAGTCTAGGTACGATCTCCAGAAAGCCACTTCATGTATGACATGGCAATTCTGAACTAAACGTGAATCACTGAAGGATGCTCGACAACTGTGGCAGGGCTTGAATGCTATTACTTCCTACAAAATGAAACCAAGCAACATAAGTGACAACAGGGCTTTGCTGGTAAATGTGTTTAATGCCTTTTATGCTCACTTTGACTGTCAAAACATTCATGAACCTTCATGGACTCCCACAACGCCCAGTGACACTGTGATTTCAGTCTCTGAGGTCAATGTGAGACCATCCTTCAGGAGAATGAACCCAGGGAAAGCATTCGGCCCAGACAAGGTACCTGACTGAGTATTAAAGACCTGTTCTGGTCAACTGGTTGGAGTGTTCACTGAGATCATTAACCTCTTGCTTCGACAGTCTGAGGTACCCCACCTGTTTCAAGTTGGCTTCAATTGTACCAATGCTTAAGAAGAATGTAATAACTTGCCTCAACGACTATCATCCAGTAGCACTCACATCTGCTGCGGTGAAGTGCTTTGGGAGGTTGGTGATGAAACATCAAGTCCTGCCAGCAAAGCGACTTGGATCCACTCCAATTTGCCTATCGTCTCAACAGGTGAACAGCAGATGCCATCTCACTGGGTCTTCACTCAATTCTGGAACATCTGGACAGCAAACATGCATGCATCAGGATGCTCTTCATTGACTACAGCTTGGAATTCAGTACTATCACCCCATCAAAACTCATCGATAATCTTCCAGTCCTAGGCCTCAACAGCTCCTTGTGCAACTGGATTCTCGATTTGCTCACGTGTACACCTCAGTCAGTTTTGATTGGCAACAACAACTTCACCATAATCTCCATCACCACAAGGTTGTGAGCTTAACCACCTACCCTACTTGCTTTATACTTACAACAGTGAAGCTAAGCACAGCTCCAATGCCCTGGACCGAATAACAGTTCAGCATGGACTAGATGGGCTGTTTTGGTCCTCTGTGACTCTGTAATTCTATCGAGAGATGTGAGGTTAATGCAGAAAAGTGTTGCTAAGGTATGAGATTAACCTGGTCTTGCTGAACAATGGAATAGTTCTGATGATCCACTCTTGCTTCTCTCTCTTATGGAGACTTGAAACTTCAGATTGTGGAATCTGGAGCAGCACACAATCTGCTGGAGGAACTCAGCGGGCTGGGCAGCATCAATGGGAAGAAAGAAAAAGTCGACATTTCGGGATGAAACCCTGCATCAGGCAGTCCTACATCAAGAAGTTTTGATGAAGTTTTTCAACCTGAGACATCAACAATTTCTTTCCTCTCGCTGATGATGCTTGACCCGCTGAGTTCCTCCAGCAGGCTGTGCTTTCCTTCTGTTTTTTATATTCTTCTTCTTATAACTTCAGCCAGTCATTTACCCAGTCTCAGTGCCAATAATCTACCTGAACTCTGAATTTCTTGATTAGACTGATTTGTATTGTAATTTGCCGACTACCATTGCGAGGGATTATTATAGGGTTTTTCTACAAGTGAGTGGTTTAACCAATGTGGGATAAATTTACTCACCTCAGCATTGAACTGGTTGCACAACCTATGGACTCACAGTCAAGGATTCTACAGCTCAATTTCTCATTTAATTATCTAGCTATTTATTTATTATTTGTTCATTTTTTGTATTTGCACAGATTATCTTCATCTGCCCATTGATCGGTTATTAGCTTTGTGTGGTTCTGTTGTATTTCTTTGTTCTGCTGTGAATGCCTGCAAGGAAATGAATCTCAGGGTAGTACATAGTCATAGTCATAATCATACTTTATTGATCCGGGGGAAATTAGTTTTTGTTACAGTTGCACCATAATAATTAAATAGTAATAAAACCATGAATAGTTAAATAGTAATATGTAAATTATGCCAGGAAATAAGTCCAGGACCAGCCTATTGGCTCAGGGTGTCTGACCCTCCAAGGGAGGAGTTGTAAAGTTTGATGGCCTCAGGCAGGAATGACTTCCTATGACGCTCAGTGTTGCATCTCGGTGGAATGAGTCTCTGGCTGAATGTACTCCTGTGCCCACCCAGTACATTATGTAGTGGATGGGAGACATTGTCCAAGATGGCATGCAACTTGGACAGCATCCTCTTTTCAGACACCACCGTCAGAGAGTCCAGTTCCATCCCCACAACATCACTGGCCTTATGAATGAGTTTGTTGATTCTGTTGGTGTCTGCTACCCTCAGCCTGCTGCCCCAGCACACAACAGCAAACATGATCACACTGGCCACCACAGACTCGTAGAACATCCTCAGCATCGTCCGGCAGATGTTAAAGGACCTCAGTCTCAGGAAATAGAGACGGCTCTGACCCTTCTTGTAGACAGCCTCAGTGTTCTTTGACCAGTCCAGTTTATTGTCAGTTGTCATACTTACTTTGACAATAAATTTACTTCAAAATTCAGTGAAGGTCAGTGTAGATTTGGTGAGTGAAAGGGCCTACGTCTATGTTGTTTCTCTCTTTGGCCTTATCTAAGGCTGTATTAAATGTAATTTTCCTTGCCACGGTGAAGTTTGTGGATGTCGGGTAAGTTGAGATCAGAAGAAAGGAATCGAGGCAAATCTGTTAGACCTCTGACTCTATGACTATTTTTAGCAGTGGTCCCAATCTTGGCATTTAAAATTCAAGCAACACACACAAAAGTTGCTGGTGAACGCAGCAGGTCAGGGCAGCATCTCTAGGAAGAGGTACAGTTGACGTTTCGGGCCGAGACCCTTCGTCAGGACTAACTGAAGGAAGAGTGAGTAAGAGATTTGAAAGTGGGATGGGGAGGGGGAGATCCGAAATGATAGGAGAAGACAGGAGGGGGAGGGATGGAGCCGAGAGCTGGACAGGTGATAGGCAGAAGGGATATGAGAGGATCATGGGACAGGAGGTCCAGGGAGAAGGAAAAGGGGGAGGGGGGAACCCAGAGGATGGGCAAGGGGTATAGTGAGAGGGACAGGGGGAGAAAAAGGAGAGAGAGAAAAAGAATGTGTGTAAATAAATAAATAAATAAATAACGGATGGGCTACAAGGGGGAGGTGGGGCATTAGCGGAAGTTTGAGAAGTCAGTGAAATCCATCATGTGTTAGAGGAGATGCTGAGACAGGATAGCAATGAGCTACTCACAACTTCAGGTGGGTAAAAGAAAGTGAGACCACGAGATGTTTTGAGTCTTGACAGTGGAATGGCAGTATGGTAGTACCTCTGGGATGGAGGTAGAATGGTGTACAAGTAGCTTCTTTTCCAGGATGGAGGACTTCAGTTATGAGCAGAGACTGGATAAGCTGTGGCTTTTACTTTACTTTGGAATGTAGGAGGTCAATGAAATATCTTACAAAACTTATATAAAATCATAACGGGCAGGATAGAGTGGATAGCCACAGTCGTTTTCCCAAAGTAGGGGGAGTTTAAAACTGGAGGGCAGAGGTTTACAGTAAAAGGGGAAAGTTTTAATGAGAACTTGAGGGGCAACTTTTCTACACAGATTGAGATGGGTGCCTAGAATGAGCTGCAAGAAGAAGTAGTAGAGACAGGTGCAATTACAATGTTTGAAAAATATTTAGGCAAGTACATGGACAGGAAATATTTAGAGGGATACTGGATAAATGCAGGCAAATGGGACTAGCTGAGGTAGACAACTTGATCTACATGGAAGAGGTGAGCCAAAGGTTCTTTCCTGTGGTTCCCAGCATATCAGTGTGGCAAGAGCAAGGTCAGAGAGTGAGGAACGACTCGAGGTTTGGATGATTTAAGCACTGGGCCAAATAGAAAAGGTAGTAGATGGAGGTGAGGGACTGGCTAATGCAGCTTTCTACTCCGCCAAGTTTACTCGTCTCTCTGCTGAAGTGAGGCCGTGGCCTGCACCTAATGGGCTCCTGAATCGGGCACAGTGACGACTGGTTTCGTGGCTGTGGACTCACTTTTGTGAATTTCAGTTCTGGGTGTTATTTATTTACTTTTATTGTTTCCAAGATACGTTCTTTTTTTTCTGCACATTGAGTGTTTGACGGTCTCCTCTTTTAATGGGTTCCATTAGGTTTCTTTGTTTTGTGGCTGCCTATAAGGAGACAAATCTGAAGGTTGTATATAGTGTACATACTTTGATAATGAATGTACTTTGAACTTTGAAATTAATTCTCTGACTCCGTGACCAACTAGAGGAGTAACAGTTGCCTTGTCCAGTACAATACATTCCTACCTTTATTTGCATATTCCAGAGAACAAAATCAAGTAGTTCAGTATTGTGCAGTCATGTGCCTGCTCCTTCGCAATTCACCATTTCATTTTTCTGATCACTGCTTTATCTGGTTTTGTGCTTAGGAAGGATGTAAACTGTAATAACTTTGCAATGAAAGTCTTAACAACTCACCTCTCTGAAACGCTGATGTGAATCTCCTGCAGCGTCACGAGAATTTCAAAGGCATGTTTCTGGGCTTTGAGGAGATCCTAGTAACAATGCCGAGCAGTATCGGATAATCATCAGATCAAAGAACTGGATCCAACCGCACTGGACCATAAGGAAATTCCTTTGAAAGCAATTCACTCTTTTATATGTGGCTAAGTCCAAACAAATAAGTGATGGTGAATTTATGTAATTAACTGGTGCACTAAGGTTTGTAAACACTTTGCCACTTGTTTTTGTGACATATGATAACTTCTAATATTCTTTAATTTATTTACTGCCCTTTATCTGATTTGTACATATTCACTGTTCTCCACAGAATATAGTGTCTGTCAATTCTTCTTTTCAGTACACTGCAGTCTATTTATAATGGACCAGTTTGTGCATGTTCTAATGTAGGTGCTAGCATGCTTCATTAGAAATGAGATTAGTCAGAGTGCATTGGAATAACTTAGAGTGAAAAATGCAGAACAACTTTACACCAAATAAGTCAAAAGTTCAAAGTTCAAAATAAATTTATTATCAAAGTACATGTATGTCACCATAAGCACCCTGAGATTCATTTTCCTGCAGTCCTACTCAGAAAATCTATGGAATAGCAACGATAATGGGATCAATTAAAGATCAACTAGAGTGCAGAATTCAACAAACCGTGCAAATGCAAATATAAATAAATAGCAATAAATAACGTGAACATCTGATAACAAGATAAAGAGTCCTTAAAGTGAGACCATTGGTTGTGGGAACATCTCAATGGATGGGCAAGTGAGTGTAGTTAATCCCCTTTATTCAAGAGCCTGATGGTTGTGGGGTAGTAACTGTTCTTGGACCTGCTGCTGCTGAGCCTCTTGTACCTTCTACCTGATGGCAGCAGTGAGAGAAGAGCACGGTCTGGGTGGGAGGAATCTCTGATGATGGATGCTGCTTTCCTACAACGGTGTTTCATGTGCTCAGTGGTTGGGAGGGCTTTATCCGCGATGCACTGGTTTGGTAACTACACGTACCAACTAACTTGCTCAGCTAAACTCATCCTGAAAGAGATTTAATGCAGGTAATTTCACCTTTCAAGATTCAAGTTGTCATATTTCAGTGCACAAGGATAAAGGAGAGTAAAATGATTGCTACTCAGAATCCAATACACCATAAAAGGACACTCGAAGCGTAATAAACAGAATAAGTAAACTGTTGAGGCAGGTTTGATGTTGTCATTTAAAGTTAAATTGGACAGCTATATGGACAGGAAAGGAATGGAGGGTTATGGGCTGAGTGCAGCTCGGTGGGACTAGGTGAGAGTAAGAGTTTGGCACGGACTAGAAGGGCCGAGATGGCCTGTTTCTGTGCTGTAATTGTTATATGGTTATAAGAGCACTCTTATAAACAAAATGTACAAGAAAATGTTGAGTTTGGTCATATGTACATAAGATTAGCTGACGTACATAGATTGATTGTATGTACATAAAGTAACACTAGGTGCAGCAGTATCTGACCATAAAGTGACTGACAGGAAATGATAAAATGATTCATGGTGAGAGGAACTCTTCTAGGTAGGATGAGAACATATGAAAGCACAGTAAAACAGGGACTGTGTAGGTGTAAGTATGAGGGCTTGAAGGGTAAATTGGTGCTTATCTGATGAAATCTTAAACCTCAAACTAAACTGCCTATCTAAAGTTTTCCTCTCACACTGTGCTTGTATTGAGATTGTATTGTTGTAAATGGCTGGCAGTTACAAGTCCGGTTAGAGAGGTTGAATGGGTGACTCTCACCTCCACATCAGGAGGCTGTGTGTTCAAATTCTGAACTAGAGATGAACACACAAGTCAAACCGGGCTTTGCCTGAGATCTTGCTGTAGAGTCATTATTAGCAACCTCTGAGTAAGATTTTGCTGAGGCTCTGTCTGTGTAGTTCAGGGGATCATGGAGTTATATAGTACAGAAACAGGCCATTTGGCCCATCATCTCCGTGCTCACCATCAGCCCGCAGGGCATAACGATTAGCAAAATGCCTTCCAGTGCCAACAATCACCGATTGAGTTTCAATTCCTACTGCTCTCTGTAAGGACTTTGTACGTTCTCCCTGTGACTATGTGGGTCACCTCTGGGTGCTCTGGTTTCCTCCCATCTTCCAAAGGCATGCAGTTAGGGTAGGGGTGTTAGTAATTTTGCGGACGTGCTATATTGATGTAGCACTGGTGACACTTGCAGACTGCCCCAGCACAATCCTCTGACTTTGCTAGTCGTTGACGCAATCAACACATTTCACTGTACGTTTTTACGTTTTGATGTACCTGTGACAAATAAAGTTAATCTTATGGCCATGTGGCAGCTGAACTCCCTGCCCTCACCCAGGTCTCATCACTTATGAGGTGCCAACAGTGTAATACTATTACGTTTCAACTTGCATCGCTAGTCTGTTGATTTTTTAACTTGTGTTGTAAATGCACTTTATGCTAAATGTAAATTTTCTGGAATATATTTCATTTTTGCTGGTTTGTTTGTGGTAATATTACTTAATGTATTGTGTGTGAGTTATAGGTGCTGTATTGTGCACCTTGGTTTGGAGGAAGCTTGTTTCATTTGGTGGCATACGTGTATTGTATATGGTTGAATGAGAATAAAATTGAAGTTGCATTTGAATTTACACTGATCCTGTATATCCTTCATACTGTTCTTGGCCACTACCTCAACAATGCATTACTCTGAGTAACATTAAACACTCCCTGAATGTTCTTAGAGTAGATGATCTGATCAGTCCTCACATTATGTTTTCATGGAACAAACTGTGTGCAGTTTGGCTGATCTCTGTCCTGCATTGTGGAAGTTCCTTTCAGGTAACACCCTTGGTTTGAGGACAAGCTTCTCCTGTGGGTTCCAAAGCAGCCAATGATGCCAGTTTGGGAAACACCCTTTCACAGGTGGGGCAGGCGTGGTGGAAGAGGTGGGTAGGTGAGTAATTTATGAAGTGGTAGCCTCCTTCCCTCACCTACACGGTGTGATCTTAAGGTTATCCACTATGAGTGCTAGTGGGGCAGTCAGTGGGGGTGTTTCACTTCTTGAAGGAACCTTTGAGCGGATATTTTAATCCCTATTGCAGAAGGGATGACTTCTCAAAAATACTGATATTAATATTGGTTTATTTTTGCCCCATGTACTGAGATACAGAGAAAATCCTGTTGGTGTGCCATCGAATCAGATCATGCTTTACATAAGTACACTGAGGTAGTAAAAAGAAAATCAGAATATTGAATATAATGATGTAGCTATAGAGATTGTGGAATGCAGATTCACATATAACGTGCAAGGCCCAAAGCGAGGAGGCTTCTGAACCAGTGTGGACCACTTCTCTCGTCACTACTCTGAACTTGTTCTACAACCTGCTGATTCACTCTCATGGACTCTTTACAACTCGTGCTCAATATTTTTTATTTGCACAGTTGTCTTCTTTTGCACATTGTTTGCTCATTAGTCTTTGTCTGTCTTTGGTTTTTGTTTTGGTAAATTCTGGTTTTTTTTACCCTGTAAATGTCTGTAAGAAAATGAATCTCAAGTTGATATATGATGAAGTATGGTATATGTAATTTGATAATGTATTTACTTTGAACTTTGAGATCAAGAGTTTATCTTTTGGAGAATGAGAGGTCTGCTCAACAGTTTGATAACAGTGGGATAGAAGCTGTCCTTGAGTCTGCTGGTATGTGCTTTCAAGCTACTGTGGCTTCTGCCTGTCAGGCGAGGGGAGCAGAGAGAATGGCGGGAGTGTGATGTGTCCTTAATTACGAGGGGTGATTGATAAGCTCGTGGCCTAAGGTAGAAGGAGTCAATTTTAGAAAACCTAGCTCATTTATTTTTCAACATAGTCCCCTCCTACATTTACACAGTTAGCCCAGCGGTCGTGGAGCATAGGTATCCCTTCTTTGTAGAAGTTGACGTCTTGGACCTCCAGAAGGTGGTCCACAGCACGTGTGACTGATAAGTTTGTGACCTAAGGTAGAAGAAGATGAGTTATACAGCTCTCGTTACATACACGTGCAATTTAACTCTTTGAGTGATAATGCAGAAAGTTTGAAGTTAATAACTCATCTTCTACCTTAGGCCACGAACTTATCAATCACCCCTGCTGTGGACCACTTTCTGGAGGTCCAAGATGCCGACTTCTATAAAGAAGGGATCCGTATGCTTCACGACCGCTGGACTAAGTGTGTAAATGTAGGAGGGGTCTATGTTGAAAAATAAATGTGCTAGGTTTTCTAAAATTGACTCTGTCTACCTTAGGCCATGAACTTATCAATCACCCCTCGTATGTTGGCTGCTTTACCAAGGCAAATGGAACTGTACATGAAGTCAGCAGTGGAGTGGTTGGTTTCCAGATGTGCTGAGCTGCATTCACAAATCTCCTGTGGTCTTGGGCAGAACAAAGCTGAAAGTTTATTTATTTTCAAAGTACATATATGCGTTGCCATATACTATCCCGAGATTCTTTTTCATATTTATTTTAGAGATACAGTGCAGAGTAGGCCCTTATTACCCTTCGAAGAAATTGGAGCACCTGGGAAAAGCCACACATTCCACAGGGAGGACGTACAGACTCCTTACTGATAGCACCAGAACTGAACTCCGAACATGAGAATTCCCTGAGCTGTAATGGGGTCATGCTACAGTCACAGTAGGCCAAAGAAATATAATAGAATTAATGAAAAACTATACACGAAAATGGCTGGCAACCAACCAATGTGTAAGTACAAAGAACAAACAATAAATAAATAAATAATGCTGAGCATATAGGTTGTAGAGTCCTTGAAAGTGAGTCCATTGGTAGGCTCTTGCCATACCAAGCTGTGGGGAACATGGATAGCATGATTTCTATATTGGATCTGTAAGAATTGGCAGGTTTCACTGAGACAGGCCAAATTTCCTGGCCTTTGGAGGACCTAGATCATCATGGTGCTTTCTTGGCCATTTTGTTTACGTGGCCGGATCGGGACAAATGGTTGGTGGTTTGGTTGTAACTTGTTCTGGAGCATTCTGAAGGGAAATGAAAGGCAATATAGAATGCTTTCCTGAATTTTCCAGTTTTTATTCCCCAGTTGCCCTTGAGATATGGTGATGAGCCATCTTATTGAACCACTGTTTCCCCAATAGTTGTTTGGGGAGGGAGCCCCAGGACCTGAACCCAATAACAATGAAGAAATGATACGTTCAAAGTTCAAATAAATTTATTATCAAACTACATATATGTCACAATATACAATCCTGGGATTCATTTTCTTGCAGGCATTCAGAGTAGAACAAAGAAATACAATAGAATCAATGAAAAGCTTTGTCTCATCATTGATGGGCACCTGGTTGACATGGAAGAATTGGGCCATGGAAGAGTTGACTATAATAAAGATGGATATTTTAAAACTGTTACCTTGCAGAAGAGGGAGCAAAGTGGATCAGTGAGGACTTAGTATGAAAGGAGATGTATAAAGAGAAATTACTCTTCGTAATAGCACTCTTGTGCCATGATGAGCCCATCCTCAGGGTGGAGAAGCAACACCTTATTTAGGTAGTCTTCAACCTGAGGGCATGAATATCGATTTCTCATTCTGATTAAAAAAAAAAAATTCCCTTCTCCACCCCTCTTCTTCTTTTCCCCACTCTGGCCTCTTACCTCTTCACACCTGCCTGTCATCTCCCCCTGGGTTCCCTCCTCATTCTCTTTCTCCTATGGTTCATTCTCCTCTCCTATCAGATTTCTTCCTCTCTAGCCCTACCCCCTGGCTTCACCTATTACCTTCTAGCTATCTTCCTTCACCCAACCCCACCTTTTCATTCTGGCATCCTCCCCCTTCCTTTCCAGTCCTGAAGAAGAGTCTCGGCCCAAAATGTCAACTGTTTATTCATCTTCGTGGATGCTGCCTGACCTGCTGAGTTCCTCCAGCATTTTGTGTGTGCTGGCTTGGAAGTATTTACCACAGGAACAATTGCATCTCAGATATTACTAACACTACACTGAGAAATAATGAAAAGTCAATCCCCAGTATGCTTAGTTTGAGCAACACACACAAAATGCTGGTGGAACGCAGCAGGCCAGGTAGCATCTATAGGAAGAAGTACAGTCGACGTTTCGGGTCAGCTTTTTGTATGTGTTGCTTGAATTTCCAGCATCTGCAGATTTTCTCGTGTTTGCGTGCTTAATTTGAGAGCGGGTTTGAAAAATATAATCATCTAGGAAATTGATTTAAATCAGTTAATGTGCGGAAATTATTTTAGCATCAGGATGTCAGGTTGGTAACAATCAGACCAATTAGTTACACAAAATCAAGAGCTGGACTGAGTATTTTGGAGGAAGATTATGGTACTGGGGATGAAGTAGGCAGGGTTAAACTCTCTGCTCTGTCTTGCTTGTGTGTTCTCTATAGAACCCTTTGCTGAGGCCGTCAGGAAGGGTGAGAGCGTAAGGGGCGTGATGTTGCTGGGCAATGGAGGAACTAATTAGTTAAACAGAATCAAGAGCTCAACTGAGGATTAGGAAGGAGGATTATGAATCGGGTGATGAAGTCAGGCAGGGTTGCCCACTCTCCCCTGCCTTGTCTGTGTGCTGTGTAGAACCCTTTGCCGAAGGCATTCAACAGTGAAATGGGTCTCCAATTCCTGATGTCTGGAAACATGTCCCCAAAGTCATGAAGACCTAAAAATCTGGACATGCAGTGCTGCCTTTATCAGTACGCTGCATCAGAAAGTTATTTTTTTCTGGAACAGATGACCACTTTAAGTAGTTACAGTCTGAATTCAATGCCCAAGAATGTAAAAACCTGCAAAAAGTGATGGATCAACACTGAATGCAACCTACGGACTCACTTGCAGGGACTCTACAACTTATGTTTCCGGTATTAATTATTTACTTATTATTATTTAGTTTTTGTGTTTGCACAGTTAGTTTCCCTTGCACATTGGTTGCTTGTTAGTGTTTGTGTGCAGATTGTCATTGATTCTATTGTATTTCTTTTTTGTATTGTGCATGCCTGCAAGAAAGTGAATCTCAGGGTAGTATATGGTGATGTATACATACCTACTTTACTTACTTAAGCCCCTCACCCCCTCTGGGGCATAGGCTGCTGACAGCAGCTCACCAGAGTCCTCTGTCCTGGGCCAGTCTTTCAAATAGGTGGAGCCCATCTTCTCAGATCATGCCTCGCCCAGGGCTGAGGCCTCTGGAGCTTCTGTTGGAGTCTCCATGGCACTGGAGTTTTACAAGATGGGTTGCTCGTCCCATGCCAACCCTCCTCCTTTCTCCCTGGGCTTGGGACCGTCCATGGCAGAGTTGACAGATATTTACTTTGGTTGAATTTGACTTTATTACTTACATCCTTCACATACAAGAGGAGTAAAGATCTTTACGTTACGTCTCCATCTAACTGTACAATGTGCGATTTATAGTAATTTATAATAAATAGTATGTACAACAGAATAGTCAATACAACATAGAAATACAGTTGTGTCAGCATGAATTAATCAGTCTACTTAATCAATGTTCTTTGAAACTTGAGTCACTGCACTCTAAATTTGACACGGTGTTTCTTGTACAGTTCACAGTTTTAGGCCCTATGCAAAGTTTGTATTCTTAGAGTCAGAAAGTCGTAATTTAGAGACTGAGTGCAAAATCTGGGTTAGTAATCTAGGGCTAAAACGTTGCAAGTTAATCTGATCTGGTGGGACAGGCAAGGTGAAATGATGTGATACAAAGGTATTCCTCAATGAACTTCACATGAAATAACTCGGTAATGATTACATCTCCCACTGCTGTTGCAAATGCCATGGCATACAGAGAGTCACATTGTAAAATATTTATAAAATGCTTTGAGATGCTACTAAGAAAGTTGAAATGTAAATACAGTACATCTTTAAAAATTTAAAAATTCTCCAAGCAACTTATAAGAGAGTGTTCAGGGTTGAACCAATATATTTTAGTCCCAGGACTGCTGGTCACTGGACACTTTTTGTTTTTTGCACCATTCTCTGTAAACTCCAGAGACTGTTGTGCATGAAAATCCTAATAGATCAGCAGTCATTGAGATACTCGAACCATCCTGTCTGGCACCAACAATCATTCCATAGTCAAAGTCACTTCGATCACATTTCTTCCCCATTCTGATGTTTGGTCCGAACAACAACTGAACCTCTTGACCATGTCTGTATGATTTTATGCATTGAGTTGCTGCCCCATGATTGGCTGATTAGATATTTGCATTAACGAGGAGGTGTACAGGTGTGTCTGAATCCAAACATCTATGATCCTGCTGCAAAACAAGTTGTATCTCACTGTGCTTGTGCATGTGGCAATCAACTCCATTTGATATTATTGAGAGGCTGGGAGAGGATGTGACAACAAGGACAGTGATTTTAAAACTGTGACCTTGCAGAGAAAGGATGTGAAAGAAGATACCAAAATGCTGATTTTTCTTCATGATTTGAAAGTAGTTGTACAGGCAATGTTGACAGCTATAATTACATCTACAGTTTTGCAAACATCCTACTGAGAAACCGCAATTTTCATATCCCCTCTCAACTGTAGGATTGTGTCATGGAGGGCATGGATTTGATGGGTCGAAGGACCTGTTTCAGTGCTATATCTCTCTAAGGCTCTGTAACTTTAAGAATTACCACTGGAATTATGCCTTTCTTGTCCTTTAGTCACAACTTTTTTTTTTAAGTTTATTCCACAATTTAGATAAAAATCAGTGAAGGCCTTTCAAATTGTGGTCCCTGACTGGACACTAGAAAGTTCTCCTCTGCTCTTCTGACATTATGTGATGGAATCTTTAACACTTACCTTGATTAAGCAGAGATATTACACAGAGATATTATGAAGAGGTATTAAGAGTTATTCTTAATATCTTATCTGAATACAAGAACCCCTAAACCCTTCCAAATCTCAGTGGAAGGGCAGCCTACGTTGATGTACTTATTTCAGAATGAGGACTTGAACCCACAAGCTTTGGACTTGAGAAGTGAGAACTGTATCAACCAAGCCATTGTTGACATTCAGAATTGCTATTTCTTTGGGATTCTGAGGAAAACTGACAGTAAGTCACAAGCTCAATTCAAAGGCAGTGATCTAGTCCCTTCTATTTAATCATATTTACAAACTGAGTGTGAGAGAAAAGGCTGATGCTTACGAATTTTAACTCATTGGAATTGTCAGGTATTTATCCATTTGGTGGAAGAAGCGGCAGTTCCTGAGCTGGGCCGGCTCACCAACCAATTGCTGTAGAGTGGGAAAGGGGTAATGGGTCATCTGCTGCCTCCTTCAAGAACGGTTAGAGCCAGAGCAGACAACTGTGTTCAATGTGTGTTCCTCAAACTTGGCTTAGTGTCTAATACACAGGATGTTTTGACAACACGTCATCATCTATACTGCCAGAGATTTGAAGCCCCTTGGAATAATTCAGGGTAGTTACCATATGTTTGAAGTAATATTTGATTAACCCTGATTATTGTATGCAGTTCTAGCCACTCTGCTACAGGAAAGATGTAATTAAGCTGGAAAGTGGACAGAAAATACTCAAGAAGATTTTACTGGGACTGGAGGGCTTGGGTTTCAAGGAGCTGCTGAATAGGCTGGGATTTTTGTCAGTGAAGTGTAGGATGCTGTGGGGTGACCTTAACCAAGTATATAGAATCATGAAAGGTTTAGATAAGGTTTATGCATCACTGCCATTTTCCCAGCATAGAGTCTAAAACTAGAAGGCATAGGCATAAAATGAGAAGGGAATAATTTAAAATAATTGGTTAATGAATTGTCTGAGCTGAAATGGTTAACAAATTCTCCAAACTGCATTAATTAACAAATTTTCCTAGCTGAGTTGATTAATGAATTGTCCAAGCTAAGGTAGTTAATGAATAACCCAGGCCGATTTGATTAATGAATTGCCTGGATAAATTGTCTGAACCGAGTTGGCAACTTTTTCACACCGAGGGTGGTGGGTGTATGGAACAAGCTGCCAGTAGAAGCTGTAGGGCTGGGTACATTTACAATGTTTAAAAGATTTTTGGGCAGGTACATGGATAGGGAGGGTTTGGAGCAGGCAAATGGGGTTTGCTCAGGTAAGCGCCTTGATCAGCATGGACTAGTTGAGCTGAAGGAAATAACTGTTGAGTGTAAAGTGGCCACAATACTTTCAGATGAGTAAAAGGCCTTGGAATGCGGAGTGCAAGTACTGTAATAGAGTCTACTTTTTCAACACTATGTCAGCACTGTCAGGCAGGTGGTGGTTTGGATTGACTGATGTTCTCTAGAAATTGGTCCTCCACCCCAATGAGAGTTTGGCATGTGTTTGCTCCTCCCTCACAAAGACGTGGATAATGAAGTCTTGTAGCTCCTTTGGTTGGTTCCTCAGAACTACCACTGGGTCAGGAGATCCTACCTTGGAATAGCTACACTGATCTCTGTATCCAGTATGTTTTGGGGTGTGGATGAGGTGGCGGTGGGGGGATACTTCCTTGCAGAAATAAGAGCAGAAAGTATTGCAAATACCGTTGGACCTGGGTGAAAAGAAACAGCTTTAACATTTAAGTTTGGGACAGGGAAAGAGAGGAAAGAAGCGTTTTATGCTGCAGGAAGAGTGGGATGGAAGTTGAAATTTAGGGAGAAGGATATAGAGTGATTACAATCAAAGAACTTGCCAAATGAGTGACCTAATTCAGGGAGGTGCAGGAGCCTGGAACTGAAATCTTGGTATGTCACCAAAAACTCTCAAAAATTTCTACACATGTACCTTGAAGAGCTTGGTGGCTATATCACTGTCTGGTATGGGGGCGAAGGGCGGGGCAGTCTACTGCGCAGGATGAAAATAAGCTGCAGAATCTTGTAAAATTAGTCAGCTCTATCATGGGTATCAGCCTGCGTAGTATCTGAGACATCTTCAAGGAGCGGTGCCTTAGGAAGGCAGCATCCATCATGTAGGATCCCCACCACCCAGGGCATGCCATCTTCACACTGTTATTGTCGGGAAGGAGATACAGAAGCCTGAAGGCACACATTCATCGATCAGCTTCTTCCCCTCTGCCATCCAATCTCTTAATGGACATTGAACCATGAACACTACCTCACTACTTTTTTATTTCTGTTATTTCGCATTACTTATCTTACCTTAACTATTTAATAGATATATATAATGTAAGTAAAGTAAAGGCATCCGTTAGTCTTGCGAGATCATGGATCTGCGCCTGGAAAGTCTTCTCTCTCCAGGGCGCAGGCCTGGGCAAGGTTGTATGGAAGACCAGCAGTTGCCCATGCTGCAAGTCTCCCCTCTCCACGACACCGATGTTGTCCAAGGGAAGGGCATTAGGACCCATACAGCTTGGCACCAGTGTCATCACAGAGCAATGTGTGATTAGGTGCCTTGCTCAAGGACACAACACGTTCCCTCGGCCGGGGCTCGAACTCACGACCTTCAGGTCACTAGTCCAATGCCCTAACCACTTGGCCACATGCCCACTATATATAATGTAACTCATTTTTTTCTATATTTACTTATTATGTATTTAATTGTACTGCTGCTGTAAAGTTAACAAATTTCATGACCTACGTGATGATATTAAATTTGATTCTGACTCTGAAAGAGCATAGACATCTGGTGGGGTGGCAGGGGTTACATGAGACAGTGGTACAAAACCATTGAGACAATTAGAAGGAATAATAAGCCATAAGAGTTTGTTTAATTCAATAATAGCCATGACCCAGTAGTCTGTTCCCAGAGAGTTCCCTTAACAGCATTTAGAACACGAGTTTATACAGAGTATGAATCATGTTTTGATTTAAAGTAATTCAATCCAGATCTAATCAAGTTGTATAGATGTGCTTTGGTGAGCATTACTGGAAGTGATATGTCAGGAAGCAACCCTTTTCAGCTTCTTTGCTTGTGCACCTGGATGTGAGCATGTGGCCAATTCACATAATACTAAAACAAAAACTGCGAGCATTAAGCTGTAAGTATGTGCTGGATAAACTCAACTTGTTTTCTCTGGAGTGGTGGAGAGTGAAAGAGGGGCCTGAGAGAAGCTTATAAGTTTGGAAGAGGCATACACCCAGTGGCCTCTTTATTAGGTACAACTGTACACCCACTTGTTAATGCAAATATCTAGTCAGCCAATCATGTGGCAGCAACCACATGCAGACATGATCAAGAGGCTCAGTTATTAATCAGATCAAACATCAGAATGAGGAAGAAATGTGATCTAAGTGACTTTGACCATGGAATGCTTGTTGGTGCCAGATGGGGTGATTTGAATATCTCAGAAACTGCTGATCTCCTGGGATTTTCATGCATAACAGCCTCTAGAGATTACTGAAAATGGTGCAAAAAAAAACAAAAGTATCCAGTGAGTGGCAGTTCTGTGGGCAAAAATGCCTTGTTCGTCGGAGAGATCAGAGGGGAATGTCTTGAAAGGCTGGACTGGTTCAAGTTGACTGGAAGGCAAGTATAACTAAATAACCAACCGTGGTGTGCAGAAGAGCATCTCTGAACACACAACGGAGGCATTGTTAATGATCTTTCAAGAATCACTAGACTCTGGAATGGTTCCAGAGGACTGGAAAATTGCAAATGTCACTATACTCTTTAAGAAGGGAGGAACACAAAAGAAGCAAAATTATAGGACAGTTAGCCCGACTTCAGTAGTTGGGAAGATGTTGCAGTCCATTATTAAGGATGCGGTTTTGGAGTACTTGGAGGCACATTATAAAATGGGCCAAAGTCAGCATTGTTTCCTTGAGGGAAAATCTTGCCTGATAAACCTGTTGAAATTCTTTGTGGAAATAACAATCAGGATAGACAAAGGAAAGTGAGTGGGTGTTGTTTACTTGGAATTTCAGAAGGCTTTTGACACAAGGGTGCCACACACAAGGCAGCTTAATAAGATAAGAGTCCATGGTATTACAGGAAAGGTACTCACATGGATAGAAGATTGCAGTGGGCAGCCAGTGACTAGTGCTGTTCTGCAGGGGAGGGTGTTCGGACTACTTCTCTTCAAGTTATATGTCAGTGATTTGGATGACAGAATTGATGGCTTTGTGGCCACGTTTGCAGATGATAGAGGTAGTTGGAGAAGCTGGTAGTGTTGAGGAAGCAGGGAATCTGCAGAAGGATTTATACAGATTAGGAGAATTTCTTTAGCCAGAGGATAGTGAATCTGTGGGATTCATTGCCACAGACAGTTGTGGAGGCCAAGTCATTGAGAACATTTAAAGCGGAGGTTGATAGGTTGTTGATTAGGCAGGGCATCAAAGGTTGCAGGCAGAAGTCAAGAGGATGGGGTTGAGAGAGTTAATAATTCAGCCATGGTGGAATGAATGGTGGAAGAGACTCGATGGGGCAAGCGGCCTAATTCTGCTCCTATGTCTTGTGGACTTCCTTTCAACAGACCTATCAGTATTTCTACTCAACAATCCTCAATTTGACAGCGTGACACTGCAGAGATTTGTGGAAACGCCCTCCTCTGTATGGACACTGTCCACTTTTTACTGTCTCGGTAAGACCCCACCTACCCCAAACATTCTCTTTCCTCCGCTTTCCCGTCAGGCAGAACCTGAAAGCAGGTATCACCAGTCTCAAGGGCAGCTTGCATTGCACCTTTATTAGACCCTTTCTATGAACCTCCTGTACGACCAGATGGACTCTTGTCCTCACAATCTGCTTCACAATCTGAGGAGGGGAAGAGAAGATGGCGGCGCAATGCAGTGCGCACGGCTACTCCGAAATGATATCATATTTGTTAAGTAGGGGCCATGCACTACCCTGATTTGATGGAGATAGCCATGAGAAGCACAGAGGAACACCTGGTGAAACTTCTGAAATGCCTGCTTCGCTGCCGCTGCTACTGTGCGATCGAGAATCTCCGGAGGGGAAGGCCCCAAATCCTTGGCTTTGCCTATTGCCTGTTGCCGGGACCGGGGTTGAAGTGTTTGGCAGAGATGGTGCTCGGTGCTCAGCGTTGGAGGGCTGGTTGGAGGCTTGAAGTTTTCGGACGGACTCGAAAGTCGGCTGCAGTTAGGTGCTTCCAGGGTGCTGCATCGGCAAGTTTGTGGCGCTGGAGGTTCATGGCCGGGAGAGTTTTTTTTCTTCCTTCTACCATCTGCGTGAGATGATGGGACTTTCGAGAGACTTAGAGACTTTTTTTACCGTGCCCATGGTCTGTTCTTTATCATATTACGGTACTGCTTTGCACTGTTGTAACTATATGTTATAATTATGTGGTTTTTGTCAGTTTTTCAGTCTTGATTTGTCTTGTGTTTCTGTGATATCATTCTGGAGGAACATTGTATCATTTCTTAATGCATGCATTACTAAATGACAATAAAAGAGGACTGCATGTCCTCATAATCTAATCTAATCTAAAATTATGATCTTGAATTTTATTATTCACCTGCTCTGCTCTCTTTCAGTAGCTTTTACATTTTATTCTGCATTGCTATTGTTTCCCTTATTCTAGCTTGGCGCACTGTGTAATGATTTGATCTGTACGAACAGTATGCAGGACGAGCTTTCCACTGTGTTGTAATGACAATATTAAATCAATATCAACGTCACATCAATGGGTGTGCTTTTAGCCACATGACTCACCAGCCTACACATCTTTGGGAAGCGGGAGGAAGCTGGAGAACTCAGGAAATCCATGGAGTCGCAGGGAGAACAGGGACACTCCACACAGACAGTGCCCAACGTCAGGTTTGAATCTGCGTCACAGGAACTGCGAAGCAGCGGCTGTACTAGCCTTCCTACTGTGCTGCCAGCAGATTTCATGATGAGTTTCCCTGCATTGGCCAAGGATTTGTTCTCTCTTAATGCAATCAATCACTGACTTCATTCTCACTGTTACTTGAGCAAGGATTAGTTCCTGCTACTCCCTTTTGGAGCCATTCCCAATGTCTGCAGCTTCCAAACAGTATTATAAGGATGAATCTTATATTCAAATCATTCTGGAACCAGAGTTCTTGATTTTTGGATGTCATTGTAGTTAAAAATCCAAAGATAAATAAATAACTGAATAGGAAACCCATCAAATGAAAGGCCCAGATAGAGTGGATGTGGAGAGGAAATAAAATGTAATTTAAATATCCATAAAATAATTCTCTCTTCTGCACTGATTCATTCTTCAATACCAAACAGATTCACAGAGTATGGACACAATCCCAATGCAGCAGGAGTTAATAGAACATCACCCTGTCCAACTTCTCAGTTAAACTATTTGTTTGGATGGCAGGCAGGTTTAGTTAATTCCCTTGTTTTGATTACTCAAAATCCACACCATCCACTACAAGTGTGACTTCCTGGTGGGCAAACATTTTAATTCTAATTCCCTTTTCCATTCCGATGTGTCAATCTGTGGCCTCCTCTTGTGCCAGGATGAGGCCACTCTCAGGGTGGAGGAGCAACACCTTATATTCCATATGGGTACCCTTAAGCCTGATGGCATGAATATCAATTTCTCCTCCCTGTGAACAAATTCCACCCCCCCTCTATTCCCTACTCTGACCTTTCACTTCTTCTCAACAGCCTATACTTCTGCCTGTGTCCCTCTTGTCCTTTCTCCTATTGTCCACTCTCCGCTCCTATCAGATTCTTCCTTCTCAGCCCTTGACCTTTCCCACCCATCTGGCTTCACCTATCACCTTTCCTCTCCCCACTCCTTTTTATTCTGGCATCTTCCCCCTTCCTTCTCAGTCCTGAAGAAGGGCCTCAGCCCGAAACATCAACTGTTTACTCTTTTCCATTGATGCTGCCTGACCTGCTGAGTTCCTCCACCATTTTGTGTGTATTACTTTGGATTTCCAGCATCTGCAGACTTTCTTGTGTTTGTGATTGAAGACTTCCTTAGTATCGAATAACCTCTTCTTGGGCTTCTAACCAGTGTCGATTTTAACCGACATTTCAATGACAAACCCTGCCATCTTCATCAGGGATGATGCCTAAGTATGTCTGGCCCAGTAGTATTTATACTCCCTCATAGTCTGTCCCACCGATTGGTTAGTCATCAACCAATCAGGTTTCTGCTGTCCTACCTTGTTTACAATTGATTTCCAGTTCTTACTTGGAGCGAGACCTTCATCTTTATTAAAATTCTTATTCTTTAGTCTTATTTCAATGGCTTCCTTCACCATGCAGTCCCAAAAGCCAGTGGCGCAGAACAGTAGTTTTGTGCCATCAAAGTCAACCCTGTAGCCGTTGCACTTGCACATTTAATATTATATAGAATATTCAGATTTTCATTTTAAGGACTTATAATTTAATTAGGAGACAGCAAATAAACATAACGTAGGAATTACATGGATGGACTGAACAGAATGGTTGACGATCATTGACAATCTGGATGATATCAAGCAAAATAGAGTCAAGATAGAGAGGATACAGATCTATCATATTGAGAAGAAATGGAAAGATCTCTCCCTTGTAAAGAGATTAATGATCTAGATTTCATTGACTTGAAGAGTGGTGATTCATTTGCCACTTTCAGAAAGAGGTTACATGGGGAGATAGTATTGTGTGACCACAGAGGGAGAGGTGGACAATGGGACAGATTAGATTGCTCTGGCAGAGGATGAATGTGCACTTGATGAGCCAACAGGTCATCTTCTGTTCCACATAGATATAAGTAACAGGAATAGAACTCTTTGACCCCTCATGGCTGAACAAATTCAGCTTCAGTGTTCTGTTCATGCTCCCTGACAACACCCCTTGACTCTACTTTTAAGGATGCATCTATCCCTTTAAAGATGTAATGCTGAGGCTTTATAAGGTGTTGGTCAGACCGCATTTGGAATATGGCGAGCCCCTTACCTAAGAAAGGATGTGCTGGTATTGGAAAGCGTCCAGACAAGGTTCACAAGAGTTATCCTGGGAATGAAAGGGATAATTTTTGGATAGCATTTGATTGCCCTCAGCCTGTACTTGATGGAGTTTAGAAGAATGTGGGTGGAACGCATTGAAGCCTAGACAGAGTGAACGTGGGGAGGATGTTTCCTATCGCGGGGGAGTCTATGACTGGAGGGTGCAACCTTAGAATACAAGGACATCACTTTAGAACAGAGGTGAGGTGGAATACCTTTAGCCAGAGGTTGGTGAATCTGTGGAACTCATTGCCTCAGATGGGTATCGGGGCCAAGACATTCGGTATATTTAGAGTGCTTATGGGGGAGAAGGCAGGAGAATACCATTAAGCAGGATAACAATCAGCCATGATAGGATGATGGAGAAGACTTGAAGGGCTGAATGGCCTAATTCTGGTCCTATGTATTATGTAACTTCATTGGACATGTGATTAGGAAAGAGGAGTTAGAATGCACAGTAATTATGGGAAAGATCGAAGGGAAGAAAGCAAGAGGAAGGCAAAGACAATTGATGTTGGAAACAGCAGCCAGAGAACTGGAAATGAATATCAATGAATTGATCAACTTGACCCGAAACAGGAGTGTGTGGGCCGTGGCAGTCAAAGCTCAATCTGGGCATGGCACCTGATGATGATGATGATGATGATGATGTATTATGGTCTTATTTTGCTATCCTATTGCTGTAAATGAGATGTGCTATATGATCGAAACAATCAATTGGGTGGACAGTTATTACTCAGTTCCACTGGTGGAGAATGAAGGTGCAACCATAAAACCTGGAACCCGGGGGAATTCTGAGGTGATGTTAGGAAGTAGTTTTGACACAAAGTCAGGATGCTGGCGGGGGGGGTGGAGGCAGTGGAGTAAAGGAGATTAACTACTGACACTTCGAATACGATAAAGCAAGAAGTTCACAAGCCTAATGGCCTGCGGGAAGAAGCTTTTTCCTGTCCTGACTGTTCTTGTCTTTATGCATTGGAGTCTCCTGCCTGATGGCGGAAAGTCAAAGAGGATGCTGGATGGACGGTTGGGATCCTTAACGATACTAAAGGCCCTGAGTACACAGTGCTCCTGATAAATGTCCCTGATGGATGGCAGGGAGATCCCCATTACCCTCTCAGGCATTCTCACAGTCCTGAAGTGAAAAAAAATCATGTCAGCAATGGTGACAACGCTAGCAGGGTCATAGAAACCTGACCAATTCACTGATGCAATTCATGTCATCCTCACCTGTCCGCTCTGTCTGTTTTACAAAACTACTTTTATTACAAGTTCAAACCACTGTACTAACGTGCAATCATATCACAAAACAAAAGACCAGAAAAAAAATCATAACTGATATACAGTACATTAAACTAACAAATTCCCATCTTCATTAAGGATGGCATTTAAGCCTCCTGGTGCCCAACGGTTCCGAAACACTTCCAGGTTACCCATGCATACCACGTGTTCTTTTTCAACAACTACCCGGGCACGTATGTACCCCTAACCATTGCCAGGCAGCCAGCCCAGTCAGAACCCCTAGTCTGCTCGGTGTGTGACTTCAGAACCCAAGCAAAGAAGCTGACCTTCTTTGTTTTTTGTGGCACTTTTGTTGCTTGTTCGTCATTGTTTATGATTAGTTTTTCGTAAATTCTTTTGTACTTCTTTATTCTCCTATAAATACCTGCAAGAAAATGAATCTCAGGGTTATACTGTATATGGTAACACTAAGTACTTTTATAATAAATAATACTTTGACTCTGAAATAACCCATCAAATGACTCAATACAGGACAATTAAGGGTGGAGAGCAGAAGCTTCTGTTACCAATTACGTCCGCATCTCACAAATAAACTGAAATTAAAATAAAAAAATGTGGAATGTATTGCATTCAAAGATCAAAGTACAGATATGTTACCATGAAATTAATTTCCTTTCAGGCATTTCCAGGAAAATAGAAATACAAAAGAATTTCTGGTAAACAAAGACTGATGGAGAACCAAAGTGCAAAAGAATACAAACTCTGCAAATAAAGGACTAACACTGAGAACATGTGTTGTAAAGAGACATTGAAAGTGACCCTTGGGTCATAGTATCAGTAAAGAGTAGTGGTGAATGAAGGTATCCATGCTGGTTCAGGAACCTGACGATTGTAGGGTAATCACAAACAAGAGAAGCCCTGTAGATGCTGGAAATCTGAGCAACACACACAAAATGCTGGAGGAACTCAGTAGATCAGGCAGCATCAATGGAAAAGGGGACAGTCGATGTTTTGGGCCGAGACCCTTCGGCAGGACTGGAGATAAAAAGATGAGGAGGGGGATAAACAGTCAATGTTTTGGGCAGAGATTCTTCATCAGGACTACCTTGGGTCTGAAACAGTGACTGTTTGTTTCTCTCCTTAGATACTACCTGACCTGCTGAGTTCTAAGAACATAAGAACATAAGAAATAGGAGCAGGAGTAGGCCATCCGGCCCATCGAGCCTACCCCACCATTCAATAAGATTATGGCTGATCTGTCCGTAAACTCAGCTCCACCTACCTGCCTTTTCCCCATAACCCTTAATTCCCTTACTATGTAAAAATCTATCTAACTGTATCTTAAATATATTTAGTGAAGAAGACTCAACTGCTTCCCTGGGCAGAGAATTCCACAGATTCACCACTCTTGGAAGAACAGTTTCTCCTCATCTCCGTCCTAAATCTTCTCCCCTGAATCTTGAGGCAATGTCCCCTAGTTCTAGTCTCACCTACCAATGGAAATAACTTTCCTACTTCTATCTTAACTATCCCTTTCAAAATTTTGTATGTTTCTATAAGATCCCCTCTCATTCTTCTGAATTCCAGAGAGTACAGTCCCGGCAACTCAATCTCTCCTCATATTCTGCCAGCATTTTGTGTGTGTACCACTGGGTTTTCACCATCTGCAGAATCTCTTGTGTTCATAACTTTTTTTGTGAACCTGGTGGTGTGGGAGCTTCACAAGAAGAAATATTAGTTAAGAAAATGCTTCCTTGACTGGGTCAGTCTGAGTTTGCACTAAGAATATCAATGTTACCTATTGGCTGGTTGGTTTATTATTGTCACATGTACCAAGGTACAGTGAAAACTTTGCTTTGCATGCCACCCATACAGATTGTTTCATTATAACAGGGCATCGAGATAGTACAAGGGTAGACAATAACAGAATGCAGCATAAAGTGTTACAGCTAAGGAGAAAGTGCAGTGCGGGTTGACATTAGGACAGAAGACCATGACGAGGTAAATTGTGAAGTCAAAAATCCATTTTGTAGTACGAGGAAGTCATTCAATAGTCTGATAACAGTTGGATAGAAGCTGCCCTTGAGCCTGGTGGTACGTGCTTTCAGGCTTTTGTATCTTCTTCCTGATGGGAGGAGGGATAAGAGCGAATGTCTGGCATGGGCGTGGTTTTTGATTATGCTGGCTGCTTTACTGAGGCAGTGAGAAGTACAGACAGAGTGCACGGTGGGAAGGCTGGTTTCCATGTTGTACTCTTTGTCCACATTACGTGCTTTCAGTGCAGAAGTGAATGTTCTGAGATCAGAAATTAAATGAAATAGAGATACCAAACTATTCTTTTATCAGCTGTGAGAACACTTGTTAACAGTGGTGTACATCTCAGTTCAGATGGACGTATTATGGATTACGTTCCAATCATCCTTTATCAGATTTAGAGTAGTGTCTCTGGATAATGTATAAAGTTGATGCATTCCAATCAGATATAAAATGCCAGCGCGTATTATCTTGAGCATGTGGAAAAACTCAACCAATAAGGCACAGTAGCAGATGAAAGTATTGCATTGATGTATTGAAGTAGATATGCTTATACATACCATGAGAGGGTTTTCTGAGGATTCTGCAGCAGCCAATAATACAGAATGGAACCTACGACACTTTAAGGGCACAATCTATTAATTAATGTACAAGAGAAAGCAGTCCGTGACAGGAAGTCACAGTTTCTGATTTGCGGATTAACAATGTGAATGTTTCCAAACATGATTCAGGATTGTTTAATGTCATTTCCAGTACACGCATAAAGGAGAACAAAATAATTGTTACTTCAGATCCGATGCAGCACAAAATAAAACACATTAAGATAAAGATAATAAAAAACAAAATAAATATGAATATATAATATAACTTACACACATTGATTGTATGTCCATAAAGTGATGCTAGGCACAGAAGTGATTATACGTAAGGTGACTGACAGGAAATGCTGAAGTAGTGGTGGTGGATTAGTGGGTGGAGGTGTTGATCAGCCTTACTGCTTGGGCCTGGTGGTTCAGACGTGGATGCTATGTAACCTTCTCCCTGATGAAAGTGGGACAGACAGTCTGTGAGCAGGGTAGTACCCTCCTTCTTGATGTTACTGAATGTAACATCAGTAACATCAATGATCATTGATGGAATCACATACCATCAATGGTATGTGACCTTTTCCAGGACTTCTCTGTATATACTGTATATCCTTGATGGTGGGTAGGCTGATGCCGGTGATGCGCTGAGCAGTTTTCACTACCAGCTGTGGGGCCTTCCTGTCTGCCGCTGTGCAGTTTCTGTACCATGCAGTAACGCAGCGTGTTAGGATGCGCATCTGTCGAATAGCATGAGTACAGACATGCACAGTCCAGCTCTCTTCAGCCTCATCAGAAGGTAGATGTTGGTGAGCTTTCCTAATTGTGTAGCCGTGTTCTGGGACTACGAGAGGTTGTGTGAGATGTGCATTTGCAGGAGTGTGAAACCGCTCACAGTTTCCACCGCTGTGCTGCTGAGGTAAAGAGTGGTGTGAGTTTTCCTGAAGTCAATAACCACCTCCAATGCAGCACAACACAACCGAGCACAACACAACCGAACACAACACACAATGCAACACAATGCGTTCTGAGATGCTGAAAATTTATTTATTTAGAGATGGTGTAGAACAGGCCCTTCCTGCCCAACATGGTGCACCACCCAGCAATCCACTTATTTAACCCTAGCCTAATCACAGGACAATTTACAATGGCCAATTAACCTACTGACTGGTACACGTTTGGACTGTGGGAGGAAACCAGAGCCCCTGGAAGAAATCCATGCCCTCACGGGAAGGATGTACATTCTTCTCACGGCAAGCAGCAGAATTGCGCTCCAAACTCAGATGCTCCAAAGTCGCTAAGTTACTATCACACCCCAGATCTGGAGCATCACACACAAAATGGTGGAAGAACTCATCAGGTCAGGCAGTACCTATGGAAGGCAAAAAAAAAAGTTGATGTTTTGGGTTGAGATCCTTTGTCAGGACTGGAAATTAAGGCATCAGAAGCCAGAATTAGAAGTTGGTTTGGGGGGTGGGGGAGAAGGGTGGATGGGAAGAAGGAGTGAAACTACCAGGCGATAGGTGAAAACAGATGAGGGGAAGGTGGGTGGGTGGGGGTAGGGGGATGAAATAGGAAGCTGGGAGGGGATAGGTGGAAGAGGTGAAGGGCTGATGAAGAAAAATTTAATAGGAGAAGGCTGTGGACCGTGGAAAAAGGGAGGGAGGAAGGACACCAGAGGGAGGTAATATGCAGCTAAGGAAAAGAGAAGGGTAAGAAGATAACCAGAGAATAGAAAATATGGATATTTATACCCTTCTCACCTTAAACCTTTGCCTTCTAATTTTTGGTTCCACTCCCTCTCCTTGGGAAAAAGATTGTGTGCATTCACTCTATCTATGCCCCTGATGATCTTATACACTTCTCTGAGATCACCTCTCAGACTAATACAGTCTAGTGAATAAGGTTCTAGTGTGCCTGACATCTCTCAGGTACTATGGCCCTCAAGTGCCGGCAACAGGAGAGATCGGAAAGCACACGAACTGGACATCCATTGTCTCAGAAGTCCCACACCACTAAATATAGTATGGCCGTGTATCTAATGAGGTGCTTATGGGTTCTTACTTTTGCACAAAATGGCCGCAATTTCCTCCCACTGCAAGTGATTTCGATTCAAAAGGTCAACAGGGGCTGCAAAAAAGTTTGGACCATGCTATGTTAATGAAAATTGCCACACAAAGACTGCCTCCCTCTCTCTGTTTTAACTTCTTCAATAAAGACGTGTTGTAGGGAGAGCCATTATCTGAAAGCTGACCTTTCTGTGGCTTCCAAAACTCCACAAGTGCCCCATACTGTAAATAGGATGAAAATGTTTTAGGAAGCCACTTTTCCATGTCAGTTTTTGCTTATTGACTCATTGTATACTTGTTTAAATAGAAGTTACAGTGGATTCCAATTCATTGGGGTACATTGGGATCAGTATGTTCTGACTCAAATAGGTGGCTGCCCCAATTAGCCGAAGTTTCATGGAAATAGTTTAAAAAAGACAAGCTATGTTTAACTGAGTAACAAATTATGTATTTAAAAGAACTACAGACATATTAGAAAACTCAAACATGAGGAAATCTACAGATGCTGGAATTTCAAACAACATACATAAAAGTTGCTAGTGAAGGCAGCAGGCCAGGCAGCATCTCTAGGAAGAGGTACAGTCGATGTTTTGGGCCAAGACTCTTCGTCAGGACTAACTGAAAGAAGAGCTAGTAAGAGATTTGAGAGGGGGAGGGGGAGATCCAAAATGATAGGAGAAGACAGGAGGTGGAGGGATGGAGCCAAGAGCTGGACAGTTGATTGGCAAAAGGGATATGAGAGGATCATGGGACAGGAGACCTAGGGAGAAAGAAAAGGGGGAGGGGGGGGAAACCCAGAGGATGGGCAAGAGGTATAGTGAGAGGGACAGAGGGAGAAAAAAGAGAAAGAGAAAAAGAATGTGTGTGTATATAAATAAATAATGCATGGGGTACGAGGGGGAGGTGGGGCATTAACGGAAGTTTGAGAAGTCCTCGTACACCAGCAACTTTTATGGATATTAGAAAACTACTAATATTACTACAGTGCTATAAAACTCTGTATTAGTTCCTAATAGTTATCAACAGAGGAATTCATACAGTTTCAGCTGCCGGGTTCATTTGATTGACTATATATGAACAAAATCTGCGCAGACACTTTGTGAAGATAATTGACTGCCTTCATTGTCTTCCTATGTGAAGTAGTATCAAAAATCACTACTTTTAGAATCAGTGTCGATCGGCCTAAGTGGATAGCATAACACAAGTACGTGTAGCTGACACTAATTAAAAATAGCTTGCTCGAAGCACGGTGTTGTGTCTAACAGCCACACGAGTACACGTTACTGACACTAGTTAGAAACTGTTGTATCATCCAAATCTTCATTTTTATTATAACAATCAAGATGATTGTTGATACTGTATCTTTTAATTATTGCTAACTTGCTGAAGTAGTGAAATCATTTCATTTTCACTCCTGGCCAATTTTTGCATCACCAATGCTTGAAAGTGCAGTGAGCAAAACAGTTCTGAATTGTCTTGCTGATTATTTCTCACCAGCTGTCAGTGACCGAAATCACTGCTTTTTGAACACAAACACATGCAATGGACACTAATTAAAAACTGTTCACTCAAGCACTGTGTTGTGTCTAACAGCCATGCAACACTGAAACTGTTCAGCAGCAGTCCCTTGTCCCAATTAAGTGGCATAGTGTCCCAAATAAGTGAAGGAAATCCCAGCTATTTTCTTGATTAGATTTTGTTCTTGAAGAGATGTCCCAAATGAACGGCTGCCCAATTAACTGGAATCCACTGTATTTGAAAATACTATTTTTTAACACATTGTATAATTGTGTATTGAGACCATGTGTGTCTGCTGACTTGGACATTGGCCATTAGTTTGTAATAGACTCCCATTTTACTAATTTTCCATACAGTCTCAATCCTGTGACCAGCCAAGGCAACAGGATTCAGAGGCACGGAATCAAAGAATAACATCATCTTGCCTCACTCTTAAAGTGGCAAGAAGATGCCGCAGTTTGTGCTCCCGCCTCACAGCTTCTCTGACCTGGGTTCAGTCCTGATCCATGATGCTGTCTTGACATGTCTTGTCACCAATTTTAATAACGGCACCACAGAAAGAATCCTATCCAGATGCATCATGGCTCGGTATGTCAATTGCTCTGTCTGCAATGT
Source organism: Mobula hypostoma (assembly GCF_963921235.1). Taxonomy (NCBI): domain Eukaryota; kingdom Metazoa; phylum Chordata; class Chondrichthyes; order Myliobatiformes; family Myliobatidae; genus Mobula; species Mobula hypostoma. Next base: position 14,979,622 of record NC_086114.1, read on the forward strand.
ACTGAGCTGTGTCATACTGCTCGGTGTGACTCAGCACAGCACGTCACAGAGAGTAAGCTCTCTTCCATGGACTCTGTCCAAACTTCTTGTTGCCTCAGTAAAGCAGCCAGTATAATCAAACACTTCACCCGCCTCAGACATTTCCTCTCCCCTCGGGCAGAAGACACAAAAGTCCGAAAGCTTGTACCACCAGGCTCAAGGACAGCTTCATTCCCACTATTATAAGACTATTGAACAGTTCTCTAGTACAATAAGATTGGCTCTTGACCTCAAAGTCTACCTCATTAAAATTCAAAGTTCAAAAGTTCAAAGTAAGATTTATGATCAAGAGTACATACATGTCACCACATACAATCCTGGGATTCTTTTTCTGTGGGTATAATTAGTAATTCCATAGAACAGTAACTGTAAACATCAGGAATTACAAACTATAATTAAACTGAGCAAATACAGATGTAAATAAATAGCAATAAATAATGCACATGAAATAACAATATAACAGAGTCCTTAATAAGTGTAGCTATCCCCTTTTGTTCAAGAGCCTGATGGTTGAGGGGTAGTAACTGTTCTTGAAGCTGGTGGTGCGAGTCCTGAGGCTCCTGTGCCTTCTACCTGATGGAGCAGCAAGAAAAGAGCATGGCCTGGATGGTGAGGATCTTTGATGATGGATGCTACTTTTCTATGGCGACGTTTCATGTAGATGTTCTCAGTGGTTGGGAGACTTTTACACATGATGTACTGGGCCGAAACCACTACTTTTTGTAGGATTTTCCACTCAGTGACGTTGGTGTTCCCATAATAGGCTGTAATGCAGCCAGTCAGCACATTTTCTACCACACATCTCTAGAAGTTTACCAAGGGTTTTGATGACATGCCGAACCTCCGCAGACTCCTGAGGAAGTAGTGGTGCTGTCATGCTTTCTTCACTATAGTATTTATATTATGGGTCCAGGACAGGTCCTCCGAGATAGTTACACCCAGGAATTTAAAATTACTGATCCTCTCCACCTCTGATCTTCTATCATCCATGATGACCTTGCACCTTATTGCCTGCCTGTACTGCACTTTTATTGCCTGGAACACTTCATTCTGCATTCCGTTATTGTTTTCTCCTCTACTACCTGAATGCACTGTTGTAATGAAATGATTTATACAGATAGCACGCTAAGCAAAGATTTTCACTGTGCCTTGGTACACGTCACCAATAATAAACCAATTTACCAATTGACCAATTTAGCAATGTTCTTCCAATGACCAACATGAGGCCACCCTGAGGGTGGAGGAGCAATGCCTTGTATTCCGTCTGGGTAGCCTCCAACCTGATGGTATGAATTTCGATTTCTCCTTCCTATAAACAAATATCCCCCTCCTATATTCCCCCATGTTGATCTTCTACCTCCTTTCAATTGCTTAGTACTTCCCCGTGGGTCCCCTCCTCCTTCCCTCTCTCCCGTCCTACCAGATTCCTTGTTCTCCAGCCGTTGACCTTTCCCACCCACCTGGCTTCACCAATCACTACCTATCTAGTATCCTTCTCCTCAACCCACCTTTTTATTCTGGCATCTTCCCCTTTCCTCCTCAGTCCTGAAGAAGGGTCTCAGACCAAAATGTCGACTTCATTCATTGCCATAGATGCTGCCTGGCCTGCTGAGTTCATCCAGCATTTTGTGTGTGTTGCTCTGGGTTTCCAGCATCTGATGTGACAGGCTGGTAGGTTAACAGGGCTCCTATAAAGATCCCCTCTGTGGGGAAAAGAATATAAGGGGAATTACAGCCATGCGAGAGTGTCAATAAGTCTGTTGGGGTTTATACCTGTGAGGGGATGGACAGGGGACTTAAAGATAGAGGGGAGACAGCCAGAAGGAAGAGGGAAGGGGAGAAGCAAGAGCTGGAAGGTCACAGATGGATCAAGGTGATAGGCAGATAGAGGAGGAAAGAATGGGGTTAGTGACTGAGGCAGGAAGGTGATGGGGGCTGCAGATGTTATCTGATACCTAGCTGCCTGCTTGAAGTAGTGAAGGTGATCCCAGAGGATCGTCAGATTGGGAGTCCCAGGACTGAGGTGACAAAGAACAAGCAATGTAGTTTTGATTGTTCACAGGATTCAAGATCGTTTATTATCATTCTTCAGCGCACGAGTGTAATGGAGAATGAAATGATTGTTACTCCCGATCCGATGCAGCATAAAAAACACAATAAGCATAACAAAATGTTATAAATACAGGTATAAATATAAAAGCAATCCCATAAAACACAATGAACAAATGACTACTGAACATCACTGTATAAACACAAGATTAGCTTGCATGCATGCAATGATTGTATGTACGGAAAGTGACACTAGTTGCAGGAGTACCTGAACAGAAGGTGACTCTGACATGAAATGATGAAGTGTCAAAGTGACTCTGGGCAAGAGAAACTCTTCTAGGTAGCAGTAGGGTACATGAAGACACAGCAGGACAGTGACTGTTTCAGTGGAGGCATGAGGTGTGGGGTGTAAGTGTAAAGTGGCAGTGCATGAAGAAGAAGCAATACCTAGTGCACGTTCCCTGCCGTCTCCAACTCCGTGATCACCCCTTTGTATTGTTGTTGGGTGTCAGTACTCCACCAAATCATAGTCCTGGCCACTGGGAACGCCACTGTCTTTGCCGATTAGAAAGTGAACTTTCTGTGTCTTTATGAATAACGTTGATAAATTGAAGGGGAAGGTGGATCTGGGGTTGGGAGGATGAACACCTTCAAGTTCCTTGGCATAAACATCACTGAGGATCTCACGTGGTCTGTACACACCGGCTGTGTGGTGAAAAAGGCACAACAGCACCTCTTTCACCTCAGATGGTTGAAGAAGTTCGGTATGGCCCCCCAAATTCTAAGAACTTTCTATAGCAGCATGATTCAGAGCATCCTGACTGGCTGCATCACTGCCTGGTATGGGAACTGTACTTCCCTCAAACGCAGGACTCTGCAGAGAGTGGCGTGGACAGCCCAGCGCATCTGTAGATGTGAACTTCCCATTATTTAGGACATCTGCAAAGACAGGTGCGTAAAAAGGGCCCGAAGGATCATTGGGGACCCTAGTCACCCCAACTACAAACTGCTCCAGCTGCTACCATCTGGGAAACAGTACCACAGCATTAAAGCCAGGACCAACAGGCTCCAGGACAGCTTCTTCCACCAGGCTGTCAGACTGATTAATTCATGCTGATACAATTGTATTTTTATGTTGTATTGACTGTCCTGTTGTACATACTATTTATTATAAATTACTGTAAATTGCACATTTAGACGGAGACGTAACGTAAAGATTTTTACTCTTCATGTATATGAAGGATGTAAGTAATAAAGTCAATTCAATAACCACACAGGGAAAAGGGAATGGAAGGTACCAGAACTGGATGAGAGAGATATGACAGACAAGGGAAAATCTGGAGATGCTGGAAATCCAGGCAACACACACAAAATGCAGGAGGAACTCAGCAGGCCAGGCGGCATCTGTGGAAAAGAATCCCACTGAAGGGTCTTGGCTTGAAACGTCGGCTGTACTCTTTTCCATAGATGCTGCCTGGCCTGCTGAGTTCCCCTAGCATTTTCTGTGTGTTGCTTGAGAGAGATAAGAGGAGGCTTGTGCAGAGTATCAACTCTGCCAGAGTCTAATTGGAACAAAGGCGTGTTTCTGTGCTGCGAATAGACCATGATACAACATAAATCATAGATCCCTTAAACATGCCGTGCAAGATGAAAGGGTGGTTAAGAAGGCATCATGCGTGTTGGCCTTTATTAATCAGGGGATTGAGTTCAGGAGCCGCGGGACAATGTTGCACCTCTGTTAAACTCTAGTTCAAAGTTCAGAGTAAATTTATTATCAAAGTACATATATGTCATCATATACTACCCTGAGATTCATTTTCTTGTGGGCATACTCAACAAATCTATAGAATGGTAACAATAACAGAATCAATGAAAGACTGCCCTACTCGGTGCAGAAGACAAACTGTGCAAATGAAAATATAAATGAATAGCAATAAATAATGAGCACATGAGGTGAAGAGTCCTTGAAAGGAAGTCCGTTGGTTGTGGAAACTTTTCAATGATGGGGCAAGTGCAGTTGTGTGGTTGTCCTATTTTGTTCAAGAGCCATGGCTGAGGGGTAATAACTGTTCTTGAACCCAGCTGTGCGGGTCCTAAGGTTCTTGTACGTTCTTCCTCTTGGCAGCAGTGAGAAGAACGCATGACCTGGGGATGCTTGATGATGGATGCTGCTTCTCTACAACAGTGTTTCTTGTAGATGTGCTCAATGGTTTACCCACGATGATCTTGGCCTAATCCACTACTTTTTGTAGGATTTTCTGTTCAAAGGCATTGGTGTTGGCATCCTAGGCTGTGATGCATCCAGTCAATACACTCTCCAGCACACATCTATAGAAGTTTGTCAAAGTTTTAGATGTCATGCCAAATCTCTGCAAACTCCTAAGGAAGTAGAGGCACTGCTGTGCTTTCTTCATAATTGTATCTACATGCTTGGCCCAGGACAGATCCACTGAAACAGTAACACTCAGGAATTTAAAGTTGCTGACCCTCTCCACCTCTGACCCTCCAATGTGGACTGGCTCATGGACCTCTGGTTTCCCTCTCCTGAAATCTATAATCATTTCCTTGGTCTTACTGATATTGAGTGAGAGGTTGTTGTTATGGCACCTCTCAGCTAGATAGAGTACTATGTTCATTTTGGGTCCTCTCATTAGAGGAAGGACGTGGAAGCTTGAGGGAGGATACAGAGGAGATGTGCCAGGGTGCTGTTTGGCTGACAGCATGTCCTATGAGAATAGGTTGAATGGGCTAGTTCTTTCTCTTTGCAGCAAAGGAGGATGAGAGGAAATGATAGAGATGTATAAAGTAGTAAGAGGCATAGAGCAGACAGCCAGCACTTTTTTCCCAGGATGGGGATGTCTAATATGAGGGGCATAGTTTAGATTATGAGGACACGCAGTCCTCTTTTATTGTCATTTAGTAATGCATGCATTAAGAAATGATACAATATTCCTCCGGTGTGATATTACAGAAACACAAGACAGACCAAGACTGAAAAACTGACAAAAACCACGTAATTATAACATATAGTTACAACAGTGCAAGCAATACCGTAACTTGATGAAGAACAGGCCATGGGCACAGTAAAAAAAAGTTCAAAGACTCTTGAAAGTCCCACATCTCACGCAGACGGGAGAAGGGAGGAAACTCTCCCTGCCACGCCCGACCACAGTTCAACTCTGAGTTGTCTGAAAACTTCGAGCCTCCGACCAGCCCTCCAACAACGGGCACTGAGCACCATCTCTGCCGAGCTCTTCGACTCCAGCCCCAGCCGCCAGCAGCAGGCAAAGCCGAGGATTTGGGGCCTTCCCTCCGGAGATTCTCCATCGCGCAGCGGCAGCGAACCAGGCAGTTCAGAAGTTTCTCTAGATGTTCCTCTGTGCTTCTCATGGCTGTCTTCATCAAAACAGAATTGTGCATGGCCCCTATTTAACAAATACGATATCATTTCACCAGAGAGGCTACGCGCGCTGCGTTGTGCCGCTATCTTCTCCTTCTGAGGAGAATAGTTTAAGTGGATATGGGAATTTCAGAGGTAGGTTTTTAATGCAGAGAGTGGTGGGTGCGTGGAACACACTGCCAGGGGTGATGGTAGAGCCAGGTACGTTAGGGACATTTAAGAGAGGGATGAAAGAAAAATGGAGGGCTATATGGAAGGGAAGGGTTCAAGTGATAACAGAGTAGCTTAAAATGTTGGCACAATGTTGTGGACTGAAGAGCCCGTACTGTGCTGTACTGTTCTATGTTGTATAAAACACCACCAGGTATGTAAGGTGGGAAATCACCAACACCAGTAGTTAGGAATAGGCAATAAATATGGCTATGTCAGTAACTGCCACCTCCCAAAGTGGGAATTCATATATTTATATCTGCAGCCTTAATAACAACTTGCACTTTATAGGAGCTCTAATGTTGCAGGCAGTCCTAAGTAGTGTACAAAAGAGAAATTCCATGCCTGGTACTGAAGGTATCAGAATCAGAATTATTATTACTGACATATGTTGTGAAATTTGTTGTGTCTTTTGGGGAGCACTGCAAGACACAATAAAACATATTGGATGCCACGGTAGCGTAGTGGTCGACACAAAGCTTTATAGAACGAGGGACACACATAAAAGTTGCTGGTGAACGCAGCAGGCCAGGCAGCATCTCTAGGAAGAGGTGCAGTCGACGTTTCAGGCTGAGACCCTTCGTCAGGACTAACTGAAGGAAGAGTGAGTAAGGGATTTGAAAGTTGGAGGGGGAGGGGGAGATCCAAAACGATAGGAGAAGACAGGAGGGGGAGGGATAGAGCCGAGAGCTGGACAGGTGATAGGCAAAAGGGGATACGAGAGGATCATGGGACAGGAGGTCCGGGAAGAAAGACGGGGGGGGGACCCAGAGGATGGGCAAGGGGTATATTCAGAGGGACAGAGGGAGAAAAAGGAGAGTGAGAGAAAGAATGTGTGTATAAAAATAAGTAACAGATGGGGTACAAGGGGGAGGTGGGGCATTAGCGGAAGTTAGAGAAGTCGATGTTCATGCCATCAGGTTGGAGGCTACCCAGACGGAATATAAGGTGTTGTTCCTCCAACTTGAGTGTGGCTTCATCTTTACAGTAGAGGAGGCCGTGGATAGACATGTCAGAATGGGAATTGGATGTGGAATTAAAATGTGTGGCCACTGGGAGATCCTGCTTTCTCTGGCGGACAGAGCGTAGATGTTCAGCAAAGCGGTCTCCCAGTCTGCGTCGGGTCTCGCCAATATATAAAAGACCACATCGGGAGCACCGGACGCAGTATATCACCCCAGCCGACTCACAGGTGAAGTGTTGCCTCATCTGGAAGGACTGTTTGGGGCCCTGAATGGTGGTGAGGGAGGAAGTGTAAGGGCATGTGTAGCACTTGTTCCGCTTACACGGATAAGTGCCAGGAGGAAGATCAGTGGGGAGGGATGGGGGGGACGAATGGACAAGGGAGTTGCGTAGGGAGCGATCCCTGCGGAATGCAGAGAGAGGTGGGGAGGGAAAGATGTGCTTAGTGGTGGGATCCCGTTGGAGGTGGCGGAGAATGAGGGACCAGGTTTCAGTTTGTGCCACTGCCTGTAAGGGGATTGTACATTCTCCCCTGTGCTATGTGCTCCAGTTTCATCCTGCAGTTCAAAGTCATACCAGTTGCTAGGTTAATTGGCCTTTGTAAATTGTCTCATGATTAGGCTAGGATTAAAATGGGGGGGGGGGTTGCTGGGTGGCATGGCTCAAAAGGCTGGAGGGACCTGTTCTGCACTGTATCTCAATAAGCAAGTAAATAAATAAATAGAACGGTGTAAAGAGGAATAGTGAGGTGTGTTCATGGACCATTCAGGAATCTGATGGCAGAGAGGAAGTAGCTGTTCCTAAAATGTTGAGTGTGTGTCTTCGGGCTTCTGTACATCCTCCCCGATGAGAACGTGTCCCGGATGGTGAGGGTCCATAATGGTGAATGCTGTCTTCTCGAGGTACCGCCTTATGAAGGTGTCTTTAATGGTGGGGAGACAGGTAAGAGGTAGCAACTTAACGGAGGAAAGAGGGAGGAACTTCAGGATGGAATTTCAGAGGTTAGGGTCCTGGCATCTGAACGTACAGTCACCAGTAGAAAAGGGATTAAGCTCGGGAAGATCAAGGAGCTAGAATTGAAGTGTAGGGACACTTTGGTGAGACATTTTGGAATGGACGAGATTGCAGAGATGAAGAGGTGTGACGTCATGGAGATTTGAAAACTGGGTGAAAATCTTCATGTTGATGTGATGCTTAAACATGAGGTGGTTAGTGATGAAGGGACAGAAGCATATGGCCTATATTTTAGTATTGTATCCCCCCTCTAACTCCTGCAACTCGGAATGACACCTCAAGTCATAAGAATAAAGCCAGTAGGGGAGTGCAATGGCGCTTTGGGAACACCGACACTGATTTGTTCGACAATAATTCTGGATGTTTGTATTTTCTCGTGTGCACACTCAGAATGAATCAGAAATCAGGGATGTCATTCACACTCAACTGGCTTCCTTTCACATTAACACAATGTGGACAAAATGACTTTACAACAATAGAGTGCATGAATTATTGGTTCGTAAATGGTCTGAATTAGTTCCAGAAATCAGAATTATTTCCTGTACCCTTATGAATGCAGCAGATTATTTTGTTAAACTTCCTGTGGGAGACCAGCTAATGCTCAACACTTCTGAAAAACAAACAGACACACGCACAAAATACAAGCTAGCCTCCGTATTCCAGATTGCCGGCAACAAATTTCCTGGTTGCATTATTTTTTATATCCATTTCCACACAAGGCTTGCCGTGGTGTGTTGTATAGAAGTGTCAGCATGGTATAAATGCTTCTGAATTTTGGTTGAATGACCTCAGTGGAATGAATTTTGAAGTACCCTGAGGTCTGCTGAAAGGCAATGAATTTTTAAGCAAAGAAACTCAGGTCACAGGAGTCCCTGAGTTTGAAGATCATGGTAGAAGATTGTTTGTGGTTGTCTTAAACTAGCTGACCCACTCACAATCATCTTGGTTCAATGGCAAGGGAACCAGGATCTGGAGCATGGATCTCATGTATAGACACACACTGACCCTCTCCTCATGAAAGTGGGTGACTTCTCAAATTATACACCCCACACACATAGACACCCCGACACACAGTCTCACAGACACTTCTCTTCTTCTTTGGTTGTCCATCGAAATCTGATGACAACGTCCACTCCTTTAACGGTGAGATCTTTGATGACTATACAGTCCTATCCTGGACCCACAGGCTCTATTGCAGGTGGGATATGTATATGTGGTAGTGGTGGCAACCATGGTTGCATTTCTCCTGGCTCTCTTCTGGTTGTTCTTTCCATCTCCAGAATACGAAACCCATCCCTACACAGCTGTCGCCAAGTGGTATGGTCAGCAGCAACCTCCTCCAGGTCCTCTGGTCTGATCTTGCATTTCCTTAAAGCATTCTTCATCTGATCCTTGTAGCGCTTCTTCGGCCCTCCAGCTTAGCGTCAACCATGATGTAGCTGGCCGTATAACACTCTGCGGGGTAGCCGACATGGGGGCATCCTTTTCACGTGCCCCAGCCACTGTAGCTGACGCTGGGTGATCATGGCCTCAATACTTCTGCAGTTGGCCTTTACAAGTATTTCAGTGTGAGGCACCCGCTCACGCCAGGTAATTCCCAGGATGCACTGGAGGCAGCTTATGTGAAGGCGCTCCAAGGACTTGATGTGATGGCTGTAGCTTACCCAAGCTTCACAGCTATAAAGGAGGGTGGTGACAAAGACTGCTTGGTATATGGCGACCTTTGTGGAGGGGTGAAGGCTCTCGTTCTGAGACACTCTACGCCGAAGTCTCCCAGAGGCAGCTGATGCCTGTTTAATGTGGCTCTGGTTGTCGTTGTCAATGCCGCTATCCTCAGAGAGAATGCTCCCCAGATATTTGAAAGATGGCACTACTGACATCTTTTCATCACCAACAGCTTTTCACACACACACACACACACACACACACACACACCCCTACCTGGTGGTGTGGGACCTGATGGTTGAGGGGTAATAACTGTTCCTGAACCTGGTGGTGTGGGACCTAAGACTCCTGTACCTCCTTCCTGATGGCAGCAGCGAGAAGAGACCAAGGTCTGGATGGTGCGGGCATCAGGCATATAAATGCCCACAAATGTGAGAAAGTCTGCAGATGCTGGAAATCCAGAGCAACACACACAAAATGCTGAAGGAAAAGAGTAAACAGTCAATGATTTGGGCCGAGACCCTTCTTCAGGCACATAAGTGTCCATGTGTTTAATTATCTATATTTCTGCATGGTGAGAAAACAATAGGAAAGCTTGAGGGGAGTAGATTTGATTACACTGCTGTCTGGTCATAATGAACACCATGAGACCATAAAACCATAAGACATCAGAGCAGAATTAAGCCATTCAGTCCATTGAGTCTGCTCTGCCATTCCATCATGGCTGATTTTTTATCCCTCTGAACCCCATTCTTCTGCAGTCTCCCCTTAACTCTTGAGGCTCAAGGACCTATCAAGCTCCACTTTAAAAATATTCAATGACTTGGATTACACAGCTGCCTGTGGCAATGAATTCCACAGATTCACTATCCTCTGGCTACAGAAATTCCTCCTTATATCTGTTATAAATGGATGTCCCTCTATTCTGAGTCTCTGCCCTCTGATCCTAAACTCACCCACTATAGGAAACATCCTCTCCATATCCACTCTATCAAGGCCTTTCAATATTTGATAGGTTTCAGTGAGATCGCCCTCATTCTTCAAAATTTTAGTCAGTACAGGCCCAGAGCCATCAAATGCTCCTTGTGCGTTAACCCTTTCATTCCCAGAATCATTCTTGTGAACCTCGTGTGGACCAGCTTCAATGTCAGCACATCTCTTCTTAGATAAAGGGTCCAAAATTGCTTACAATACTCCGAGTACAATCTGACCAATGCCTTATGAAGCCTCAGCATCATACTCTTGCTCTTATATTCCAGTCCTCTTGAAATGAATGTTAACATTGCATTTGCCTTCCTTTCCACTGACTCAACCTGCAAGTTAACCTGTAGGGAATCTTGCACAAGGACTCCCAAGACCCTTTGCACCTCTGATCTTTGGATTTTCTCCATGTTTAAAAAATAGTCTCTGCTTTTATTCCTTCTATCAAAGTGCATGACCATACACTTCCCTACACTGTATTCCATCAGCTACTTCTTTGCCCATTCTCCCAATCTCTTCAAGTCCTTCTTGCTTCCTCAACACTACCTGCCTTTCACATATCTTCGTTTCATCCACGAACTTGGGCACAAAGGTGTCAATTCCTTCATCTAAATCATTAACATAAAATGAGAAAAGAAGCGGTCTCTACACTAACTGCTGCGACACACCACTAGTCACCAGCAAAGGTTCCCTTTATTTCCATTCTTTGCCTACTCCCAGTCAGCCAATCTTCTATCCATGCTAGTATCCTTCCACTAATATGGTGGGAGGAGAAGATGGCAGCGTGTCGCGTGTGCGCAGCTCTCCGGTGAAAAATGATGTCGTATCTGTTAAATAGGGGTCGTGGGCAATTCTGATTTGATGGAGAATGGACGTGAAAGCACAGAGGAACATCTGGAGAAATTTCTGAAATGCTCATTTGCTGCTGTTGTTACTGCGCGGTCGGGAATCTTTCGGAGGGTAGGCCTCAAGATCCCCGGCCTTGCCTGCTTTTGGCGACCGAGAAAGAGGTCGAATCGCTCAGGCAGAGATGCCGCTCAGTACTCAGTGTTGGAGAGCTGATCAGAGCCCGAAGTTTTCGGATGACTCAGAGTCGGATTGTGGTCGGCATGGCAGGGAGAGTTTTTCTTCCTTCTCCCGTCTGCGGGAGATGTGGGACATTTGAGAAACTTTGAACTTTACTGTGCTCACGGACTTCTTCATCAAGTTATGGTATTGTGCACTGTTGTAACTATATGTTATAATTATGTGGTTTTGTCAGTTTTTTTTAGTCTTGGTTTGTCCTGTGTTTTTGTGATATCACACCGGAGGAAATAATGTATCATTTCTTAATGCATGCATTACTAAATGACAATAAAAGAGGACTGTGTGTCTTCATAATCTAATACCATGGGCTCTTATCCTGTTAAGCAGCCTCATGTGCGACACATTGTCAAAGGGCTTCTGAAAATCCAAGTAAATGATATCCACTTACTCTCCTTTGTCTATCCTACCTGTTATTCCCTCAAGGAATTCCAACAGATTTGTCAGGTAAGATTTCCCCTTGAGGAAACCACCTTGACTTTAGCCTATTTTATCATGTGCCTCCAATTACCCCAAAACCTCATCCTTAGTAATGGACTCCAACATCTTCCCAACCACTGAAGTCAGGCTAATTGGCAATAATTTCCTTTCTTTTGTCCGTCTCCCTTCTTAAAGTGTGGAGTGACATTTGTAATTTTCCAGTCCTTGGGAACTATTCCAGAATCTAGTGATCTTGAAAGATCATTACTAATTCTCCACAATCTCTTCAGCTACAGTACCTCTTTCAGAACCCTGGGGTATAGCTCATTTGGTCCAGGTGACTAATCTACCTTCAGACCTTTCAGCTTTCCAAGCACCTTCTCTTTAGTAATTGCAGCTAGACTCACTTCTGCCCCCCGACACTCTCGAATTTCTGGCATACTGCTAGTGTCTTCCACAGTGAAGACTAATGCAAAATACTTATTAAGTTTGTTCACCATTTCTTTGTTCCCCATTACTACCTCTCCAGTATTATTTTCTAACAGTCCGCTATCCACTCTCACTTCACTTTCGCTCTTTAAGTACCTGAAAAATCTTTTGCTATCCTTTTATTTATATTATTGGCTAGCTTATTTAATCTTTTTTCTCTTTATGGCTTTTTTAGTTGCCTTCTGTTGGTTTTTAAAAGCTTCCCAATCTTCTAACTTCCCACTAATTTTTGCAATATTATATGCACTCTATGTTGCTTTTTCTGCTGTCTTTGACTTCCCTTTTCAGCAACGGTTGCCTCATTCTCACTTTAGAATACTACTTCATCTTTGGGATATATCTACTCTGTGCCTCTTGAATTGTTCCAAGAAACTCCAGTCATTGCTGTTCTGTTGTCACCCTTGCAGATGTCCCCTTCAAATCAACTTTGGCCCATTCCTCTCTCATGCCTCTGTAATTCCCTTTACTCCAATGTAATACTGATACATTTGATTTTATCTTCTTCCTCTCAAGCTGCAGGGTGAATTCTATCATATTATGACCACTACCTTCTGAGGGTTCCTTAACCTTAAACTTCCTAATTAAGTCTGGTTCATTGCACACCACCCATTGCAGAATTGCCTTTCCCTTAGTGGGCTTAACCATAAACTACTCGATAAAGCCATCCTGTAGGCATTCTACAACTTTCTTTCTTTTGGGATGCAGCACCAACGTGATTTTCCCAATCTACTGGGATATTGAAATTCCTCATGACTGTCGTAACAATGCCCTTAATTCATTCCTTTTCTATCTCCCATTGTAATTTATATCCCACATCTTGGCTACTGTTTGGGGGCCTGTATATAACTTCCACAGGGTCTTTTTACCCTTGCAGTTTTTTAACTCTACCCACAAGGATTCTACATCTTCCGATCCTATCTCATCTCTTCCTAAGGATTTGATTTCATTTTTATCAGTAGAGCCACGACATCTCTCTACCTACCTGCCTGTCCTTTCGATACAATATGTATCCTTGGAGTTAACTCTGATCTTCTTTCAGCCATGACTCAGTGATGCCCATAAAACCAAACCTGCTAATCTCTAAAATGCAATGTTTTAGCAATGCAATTGCAAAATTTTAATTTGATGTAAATGTGAATTGAGAACTAAGTACATTAATAATTTTTTTTTGGAAATAGCAATAACATTACACATTATAATATTAATATTTTGTAGGGACATTATAAAGATAATGTATGGACTGTGAAAGTCCTGAATGAAACTGAATAAGGTTTTTAATTTACCATGAGGAGCAACTTTAGCCTCATCGAAGTCTTAGCGACTTTGCTTTCTTTAAAACTCAGTATTTAATTCTCTAATGGCAAAGGCATTGTGATTCATCTCCACATCCTGCTACTCATTTATCCAAATGGTTTGAACAAACGTGTGTGTTCACATGATTTGCAGATTGTGAAGTTGACACTAATTCACAACAGTCCCCTTGATAGAAAACTTGATGGTGTGGCCACAGGATAGGACAGGCATAGGCTTCCTATTGGAGGTGGAGGGGAGAGCTGTTATCTAACACCAAAGAACACAAATATGAGCCAGTCATTAAATCCAAAAACTGCATCAGGATAAACTTGTTTACTCAGGGAGCACCTACTGTGGAAATCAGCCTCCGTAAAGAGTGACATTTTGTCAAACTCAGCTCCGTCTTGGTTACTAGACTCCCCCAACATTGAGGACATCTTCAAAAGACGGCATCCAGCATTAAGGACCCCCATCACCCAGGGCATGGAGGAGGTAGAGGAGGCTGAAGACACACACTCAACATTTTAGGAACAGCTTTTCCCCTCTCCCATCAGATTTCTGAATGGACAATGAATCAAACCATGAATACTATCTCCCTATTTTTTGGTCTTTCTTTGCACTGCTTATTCAACTTCACAGCATATACCAGTAATATTAAATATGATTCTGAAGTTGTTGTACAACACACAAAAAGGCCCTTTGGCCCAATGCCCACATGCTGACCCTTTTTTCTCCATCTACAGTACACTAATCCCACGCCTCCATTACATCCACATCCTTCTATCCTGCCTATTTAATGTCTGCCTAAATCTCTCTGAAAATTAGTGATTGTATCTGACTCCATTACCTTCTGATATACTGTATAACCTTCCAATATTAACCTCTTTAAAACTTCTCTCTCTCTCACCTCGGCGAGAGTAAGGAGATCCATCTATAGCAAAGGAGGTATAAGGCACTTCTTCCCTCTGCTAGACTGTAGGCCTCCCTTGGACAAGGTGTAGCCCCTGCTTACCACCCCCCCCCCCCCAATGATCAGGGTCACATAAAGCCATAGGAGTAGGTGGTGGCCGGTCGTATAGGTAGCTGGTGAATATCAGAAGTCCTGGTTATGCAACCGCTGGTGCCAGGCGGATAATCCCTGAAGAGTATAGAGGATGGCTGTGGTCACCCATCTTGTAAAACCACTGCCCAGAAGAAGGCAATGGCAAACCACTTCTGTAGAAAAATTTGCCAAGAACAATCCTGGTCATGGATAGACCATGATTGCCCACGTCATACAACAGGGCACATAATGATGACGATGATGGCTCTCACCTTAAGCGTCTGTCTTCTTGCTTTTGGTACCACTACCAGTGGAAAAATATTTTGTCTGTGCACCCTATCTATGCATCATATAATTTTATATATTTAGGTCACCCTTCAGCATTTTTCGCTTTGGGGAAGACAAGCCTAATCTCTCTTCAGAAATAAAGACCTCTAATGCAATTCACATCCTGGTGAATGTCCTTTGCACTCTCTCTGACACAATTATATTCTTCCTAAAGGTCAGTGACCAGAACTGCACAAGATACTCAAAGTATAGGCTCACCAGTACTTTGTAAGGTTGTCAAATAGCATCCTAACTTTTATACTTGGTGCCCCAACCAATGAAAACAACCATGCCACTTGCCTTCTTCACCCTAACATTTGTGTTGCTGGTTTCGGGAATACAGCTGCTGAAGAACTGAGGAATGGAACTGCCATTGAATGTCAATGGTTAGATCCTTTCTTGTTGGGTAGCGCAAATTATGTACTGGGGCGGCACAGGTTAGCACAACGCTTCAGAGTACAGGTGAGCTGGGTTCAGTTCCTGCCGCAGTCTATAAGGAGTTTGTATGTTCTCCCTGTGACTGCGGTGGTTTCCTCCGGGTGCCCTGGTTTCCTCCCACAATCCAAAGACATACATTGGTAGGTTAATTGGTCCCATGGTTAGGCGAGGATTAAATCAGAAGATTTCTGGGTGGTGTGGCTTGAAGGATTGGAAGGGCCTATACTATGCTCAATAAATAAATATATTGGAAGTGCAAACTCTATTGTTATGAAAAGAACATCCCTTCATGTAACATTTTCTCACAATTAGAAAATGGGATGAATAATATATTACTTAGTAGGTAATATTGACTGAGGGATAAATGTCAACAGGATACCTGGAAGAACTTGGAAGAACCTGACACTCAAGGTTTCAGAATCAGAACCTGACTTATTATTATTATTATTGACGTACTGTAGGTCATGCATTTTGTTGTTTTGCAGCAGCACTACAGTGCAAGGCATAAAAAATGACTATAAATTACAAATCAATAGTGCAAAAGAGGAATAGTGAGGTGATGCTCATGGGTTGATGGGCTGTTCAGAAATCTGGTGGCAGCAGGGAAGAATTTGTTCCTAAAATGTTGAGTGTGGGTTTTCAGGCCCCTGCACCTTCTCCTTGATGGTGGAAACGAGAAGAGGACATGTCTCCAGTGGTGACAGTCCTTAACGATGGATGCTGCCTTGTTGAGGCACCACCTTCTGAAGATATCCTCGATAGTGGGGACGTTTGTGGAGTTGGCTGAATCTACACTCCCTCTGCAGTCTCATTCAATCCTGTGCACTGGAACCTCTGTACCGGCTGGTCAGAATGTTCCCCTTTGAATCATCCATAGAAATTTGTGAAAGTCTTTGGCGACGTACCAAGTCTCCTCAAGCTCCTCAGAAAGATGGAACCTCTGGCACTCCAACACCTACTGAAATTGGCAGCATTAGTCTCCAAAGTGGGAACTTATTCTGCCTTTTCACTCAGAGACGAGGTCACTACCTATGCATCACAGGTCACCCTTCTAGGACCCTTTCATGTAGATGCCATTTCACAATCAAGTTCAAGAATAGGAAGATCAATAAGATCTGGGCTGATGTGATTTGGCCTCAGCTTTTGCCTGTTCTTTGTTATCCTTGACTCTCTTGTCTGCCAAAAATCCATTTCCGCAGTGACTGTATTACATGACTCAGCTGCCATTGTACTCTGGGGGAAGGGAGGGGTACAAGTTTCAAACACTCATGAAGGAAGAAGTATCTTCTCACATTCAGTTTAAATGAGTGATTGCTTAATGTGAAGTTAAACCTGCTAATTTGAGGTGGTACGGTAGTGTAGCACTATTACAGCACCAGCAACCCGGGTTCAATCCTGCCACTGTCTGTAAGCAGTCTCCCTGTGACCGCGTGGGTTTCCTCCGGGTGCTCTAGTTTTGCCTAGAGTCCAAAGGTGTATGATTAGTAGGTTTATTAGAGCAATTTTTGGGTTTAGGATATATATGTTTAGGAATTGACTTTGGCTACCAGTCTTTACACCTGAAAATGTGCCCTGTGCATTTAATTTGGAGTGCAGCTTTAAACAATGGTTTCAAAGGTACATTTAATGTCAGAGAAATGTATACAATATACATCCTGAAATTCTTTTTCTTTGCAAACATACACGAAAACAGAGGAGTGCCGCAAAGAATGAATGACAGTTAAATATTAGAATCCAAAGTCCCCCCCAGGTCCCCCACCCATGCATAAGCAGCAGCAGATCAACGACCCTCCCTCCATCAGCAAAAAAGCATTGCCACCCTCCACCAAGCACTCAAGTGTGCAGCAAAGCATCAATAAAGACACAGACTTGCAGTACCCCAAAGACTACTTGTTCACCCAGTAATTCGACATACCACAGGCTCTCTCTCTCTCTAATAAAGGAATAAGAGATGTCCCAGTTTCACAGTGAGAGGGGAGACATAACAACAACTTGCTGATTTATGACGCTAAAAGTCTGTTGCGTCGCTTTTTCCGAGCTCTGTGCCCAAAGAAGTTGGGTCACCGGGCACACAGCCAGCAGCCAGCCCACAGCTTTTGATATTCCATGTATTCCCATGACACATCAGGTGGCAGCGACACTGAGCTCGAATCCGCCTGCCTCCAGAGCCATGAAATCCCGGAACCCTGAAGGCGCGCTAGTCTTCTAGGCCATGTCCTTGGCATAGCGAATAGCGGCCAGTCGTGAGACCCCAAAAGCGGGTCCCATTTCCGCAAAGAACCGAAGTCAGCGGGTAACTCCAGGTCAGGGTCTTCAAAAGGGAAAAATAGAGATATTAAAAATAGAAATAGGGCTGTTTCCGAAGATGCAAGCAAAGGAGACGCCGTTAGGCACTATCGTTCTCCTAAGCTCCTCCTTCTCCTTCATGGGCAATGGGTTCCTAAACGCAGTGAATCCTAGACCAGACAATGCTGATTAAAATTCTTTTGGATGTCTGTGATGTGGATGTGAATGAGGAGGTGTGAAGGTTGTATGTAGTTTCAAAGAAAACATAGTTCATATGTTGTAAATATGGAATTGGCACATAAAATACCGAGCCCCACATTGGACCAGGAGACCTTTTGATTGAAAATATCTCTATATGATGCCTGCTGTACCTTGTTTTGTCAAATAAAGAAGCTGCTTTGTATCTACCAGTTCTTGTCTCCGATGGCTTCGTTCACACAATGCCAGGTTAAGTGGGCACATGGGTATAATTGTGTGGCGTAGGCTCATTGGGCCAGAAGGGCCTATAGCAGCACTGAACCTCCAATTAAATAAATTTCCCTGCAAACATCCTCTCACCTTCTCCCCTTCTCCCCTATGGGGCACCGAGAATAGAAGTTGGAATGTTCTGTTGGAGTTGTACAAGGCATTGGTGAAAGTGACCAAGAAATTGGAGAGACTGCAGAGATCAATAGAGATGTTGCTGGGACATGAAGGAATGAGTTATGGAGAGAGGTTGTGTAGATTGGGATTTTTTTTATTGGAGTGGCAGAAAATGAGGGGTGGTCTTATAGAGGTATATAAAATCATGAGGGACATAGAACATGTGAGTGTACATGATCCTTTTACCATGATTGGAGAATCAAGAACTAGAGATCATAGGTTTAAGGTGCTAGGGGAGAGACTTAATAGGAACCAGAGGGCAACTTCTTCACCCAGAGGGTGGTCTATGTATGGAATGAGCTGCCCGAGGAAGTGGATGAGAGAGATAAGTTTCATAATATATAAAAGGTATTTGGAAGGATATACGGATAGGAAAGGTTTAGAGGGATACGGGCCAAATGCAGGCAAATAGGACTAGCTTAGATGGGAATCTTGGTTGGCATGGACCATTTGGGCCGAAGGGCGTATTTCCATGCTGTATGATCTGTGACTATGAATCCACCAAGTTTCAATAAATTCATCATGTGTAAGCCCACCAACGATGAGGCTGGAAAAATCCCGAGGAAGCAATTTGAAAGAACATAAAACCTCAAAAATAATAACAAAGATTCCAAAGAGATGATTGGGATTGAATACAATTTCAGTTCCGCGAAATATGTTGAGGTCAGATTAAAAAAAAAAGTTTCTGTTCTTTATAACATTAGCTGTTCCAAGAAGCAAGTTTATAAAAGCAATAGGCAGCAAAAAGCATGGAAGGGAATAATGTGATACTGTGGAGAGAGTGCTTCATTCATGAAGATACTGCTTCATGATTTAGGGAAGAACCCAGATCAGGACTCGTTTCCCATTTTAAGCAATAAAATTAAGAAGCCTGCATCGGGTGGTCGGGGGGAGGGGAAGCCTGCAATTATTTCTACCAATGTGTGTTTAGTAAGATTGAAAGCAGTCCTTGACAACAGTCATTTCCTTGCAAGCACTTTCCTCGCTGAAAACTAATCCTAGGTGGCACCACTGAATTACATGCGTGCCAATGCCCTTGGGCACAAGGGATAGAGGAAGCAAGATGCTGAAATTCAGCAGCTATGTTTCATTAAGAGTTTGAGGGGATTTGTTACGCAACCAAAGACTCGAGCAAATTTCTACAGACGTATTGTGGAGAGCATTCTAGGGTTGCATCACTGTTTGGTATGAAGAGGCCATTGAACAGGATCAGAAAAAGCTGCAGAAAGTAGCTAGCTCAGCCAGCTCCCTCTTGGACATTAGCCTGCCCAGCTCTGAGGACACCTTCAAATGGTGATGCCTCAAAAAGGCGTCATTAAGGCACCACCATTACCCAGGATATGCTCTCTTCTTCTTACAACCATCAGAGAGGAGGTACAGGATCAGGATCAGAATCAGAATCAGGTTTATTATCACCGGCGTGTGACGTGAAATTTGTTAACTTAGCAGCAGCAGTTCAATGCAATACAGAGTCTAGCAGAGAAAATAAAATAATAATAATAATAAATAAACAAGGACATCAATTACATATATTGAATAGATTTTTAAAAAGTGCAAAAACAGAAATACTCGATATTTAAAAAAAAGTGAGGTAGTGTCCAAAGATTCAATATTCATTTAGAAATTGGATGGCAGAAGGGAAGAAGCTGTTCCTGAATCACTGAGTGTGTGCCTTCAGGCTTCTGTACCTCCTATCTGATGGAAACAGTGAGAAAACAGCATGCCCTGGGTGCTGGAGGTCCTTAATAATGGACTCTGCCTTTCTGAGGCACCGCTTCCTAAAGAAGTCCTGGTTCCAAGATGGAGCTGTCTAGATTTACAACCTTCTGCAGCTTCGTTCGGTCCTGTGCAGTAGCCCCTCCATACCAGACAGTGATGCAGCCTGTCAGAATACTCTTCACGGTACATCTATAGAAGTTTTTGAGTGTATTTGTTGACATGCCAAATCTCTTCAAACTCCCGATAAAGGGTAGCCGCTGTCTTGCCTTCAAATATCTTGACACCCAGGAACATGAAGCTGCTCACTCTCTCCATTTCTAGTCCCTCTATGAGGTTTGGTACATGAGCTTGAAGACACAGATGTAAAATTTTAGGAACAGCTTCTTTCCCACTGTCACCAGATTTTTGAATGGACCATGAACTCTACTCAATATTTTTGTTTTCTTTTTGCACTACTTACTTAATTTAATTTACATATATATATTGTAATTCATATTATTTTATGTATTGCTTTGTACTGCTGTCACAAAGCAACAAATTTCATGACATATGTCAGTGATATTAGTCCTGATTTTGACTTTGATTCAGGATGATGTTCTGACTCTGTCCCCCCCCACCCCTATGGACACTCTTGTCTGCTGGTAGCACAGAGTGAGAATTTTGTCCATTGCTCCCAGAGGTTATTTGATTCCTGTTAATGCTCTGTCCAACATCCTGTGTGCATTTATGGATGTTGGAGTAACTAAATTTTTTTTTCAATTTTCTTTTTGTAGGAACTGATATTGGAGTTTTAGAATCATAGAGAACAGAAATAGGCCCTCCAGCCCAACTGGCCCTTGCTAACTCAGGTATCCAACTAAGCTAGTCCCACTGCTCATGTTCGGCCCATATCCCTCAAAATCCTTCCTATCCATGTGTGCCTTTTGGTTTACTGATGTACTTCAATGAAACATCCTACATGTTTCACTGGTCTGTCCTTTATGTGACTTCAGTCTCAATCCAATGTAGTTGACTCTTAATGAACTCTTCAGTCTGATGGCAATTGGGGGCGAGCAATAAAAATTTTGCTTGCACGCATCCCATCATTGGACTAAAAATAAAGTGATTATGAGAATTAAGTGGTTTTTGTGATGTTGGTTGAGAGATAAGACCTGGCCACAGCAATCAGCGAGAACTCCCCTGTTCTTTGAACTTTATCTTACATCTATCTGATAGAGCTTGAAGACTGCCTTTGAGTCTTCATCTCTTCAACTCATGCGGTTCATTATATTCAAGTTCATTGTCATCTGCACAAGTCCATGTATGCACAGATGTATTGAAAAACTTACTTACAGTGGCATCAAAGGGACCTACCTTCATATAAGCAGCACTCACAAGAACAAAAACATAAATTAACCATAATTGATACAACAAAGGAATTAGAACTAAAAATGTCAATTTTAGTGCAAAGTGATCCAAGTGGTCATAGTGTTGCTAAACTGCAGTGATTAGGGTTTTGCTGATTGGTTCAACAGCAGAATCATTGAAGGGAAGTAATTGTTCTGGAACCTGGTGGTTTGGGACTTCAGGCTTCTGACCACCTGCCTGATTGTAATTGTGAGAAGATGGCATGGCCCAGATGGTGAGGATCTCTGGTGATGCATAGATATTATCCTCTTGAGGCAGGGCCTCCTGTAGATACTAATGATACTGAAAGTGGGGAGGGATATGCCCAGGATGTATTAGACAGAGTCCACCATGCTCTGCTGCTATTTATGTTCCTGTGCATTCAAATTGCCATTCCAGGCCATGATGCAACCTGTCCAAGTTTGAAGTAAATTTATTATCAAAGTACGCAAATATCACAATATATGCGACATATATTGAGAATCACCTGGAGATTTGTCACCATATACTACCTTAAGAACATTCAGGATACTTTCAGTGCACAACTGTAGAAGTTTTGTTGGAATGTTCAGTGACAACGGACCCTCCTTAATCTCCTAAAAAAACAAAGATGCTGCCGCGCTTTCCTTAAGATTGCATCTATGTCACCTCCTTAAGTCATAAACATTTGAGCAGAGTGTCAAAGGTGGGTGAATTTGTCAGTTTGTTGAAATAATTTTGCAAAATGTGGAAGAATTCATTTGGAAAAAGCAGCAACACAAGACCATCTTAGTTTATGGAGAAGGAAACATACTCATTTTCCCCAGACTGTCAGCCAAGACCGTCTCCTTAGGGGAGGGCAACCCTTGGAGAAGGAATTGCTTTAACAGTTTAATAGCTAGTGTAAATATTTACAGATGATATAGCTTCCCTGGAGAGCAGTCAAGATCAGAAAAGCTTGTAAATTTTGTAACACCAACACTCAGGATGGTCTTTCAGAGAGAATGAAAGTCGGACTTAATCAGTCTATCTGTTGGCAAACCAAATGATTTTGTACTGAATTCAAAAAATGAGTCCGTGTTTGTAAAGAGGGTGTTGGGAGCGGATGTGAACCCCATCTATAGTGAAGAACTGGCACAAACACAGCTGGAGATGTGGAGGCCCTTCGTGTTTAATTAAAATATCAGGGGACTCTAGCCCAACAGGAGAAGGAATTTAGTGGCAGCAATCCGTGGGAATGATTCTTGGACAGCTGGTGTGGGGGGCCTCTATGTGAGAGGTGGTAGATTCCAGCAAAGCTGGATCTATGGTGGGGGCTGCGGAGTGGGTGGGCTACAAGGCAGGGCTGGAGCAGTCCAAGGACTTCACAAGGGGCTCCGAGCTTAGAGATCATAAGAAGTTTACTCACAAGATGTGAGCAAAGCACAAAATCACAAAATAGATACCCCAGGGAAGGAGGCCATTCAGCCTCTTGAGTCTGTACTGGCTCCAGGTAAGAGCAAGCCAGCAAGTCCCACTCTAGGTCTTGACCCTGCAGCCCCACAAATTCTTTCCTTTTCAAAATATCACCAGCTCCCCTTTGAACCCCATAGCTGAATCCGCTTCTGCTGCTGTCCCAGGCACTGCCTTCCTGTTCCCAACACGTGTAAAAAGACTTGCCTCTATCCCAATTACTTTAAAATTTCTAAGTAAATTTATTATCAAATTACGTATATGTCACAATATACTATCTTGAGATTCATTTTCATGCAGGCATTTACAATCAAACAAAAAATACAATAGAATTAAAGAAAGATGAAACACAAAGACTGATATATAACCAATATGCAAAAGAAGGCAAACTGCTCAAATAAAAAAAGCAAATAATAATAATAACAACAATAAACAATATTGAGAACAAGAGTGTAGAGTCCTTGAAATTGAGTCCATAGGTTGTGGTATCAGTTCATTGCTGAGGTAGGTGAATTTTTCCATACTGGTTCAGGAGCCTGATGGTTGAAGGGTAATAAATGCTCCTGAACTTATTGTTTTGGACCTAAGGCTCCTGTACCATCCCACCTCTCCTAGCCTTTGACCCCTCTACCAATACTATATCTTTTGGAATATACAGTAAATTGCTTCCAATTTCTTTGAGGTTAAAACTGTAAAGTGGGGTAAAAGGCATCTTTAATGGATTGATATGACAACAAACAATTATACCATAAGACACTGGAGCAGAATTAAGCCATTCGGCCTATCATGTCTTCCCTGCTATTCCACCTTGTAGCAGTGATGGCAAATGAAGTTGCTAACTGGGCTAAATACTGTTTTATCTCCACTCTGGTCTTGCAGGCTCAGATACTGTTGTCATGTTCATGTATAAGAGATGATTGCTTTGTGAAAAATGATGGGTTGTTTGTTGTTGGTCTCCTTAGTATTTTGGTCATAACTTTCAGAATTTGAAACACCTCAGCCAAATCTTCCCTCATCTGTCCTTTGTTCCAAAAAGGACAGCCACATAACCAAAGTCCGTCATCCTTCTCCTGAAGCTGTTCCAAAGCCATTAAATTCTTTCTACCATGGCATCCAGAAACAGACACGATAATCCAATACTAGCGCTAACCTCCTGCACCTAATAAAGTGGCCACTGAATGTATGTCATGAAATTTGTTGTTTTGTTGCAGCAGTACAATGGAAGCCATACAAATTACTATAATTTACAACACAAAATTAATTGTGTAATAGAAGGATAATGTGGTCGTGTCCATTCAGAAATCTGATGGCAGAGGGGAAGAAGCTGTTCATAAAACATCTTCAGGCTCCTGTTCCTCCTCCCTAATGAAGGTATGAGAAGAGGGCATGTCCCAGGTGATGAGGTTTCTTAATGATGAATGCTGCCTTCTTGAGGCATTGATTTGTGAAGATGTCCTTGTTGATGGGGAGTCTTGTACCCACGATGGAGCTGGCTTAGTCTACAATCCTCCAAAATGTCTTTCAATCCTGTGCATTGGAGCCTCCATATCAGTCAGAATGCTCCCCACCACACATCTGTAGAAATTTGCTAGTCTTTGGTGACATACCAAATCTCCTCAGGCTCCAAATGAAGTATGGCTGCTGGTATGACTTCTTCGTGTTTGTATCACTACCTTCTTCACTGCAGTTTGGTACACGTGACAACAGTAAACCAGTACCAGTAAAGCCTAGGACCTTGTATGTTTTTTAAACCAGTTTCTCATCCTGCCCTCTTCATTCAATAATCAATGGGCATGTTTCCTCATGATCATGATCTCAAATAAAAACCGGAAATAATGAAAACCCTCGGCAGGCCAGGTTGTATCTGTGGAGAGGGAAACTAAATTAATGTTTCAAGGCAAAGACTCTTCTGCATCCCTCCCTCACCCATCTCAGCACCTTAAACCCAGCAACACACATCAAAGTTGCCGGTGAACGCAGCAGGCCAGGCGGCATCTCTAGGAAGAGGTACAGTCGACGTTTTAGACCGAGACCCTTCGTCAGGACTAACTGAAGGAAGAGCCAGTAAGAGATTTGAAAGGGGGAGGGGGAGGGGGAGATCCAAAATGATAGGAGAAGACAGGAGGGGGAGGGCCGAATATCGACTGCACCTCTTCCTAGAGATGCTGCCTGGCCTGCTGCGCTCACCAGCTACTTTGATGTGTGTTGCTTGAATTTCCAGCATCTGCAGAATTCCTCCTGTTTACCTTAAAACCAGTCTGTTTTGTGATTTCTGATTAAAGGTCTTCAACCCAATGAAAAAACTGACAGAAAAATCATTAATAACTAGTAGTGATATTAGTATCACTTACACTTGGATTGATATACAATGCCAAGGGAAAGTCTTACTGGTCACTGACACAGTAACATCGGCCTGTTTATCCTTATCCGATCTGATATGAGAGACAATCACCAGCAAACAACTAGAACCAAAAGAACTGCAGAACAACTGAGTTGCTTCAATTCCACCATGGATGGTCCCAAGCCTGGCTGTGAAAGAAGGCGGCTTGGGCCTAGCAATCTTATCCTTTAAAAACCCAGTGCTACAGGGACTCCAACAGAGGCTTGAAATGCCTCATCTCTGGGAGAGGAATAATACGTATGGGGACAACCTGAAGGACTGGTGAGTCACTGTCGGCGGCCTATGCCACAGTAGGAGGGATGGGGCTTAGAAGTAAGATGAGCTGACTCAGCAGAGGGAAAGGTCCCATGATGCTTCTGAGGGAGTGCTATCCAAACATGATCTATCACCCTCATGTCAGTGGATCTTAAAAGGACAAAAGGGAGATGGAGAGGTTTAGGGAGGGAACTCGGGAGCTTCAGGCCATGGCAGCAGAAGTGATGAAAATGGGGGATACACAGGAGGCTATCATTGCTGGAGAAACACAGATATAAAACATCTGGCCGTTTATCAATAACGACAACATGTTCACTTTAACAATGATTGCAACAGTTAAAAATGGCAATATGCAACAAGTTAGTCAAGCTTGTAGCAATCAAAAGAATCTTGGAAGACTTATTTTGTGCAGTAATTAGTTAATGACAAACAGACTCGGGGTGATGTTCAAGCAGGGGAAATAGAGGCTTGTGTTGTGGTGAAGTTATGTTGCTGTATTACATAGAAACAGTAAACTAGTTCACGAATCTGAGAATTGTTTCCCAACCGAAGAAACTCAGAAAGTGAAATGAAATGTGAACAGCTTTAGCCTGACCTATGAGTAAAATTACTGTTTTCCTCAGAACACGGTACTGGGTAGTGTCAATATTCTAAAGAAGCTCTTTAACTTTATTGATGGCTGATTCAAGATTATGCTCGTCAGGATTGGCATTGGTTATAGGTTTATTATTGTCACATGTACTGAGATACAGTGAAAAGCTTTTACATGCGTGCCATCTGAGCAGATCATTTCATACATAAGTACATTGAGAACTAAAGAGAAAGCAGAATTCAGAATATAGTATTGAAGCTGCATAGAGGGTGCAATAAAGATAGACAGATGAAGTCCAGGAGCCATGTCTGTCCCTACCCCACTGGCTACACTCACCAAAGTGTCAATGAGGTTTACTGGGGTGTGGCCACTTCCGCATGCAAACAGGTACTTGGAGCCATGGGTGGGAGCTGAGTGTATGGTGGGGACCAAATGTGAGTAGGCTGCACCTTTGATCTCTGAGAACCAAATATTGATTGGTTTCTCTTTCCACGGGTGCTGCTTGACCAGCTGGGATTTTCCCAGAGTCCTTTGTTTCGGACACCAGGACATTCCTGGAACATGGGCATCCCAGTATTGTTCTAATTACACTTGGACAGCACCCAAATGACACTGTGAAGCTGGGATCTGCTCAGAGCCAAAATATCACTGCAGATCCTGAACTGTTGGTCTCTGAATATTTATTTTGTTTAAGATCTGTACAGTGGCACCAGTAGGTGGAGGGATACGTTGTGGGCATGACTGGGAATGGATATATTTTTCAGAACATCCCATGGCAAGTGTTCAGAAACAGCAGACCTTAAATCCCTGTCTAGTACTGACTTAATCCTCATTATTTTTATAGTGTTCCTTTGGCTAATAATTTTAAGACCTTAAGTACTTTATCAGAGGTCATAGGAATCTTGGCGTCAGTTTGCAAAGCTATGCAAATCCTCGAGTTTTTAAAATTGTGCTCTTTAATGAGCTGTTCAAAGAGGGTGAAATCATAAGAATCAGTACACTTTGGGGTTAAATGTCAACACATGGGCACTTATATATTTGTGATTTGAAGAAACATTGGATTACAATTTGGAAATATTCCTTTGGCACACCATGGACGGGTGAACAAACAGACAGGAATGCTTGGATCTGCTGTGCGATTGACTCCAACTAACCAGTGTTGGGTTCAAAGCCTTTTCATTTATTCACAACAGCACTGCAACTTTCACACCATACCATCTTTTTCTGGGAGCAAATGTGAAGTACACGTGATACTGTTTGCTTCATGAACACATCTGCTTCACAGATGATCTGCTCTTAATTACACTGCTGGATGTGTATGCGGCCTTTCTTATCTTGCACAGTCCCTCCTCTGACTATCTTGCAAAGATCCTTCTCTGATTACAGTCCAAAGGTCTCCCTCTGACTGTTTTTCAAAATCTTCCTCCACCTTGCAAAGGTCCTTCTTTAGCTATAAGGCACTTTGTAAGAGCGTTGACGCGTGGCCAATGGTTAAGGCGTTTGTCTAGTGATCTGAAGGTCGCTAGTTCAAGCCTTGGTTGAGGCAGTGTGTGTGTCCTTGAGCAAGGCACTTAACCACACATTACTCTGCGACGACACTGGTGCCAAGCTGTATGGGTCCTAATGCCCTTCCCTTGGACAACATTGGTGGCGTAGAGAGGGGAAACTTGCAGCATGGGCAACTGCTGGTCTTCCATACAACCTTGCCCAGGCCTGCGCCCTGGAAACTTACCAAGGCACAAATCCATGGTCTCATGAGACTAACGGATGCCTATTTATTTACTTTGTAAGAACGCAAAGCTTTGAAAGTTGATAAAATGGACCACCTTCGTCGTCCTGTGCACACAGTCCCATCTGGAGGACTAATGCTCTCCAGACAGTGAACTGACCCTCCTCGCGTGACCAACGGGCCACAAAGTGTAGCAGGGTCCAAGCGGTGACCGCACCTCTGACCCCATCCCCAGAATGCTTATTGACTGACAAAGGGATTTGAATGCTTTTAAACACCTCTGAGAGTCAGAGATAGTTGAAAACAGCTCAAATAGATTTACCTAATTGAAAACACTTTGAAAGAACATAATCAAAAACATATTAAAATACAGACAAAACATTAAAATTATTGGGCACTTTTGCTGCAGGCTCAGCTTGGCGACAGTCTGCGCACCAAACCTCTTGGCATTGTGCTGTGGAACAGATTGTCCCTGCTCTGCTGCTAGGCTCAGTGGGAAGTCTAGCAGTGAGCTGGAGGCCAGATGGGTCCTTGATTGTGTTTGGACAACAGTGTACAAGACCCTGAGATGAATGGACCTGCCAAAGGCTGACAGTCAGGATTTCCTGCTGATGCACAGCGGCCAATCAGTCTGATTCATCCTAATGTAGAAATGCAAGACTGATAAGACCAGAAGATATAGGAGTAGAATTGGGCTGTTTGGCCCATCAAGTCTGCTCTGTGAGTCAAGTTTTTTGAACTAACACATCATATGCATTCATAACTCTATTTCCGTGCTGAATTCATTTGTGGACCATGAGGGCACTGTTTACTACCTGCTCCCAAAAGCCCTTGAGGAGCACTTTGTTGAACTGCAATAATCTGTGTGGTTGAAGGGGTCCTCCAATGATTCTCATTCAATGCATTAACCTTCTTAATTTCTGCCGCCTTCAATCCGATTTCACAAACCTCCCATCTCCTTCCCTTCCAGAAATCCAAGCCTCCCATCTCCTTCCCTTCCAGCAATCCAAGCCTCCCATCTCCTTCCCTTTCAGCAATCCAAGCCTCCCATCTCCTTCCCTTCCGGCAATCCAAGCCTCCCATTCCCTTCCCTTCCAGCAATCCAAGCCTCCCATCCCCTTCCCTTCCAGCAATCCAAGCATCCCATCTCCTTCCCTTCCAGCAATCCAAGCCTCCAATCTCCTTCCCTTCTGGCAATACAAGCCTCCCATCTCCTTCCCTTACAGTAACCCAAGCCTCCCATCTCCTTCCCTTCCAGCAATCCAAGCCTCCCATTCCCTTCCCTTCGAGCAATCCAAGCTTCCTATCCCCTTCCCTTCTGGCAATCCAAATGGATCATTCCCTTCACATCTCCCAGCCTGTCCCATGAATAATTGTTAATGGGAATGAGTTGTCAGAGTTTAGCCATGTGACCATGAGAAATAGTA
Source organism: Mobula hypostoma (assembly GCF_963921235.1). Classification (NCBI taxonomy): domain Eukaryota; kingdom Metazoa; phylum Chordata; class Chondrichthyes; order Myliobatiformes; family Myliobatidae; genus Mobula; species Mobula hypostoma. Next base: position 15,008,903 of record NC_086114.1, read on the forward strand.
GCAGAATTAGGCCACTTGGCCCTCTGTGCTGCCACAGAATCATGGCTGATTATTTTCCTCAACCCCATTCTCCATCTTCGCCCCATAACTCTTAACCCTCTTACCAGTCAATAACCTACCAATCTCTGCTTGAAATACTCCCAGTGGCTTAATATCCACAGCCTTCTGTGGCGATGAATTCCACAGTTCGCCACACTCTGGCTGAAAAAACATTGCTTCTCATTGCAATTCTAAGGGGACATCCCTTTATTCTAAAGCTGTGCCCCGTATCCTAGACTCTCCTACTAATGTTAACATCCTCCCCATTTCCATCGACCCAGGCCTTTCAGTATGCAGTATCTTTCAACCTAATTATGATGTTCCTGTGTATCCGTTGCCTCTGGACGACGGAGGTCAAGATAGTGAATCATAGTTTGATCTCTGAGATGGGTGTTTCATGGAAGATTGGGCAGTATGGGCCTTTACACTCAACATTTCATGCTGCCCCAGAGACCCAGGTGGATTCTGACCTTGGGTGCTACCTATGTCAAGTTCGCACATTCTCTCACTGCTTCCTTCTGCAACCCAGTGTTGTCCTGGTCAGTTAATTGGCTATTGTGTATTGTTTTCAATTTGCAAAATAAATGAAGTGGTAGTTGATAGGCATGAATGATTAGAACTAAAGGGAAATAAGAAGGGGACAATGAGACTGATGGGATTGCTTCCTTAGAAGTTGGCTCTGACCTGATATGTTGAGTAACCTCATTCTGCCTCATTATAAACTCAATACAAGATAAGATCTCATTGAAAGACATAGATTTCTTTTAGGGGATTCTTAGTAGTGTGGAGGAACAGAAATATATGGGGGCCTATGTCCATAGATCTCTCAATGTTGCCGTGTGAGTTGATAGGGAGGTTAAGAAAGCGTATGGTGTGTTGGCCTTCATTACCCGGGGGACTGACATTAAGTTCTGTGAGGCAATTTCGCAACTCTATGAAACTCTGGTTAGACAATACTATTCTGTTCAGTTCTGGTTGCCTCAGGATAGGAAGGATGTGGAAGCTTTGGAGAAGATTTGCCAGGATGCTGCCTGGATTAGAGAGCATGACTTATGAGGAAAGGTTGAGTAAGCTAGAACTTCTCTCTCTGGAGCACAGGAGGATGAGAGATGACTTGATAGAGGTGTATAAGTTGATAAGAGGCATTGATAGAGTGGACAGCCAGAGACTGTTTTGCTAGGGTGGCAATGGCTAATAATTTTAAGTTGATTGGATGAAAGTATAGGGACGATGTCAAAGTAAGTTTTTTACATGGTGTGTCGTGAGTGCATGGATCACACTGCTAGGGACAGTGATAGAGGCAGATACATTACGGACATTTGAGAGATTCTTAGATAGGCATAAAAATGAAGGGCTATGCGGAGAGAAGGATAGATTGATATTGTAGTAGGTTAAAAGATCAGCACAACATTGTGGGCTCAAGGGCCTGTACTGGTCTAAATTCTATGTTCTATGTTTCCTGGGAATGTCAGGAACCAGATGCTACTGTGTCAGATTATTCATGTCAGAAATGAGAAGACATTTCTGCACCCAGAGGATAATGAATCTTTGGAATTCTCTACTTTGGAAGTTTATGGGAGGCTGGAACACAGAGTATATTCAATAAACGGTCAACAAACCATTTGATATCGAGGGAGTCAGAGGACAGAGAGTCAGCATGGGAAGCTGGTGCTGAGGTAAAAAGAAAATCAGCTACGATTTTAATGAGTGGTGTGAAGGTCTCTTCCTCCTGCAAGTTGTCATGCTTATAGCTTCGTCGACACTCCTAGAGTTACGCCCATCTGAAGCAGGTCTGGTACTGAGGGAGAGAGCCTGGTGCAACATACTGTCATCTTTACTGGCTCCACTGAGTGAGATCAACATCAGCATCACAAGAGATTCTGCCAATGCTGGAAATCTTTAGCAACACATAAAGTGCTGGAGGGATTCAGCAGGTCAGTTGACATCTGTGAAGTGGGGGATAAACAGTCCACATTTTGGACTAAGATACTTCCTTAGGTCTTGGCCCGAAAGGTCAACTGATTATTTGCCTCCATAGATGCTGCCTGATTTGCTGAGATCAGCATCAGTGGTACCTCCTTGCCTCACGGAACTGAAATTTGCTGATTCAGGGGAGTGGAGGATGGTTATGATGGAACACACTGTTGGAAACATACCTCTCTCATGTAGCCATGTGTATACATGAGCTGTAGGTTAAGCTGAAAGGAAAGGCTACTCATTGTCCAGGCATTGATCGTGTGGATAGCCAGAAGCTTTTTCCCAGGGCTGAAATGGCTAACATAAGGGGAAATAGTTTTAAGGTGCTTGGAAGTAGGTACAAGGGGGATGTCAAAGGTAAGTTTATCAGATAGAGAATGGTGGGTGTGTGGAATGCACTGTCTGTGAAGGTGGTAGAGGCAGATACAATAGGGTCTTTTAAGAGACTCTTAGAGAGGTACATGGAGCTTAAAAAAATAGGGTACTATGCAGTAGGGAAATTCTAGGCAGCTTCTAGAGTAGGTTACATGGTCGGTACAACATTGTGAGCCGAAGGGCCTGTAATGTGCTGTGGTTTTCTGTTTCTCTGTTATGAAGTGGTACTTGCTAGGCAAATCCTACAAGGTAGCTGCCTCCCATATTTGCCAAATTGTACTCGCTTCGACCCAACCACTTCATCTGGCAGCTCATTCCAGGTGCTCACTAAGCTCTGTGTAAAGAACTTAACTGTCAGGTCTCTTTTAAATCACTCCCCTCTCATACCTGTGCTGTCTAGCTTTGGAGTCCGCAGCCTGGAGGAAAAGACTATGACCGTCCATGATTTTATAAACTTTGATGAACTCAGTGCCCTGGCTGATGAAGGCCAGCACACTTCCCACCTTCGTCACCAACCCTGATGACTTGCGCAGCCTATTCCAATGAACTGTACAGTATACTCCAAGATCAGTCTGCTCCAGAACACTCATGAGCACCCTGACATTTACTGTACAGGTCCTACCTTAGTCTGAATGGCCAGGATGTTGGTGATGAAGAACATGGAGGTGGTATTGCCATTAAACATCAAGGGTAGGTAGTTATCAATGATAAACCTGGTTTGTTGTGCTAACCAGTTGTTTAGTGCAAAGTGGCCTGAATAACTTTGATTTATCACTATGGACCAGAACTGCCTCTGTAACACAGTGTGCATGCAAACTGTGAGAAATTGCAGATAATGTTTATGCTGTACATTGATACACAAAAATTCTGGAACAGATAAATGATTACGTGCAAGAGATTCTGCAGATGCTGGAAATCCAGAGGGAAAAAAACACACACAAAATGCTGGAGGAACTCAGCAGGTCAGGCAGCATCTATGGAAAAGAGTAAACTGTCAACGTTTTTGGCCAAGACCCACTTTGTGTGTGTTTCTTGGATTTCCAGCATCTGCAGGTTTTCTCATCGGAGTAGAAACTCGGTTTGTGCATGGGTACACATCCTCTCAGTGAGGTAAAGGATAGCATAATCTGGTACAAATTGGGCTATAGGAGCACCGTGGCTAAATTACTGGACCCTATCAGTCTGAATCCCACTGCATACACCACCAGCAACACACACAAAATGCTGGAGGAACTCAGCAGGTCATGCAGCATCTATGGAAAAGAATAAACAGTTGATGTTTTGGGCCAAGACCCTGAACTATTGACGAGCAAGGTAGCTCATCTGTTTAAGAAGGACATGGTAACCATCTATTTGTTCCCCTCCGTAGATACTGCCTGACTTGCTGAGTACTTCCAGCATATTGTGTATGTTGCAAAGTATTTAAATGTGTACTTATATGGTCAATGGCGTGCTTGAGGTCACTGATTCAGAATAAATAAGTTCTCTGAGCCTTTGTTACTTTAGGTCTGCTTTAGGCTTCTGTATAACAAGCAGGTACATTTACACAAACATTGAATAAGCAGTCTGGTATTCGTACATCATTCTGCTTACCACTGAAGTGTGGGCAAAGCACTCCCCTTTGTCAGTGAATGCCTGTAATTAGTTACTGCTTTGAACCAATATTTAAAGGAATTCAGCTGTTTCGCAAGTTAGTTGGGGGTCAAGTCTCTTTGTGGTGAACTGTGACCCATTGAAGGCTCTGTTTTCTCAGTGACTGCTCCCTCGTGTTGCTTTCATGTTCAGGGGAAGAGAAAGCAGACTATAAAGGACTCTGTGTAACTGGGGCTAGAGAGTGTGCGTGTGTGTGTTTGTGATTGTTTCTGGTGGGTACATCCGCACACAGGAATGTATGGCCTCAAATTTCAACACTATATTTTGTTGTGCTAAAGAAGAGGCAAAATAAATACATGTGGGACAGGAATAGGATAGGATGATAAGCATTTATGAAGTTTGGAGAAAACGGAGAAGAAATATAAATCTCTGAATTGACATAATATGATATAAAACAAGTCATATTGCTATTTACAAACTCAAATCTTTTTGCAACATGCTCCGTGCCTGAGTCAAACAAGGACTAGGGGAGATGGTTAATTATTTGAGATGACATTTGCCTTCCTGCTTCAAAATAATACACTCAATGGCCACTTTATAGGTACAGCTGTTCATCAATGCAAATATCTAAATCAGCCAATCATGTGGCAGCGACTTAATACATTAAGACATGGTTAAGCAGACACGGTCGAGAGGTTCAGTTGTTGTTCAGACTAAACGTCAGAACAGAGAACAAGTATGATCTAAGTGACTTTAAACGTGGAATGATTGTTGGTGCCAGACGGGGTGGTTTGAGTATCTCAGAAACTGCTGATTTTCTGGGATTTTCACACATCACAGTGTCTAGAGTTTACAGAGAATGGCTCAAAAACAACAAAAAAAATCCAGTGAGTGGCAGTTCTGTGGAGTAAAACACTTTATTAATCAGAGAGGACAGGGGAGAATGGTCAGACTGGTTCAAGCTGACAGAAAGGTGACAGTAACTCAATTAACCAGAGCTGGTGTGCAGAAGACCAAATCTGAATGAACGACACCTTGAACCTTGAAAGTGGAAGGGCTGCGGCAGCAGAAGACCACAATCATATAATCAGTGGACACTACATTAGGTACAGGAGATACGTAATAACTGCGTGTATAATAAAGTTCGTGTACTTCCTCTGAGATTCATATATGTTGTGAAAAGTCATAGTATTACCCTGGATTCTTTTGACCTTGAGAACGACCCTGACAAATGACTGCATTTTGGTCAACCTCAGCAATGTAGAGAAAGTCACAGTGGCTCTTTCTGCCGCAGAAGGCAGAGTCCCCTGGTGGCCACCCATTTCAGATTGGCTTCCTATACCCTTTCTGACATGTCTGACCACGGCCTCGTCTACTGCCATGGTGAGGCCAAACTCAGGTTGGAGGAGCAACACCTCCAAGTTAAACCAAATCCAATTCTCCATTCTATCAGCCTGTGTTGCCACTGTCAGAGAACTATGGACTAGTCTGGTCTGAGGGGTAGGGAAACTGGCACCTTCTTCCTCACCGGCTGACCTTTCCCTTCCACTAATGACATTCCAGACCTGGACTCATCACAGAAAGCTCAACTAATCTATTCCAATAAAAATGCGATTTCTAAAAGCATAATTCATCTTCGCGACAGCCAGACAACATCTCAGGCAAATAAAACATGGGATTTGATTCCATCAGTTTTTAATAACTAGAACTTTATAAAATATACATCTTTTCCTCTTTTATTACATTCTTCCTTTCTTTATCTGATTTGACATCGAGCTTACTTACATTTCTGGCTCAGATACAGCCCTTCAGTTTGTTGGTTAAGAAGATTTGAATGTAGAACAGAGAACATTACAGCACAAAACAGGCCCTTTGGCCCTTGATGTTGTGTTGACCTTTTAACCTACTCGAAGATCAGTTTAATCCTTCCCTCCTACATAATCCTTTCTATCATCCATGATTAAGAGTTGCTAAATGTCCCTAATGTATCTTCCGCTACCACCTCCCCGTCAGTGTGTTTCACGCACCCACCACTCTCTGCCTAAAAATCTGACTTCCGACATCTCCCAATACTATCCTCCAATCACCTTCAAATTATGCCCCTTACTTTCCTCCAATCACCTTGAAAATTGTTGCTCAGTTGGAATGTAGAAACTCTGTTGAGGTCTGACACCATTTTCCTCACTCCGCCTGTCAAAATATGCTCAGTCTGGCTATTGCGAGCACTTTGATTCCTGCTTCCCCATTTCCCGGACATACATACACAGAAGCACTATCTGAGCATGGTAATTTATCCATCTTGCCCTATCGGAATCTATACTTCACTGCCAATTACCGCTCATGCAGAAAATCCGGGAGACTTTCCAGTAGAAAGATGCAGAAATGAAGAGAGGAATAATGCAGTGTGATTGGAAGATGGAGGCAGACTTAGGCTAAAGGCTCTGCTTCCCAAATGAAATCGCGGAAACCAACCTCAGACCAGACTTTGTGCTATTGTTGGCCTCACTCCATCTCGTTTACATTATTGAGCTTACAGTGCCCTGGGAGGATGCAATGGAGGAGGCCTATGAGCGCAAGAAGCTGAGGTATGCTGAGCTTACAACGTGGCTGGAAAGCAAGGGTCCGACCGGTCGAAGGAGGCTGCAGAGGATTTGTAGCCACATCAACATCAAGGCTACTCCGGGAGTTGGGAGTGCGAGGGAAGACACACCGACAAGCAGTCAAAGACCTCTCCAGAGCTGCTGAAAAGGGTAGTCAGTGGCTCCTGATGAAGAGAAAGGATTCCATCTGGGCCCCAAGTGAGTGAAAGGCATCTAGGGGGTGAGCCCGGGACACCGGGATTCACTGCTGAACCCTCCAGAGGTGTCGTGGGCCTATCAGCGAAACACTGAGGAAAGAGGGAGCCCACTTGATAACCCAGAAGATGCCACCTCTCACTTGGCCACCCCACAGAGTCTAGACAGCATGTCTCAGGAGTGCAAATAAGGGATATTAACACCTAGTCCTACATAACATACCTAGTGTTAGACCACAAGACATTGGAGCAGATTTAGGCCATTCAGCCCATCGAATCTGTTCCGCTTCATTTCCTGAACTGAGGACTTTGCTGAGAATGCAGCTAAGGTAATTTGCAAGTTGATGCTCTTTACATTCCTTATCTTTGAAATGTGGCAAATCAGGAGAGGATAAATTTCATGGAATACTTTAGACAAAGTAAGTGATTAATCCCACAATTAGTCAGTTTGGATGCCACAGTAGCTTAGCGGTTGGCACAACGCTATTACAGCTCCGGACGTTCGGGAGTTTGGAGTTCAATTCTGGTGCCATTCTATAAGGAGTCTCTGTACATCCTCCCTGTGAAATGCATGGGTTTTCTCTGGGTGCTCTGGTTTCCTCCCATGGTCCAAAGACATGTGGTGGTTAATTAGTCACTGTAAATTGTTCCATGATCAAGGTAGGGTTAATCAGGTTTGTTTGGAGTTGCTAGGGCAGCGTGGCTCAAAAGGCTGGGAGGGTCTGCTCTGCACGGTATTTCTAATTAAAAAATAAATAAACAAACAATTGTTCCTTTCTTGCTTATTGACTTTCATACATTCTCTAAAGACTGCCTGTTGAATCTAGTTCAATTAAACTGGATGAACAATCTGAAGTATTTCAGAATCAGAATCATGTTGATTATCAGGTTCACTGACTATGTTGTGAAATTTGTTGTTCTGCAACAGTAGTACAGTGCAATTCATAAAATATACTCTAAATTACAATAAGAGCTATATATATCGTATTGCCAGGGTGGAACTGGCTAATATGAGGGGCATAATCTAATCTAATCTAATCGAATAATTTTAAATTGATTGCAGGAAAGTATAGGGGTGATGTCAGAGTTAAGTACCTTGCACAGAGTGTGGTGGGTATGTGGAACGCCCTGTTGGGGGTGGTAGTAGAGATAGATCCATTAGAGTTCAAAGGTTCATTTTATTGTCAAAGTATGCAGGTACAATACAACTCTGATATTCGTCTTCTCCTGATAGCCATAAGATACAGAAAAAAACTATAGGGATTGTTGAAAGAAAAGACATCAACTCCCCCGGACATGAAAAAAATACTCACAAACCCCAAAACCACAACCCCCCCCAGAGAAAATAATAGCGACTATAACGTCAAAATCCCCAACCCCCTCCTACTCAGAAAAAAGACAGCGATAAGGGCATCAAATCCCCAAACCCTTCACTCACAGAAAAGAAGAGTGACAGTAGCATCAACCCCACCCCCCACCCCTTCTCTCACATACAAAAAAAAACTAAACGCCATCAAGAAAATCAGACCCCAAGTCCCCAACCCTTCTCTATCACAAAAACTAACATATCAGCCCCCCACCGATTGTTATTTAAGAATCTTTAAGAGGCAGGAGGATGATAGAAAAATGGAGGGTTATATAGGAGCGAAGGGTTAGATTGATCTTAGAGTAGGTTAAAAGGTCGACATAACTCTGAAGGGCCTGTATGGTGCGCTGATGTTCTATGTTATATGTTTTAAAATTAAACAGGTCGTGCAAAAAGAGAGCGAGAGTAGTGAGGTAGTGTTCATGGGTTCATTGACTGTTCGGAAATCTAATGGAGGGGAAGAAGCTGTTCGTGCTTAATTGGACTCCATAAAGAATCCAGCTGAGAAGTGCATCGAGTCATGGAATTAGATACAGCATGGGAGACAGGCCCTTCGATCCAACTCCGTTTATTTCTTTACTTAGAGATACAGTGCAGAAAAGGCCCTCCCAGCCCAACGAACCGTGCCGCCCAGCCACCCTGCTTATTTACTCCTAGCCTTTACAATAACTAATTAACCTACTAACCAGCAAGTCTTTGGCCTGTGGGAGGAAACCCACGCAGTTACGGGGAAAACCTACAAACTCCTTGCAGATAGTGCCAGAATTGAGCTCTGAACTCCAATGCCCCGAGCTGCAATAACGTTACACTAACCACAATGATACTGTGGCGCCCAACTCACCTATGTCAACCAGGTTGCCTAACCAATCTAACACCATCTCCCTTTATTGACCCATATACCACAACACCTTTCCTATCCACATATCTGTCCAAACGCTTATTAAATGTTATAAGCGTACACACCCCTACCTGCTAGAATGAGAACAGTGAGGACCTTTTCGGAGTGAGAATGTTAGTAAGAGTCACCAAAGACTCATGCAAATTTTTACAGATGTATGGGGGCAGTCATTCCAATTGGCTGCATCATCAGTGTGAAGGGTTCAGTGCATGGGATTGAAAGAGGTTCCACAGGGTCGTAGACTCAGACATCTCCATCACAGGTACAACCCTCCCCACCATCGAGCACATCTTCAAAGGTCGGTGCGTCAAGAAGGCAGCATCTATCATTAGGTACCCCCACCATTCAGGACACGCCCTCTTCTCACTACTACCATCAGGGAGGAGGTACAGGACCCTGAAGACCCACACTTAATGTGTTAGGAACAGCTTCTTCCCCTCCGCGATCAGATTTCTGAACGGTCCATGAACGCTAATTTGTTATTCGTATTTTGCACTATATATATATATTTTTTGTAGCTTATTGCAAATTTTTTTATCTTGCGTTGTACTGCTGCTCTAAAACAAGGCATTTCACGACGTACTGTATGTCAGTGACAACCTGATGATGAAGAGTGGATTTTGGGCTCTCATTCTGACTGACGCTGCTGATAAAACAATATACAGACCTAACAGGTATCGCAGGGTCTAAGCATAACAATTCACATTTTGTTGCCAGTGTGAAGGGACACCTACACCTGCACATCAAATTACCTTAGTTGGAAATCCCATAGGAGCCAGTTGCCCATACAGGACGTGTGTGAACAAGCAGCATAACATATTCTTAAGCAAACAAAAGGGTTCTTCCCATGACCCACAAGGCCTCTTGTGCAAGTCAGAACATTCAATTACGAACACTACATTATGCCCCCCACCTTTTTATTCTGGCATCTTCCCCCTTCCTTCTGGGCTCTAGTCATTGACTGTTAATTCTCTTCCATAGATACTGCCAGACTTGCTGAGTTCCTCCAGCATTTTGTGTGTGTTGCTTTGGATTTCCAGCATCAGCAGACTTTCTCGTGTACATAATTGCAAATGCTTACGAAGGGATTCTACTGGAATAGTTTGTCCAATTATAATTATGACCATTAGATTGGAGGCTGAATGCATTATATATTGCCATTACACAATAGAAGTTGAAGATATTTAGATTATGAAGACGCGTAGTCCCATTTTACTGTCATTTAGTAATGCATGCATTAAGAAATGATATATTATTTCCTCTGGTGTGATATCGCAAAACACAGGACAAACCAAGACTGAAAAAACTGACAAAACCACATAATTATACATATAGTTACAAACAGTGTAACAATACCATAACTTGATGAAGAAGTCCATGAGCACAGTAAAGTTCAAAGTTTCTCAAATGTCCCACATCTCACGCAGACGGAGGGAAGGAAGAAAAACTCTCCCTGCCATGCCGACCACAATCCGACTCTGAGTCATCCGAAAACTTCGAGCTCTGATCAGCTCTCCAACACCGAGTACTGAGCGCCATCTCTGCCGAACGATTCGACCTCCTTCTTGGTCGCCAAAAGCAGGCAAGGCCGGGGATTTTGAGGCCTACCCTCCGAAAGATTCCTGACCACACAGTAACGACAGCAGCGGACGGGTGTTTCAGAAATTTCTCCAGATGTTCCTCTGTGCTTTCACGTCTGTCTCCATCAAATCAGAATTGTCCACGGCCCCTATTTAACAGATACAACATCATTTTTCACCGGAGAGCTGTGCACAGGAACCTTAATGATCGCATTCTGCGATTGTGGCAACGTTCTTTAAGAAGCCATAAACTAAGAATGTCTCAATGTGTTTTAAGTTTAATGAAATAAATCCTTGAACCTTCCCCTCTGTCCACCTGGTAATCTCCTCCCATGACTGAGCTCAGGATAAACTGTCTATTCTAGGAATCTAGCATGAGACATTTGGATGTCTTATCTGCCTCACATGACCAACTAATGTAACTAGGGCCTTAAAGTTGCCTCTTTTTGTATGTGGTTGTCATTGTACAGCAGCTCGTGCATACACATCACAGAGCCTGATCCAGATCCAATGGAAAGGGGACCAAGCACGGATATTAACATCCATATATTGGTGAGCACAAATGTAGGTGACATGTGGCAGGTATAACTCACTCACTCACTCTTTCTCTCACACACACATTTACAAACACAAACTTGCATGTGCACATGCACACACATACACACATATACACACACAGATAGACACAAAATACAAAAACAAGTGTGCACACGTACATACACATGCAATGTACCCAGATAGACACAGACAGACATATAGAGAGACACACATGAATATACACATGCACATATAAACACACATAGATTGACTCACACACACGCACGTCCACACACGCACACACAAACACACACACAGAAAAGCACTTGGGTTCAGGCAGTCAGTAATCATACAATATAGCAAGTTGACACAAACAATAATGACTGGATGATAACTTTTCAAGAGGAGTTTGAGGGATAAATATTGGCCAGGGCCCTAGGGAGAACTCCCCTGCTTTTCTTCAAAATAATGTCGTGGAATATTTTTATATCCACTTGGGAGAGCAGACGACGCCTGGCCTGAGAGTGTCAGTGAATAATTCCCTCCCTGAGAGCAAAAATGAGCTGCTAGTCTGGATTATGGGCCTAAACCTTCAGGAGGGAATCTTGAACTCTGAATCCTCTGGAAAATTTAGCCATTAATTACACACAGTGCACAAAGGGCCCTATATGTTACATCTAACGTAAATCAAAAGCTGGCTCTATTAAGATTCCGTAAACCCAAAATTAATTCCCTTGTGAGGAAAAGTTTCATAACATTATAACTGGTAATTCATTAACTGTCCCCTTGCTGGTGGGCAAGTACTGAATAACATATTATGCTTTACAAGTAATTATGTACAATTACAAAATGCCACAGCTGATATGTTGCTTGGTTACAAAAGCTCTTGTCCTGAGGCTATACACCTGGTTTTATCCTCAACATTAATGAATCTGAATTGTTCTACATGACAAATCCCCAGCCTTATATGTGGACTGTTTAGAATTGGTACTGTGTTGATAAGCTTTGATAGAGTGGATGTGGAGAGGATGTTTCCAACAGCAACAGAGTCTAGGACCAGAGGCATAGCCTCAGAATAGAAAGACATCCCTTTAGAAGAGTGATCAACCAAAAATCTCATTTTAAGAACTCTTTACCTTGTTATTTCATGTTCTTGTTATTTATTACTATTTATTTAAATTTGCATTTGCACAGTTTGTTGTCCTCTGCACTCTGTTCGATCGTTCATTGATCCTGCTAGATCCTCTATTGGATTTGCTAAGTACGCCCACAGGAAAATGAATCTCAGGGTTGTATATAGTGACATATCTGTACTTTGAGCTTTGAATTTTGATGAGGAAGGATTTATTTAACCGGACCATGGTAAATCTGTGAATTCCTGCGTTTTGGCCCTGGAGGAATGCTGTTTTGTTTAGCTGTATATATGTGTATGGTTGAACGACAATTAAACTTAAACTTGAACTTGGAATTCATTGCCACAGATGCCTGTGGAGTGCAAGTCATTGGATATATTTAAAATAGAGGTTGATGGGTTCGATTAGCAAGGGTGTCAAAGGTTACGGAGAGAAAGCATGAGGATGGGGTTAAGATGGATAATAAATCAGCCTTGATGGAATGGTGGAACAGATTCAGTAGTCCAAATAGCCTAACTCTGCTCCTAAATCTTATGATATTATAGTCTTGTGCATCCTGTAACCTACCCTCTTCTCAGTTTTGGCTATTATGTCACTTCCTGGAATAAAAGAAATAACAAAGTTTTCTCCTTTCAGCGACTGTCTGTTTCTCTTTCAGTATGTAGTTTATTTTGTTGTTATTTTTCATGTGTTTAGTCAAGAACTTTGTGCTTCATTGAGTTTCTTCTTCCTGGCCCCGGCTCCTGGAACCTTCATCTATGCCACTGGTACCACATGGACAACTATATTAATGTGACTCTTTCAGCCATCCTTGCTCTGCCCATTGAAAACTCTGCTGCCTCCACTACCAGCACTAAGACTCAGTCACCCCAGAGCTGGCTAATCCAAATTAACCAGTTGTAAGCATGGCTCAGTTTTAAAATCCATAATCTCAGATCCTTCCCTTCTCTGGTAATCTCCTGCTCTTCCATGGTGCAAAATACCTCTAATTCTGATGTCTTACTTATCCCCAAATTTAGCCCAATTCCATAAGTGGCGCCCTTGTCTTCCTTCACCAAGGACCCAAGCTTCAGAATTCTCTCCCTAAACTTTGTAACTTTCTTTCCTCCTTTAAGGTACACTTCAAATTCTACCTCCTTGTCTGTTGGCTAATCACAGACCCCAACATTTCATTTTGTAAGTCAGCATTGAAGTTGGTTTGATGATGTTCTGTAAACAGGCTCAGAGCAGGGTCCCTCTCCTCCAGCTTCACCTGTCCATACCCCAAGTACATTCTTTTTGTCCTGTTTAAAACCAACCCTTGCTCGGCTGTAGCCGGTGGCGAACGTTCTGACTGGTTTTGTCACCTCCTGGTATGGAGGTTCCGATGAGCAGGATTGCAAAAGGCTGCAGAGAGCTGCAGGTTCATCCAGCTACATTACAGGCACAAGCCCCCCTCCACTGAGGACACCCCCCCTCCATTGATGACACCCCCCTTCCATTGAGGACACCTCCCCTCCATTGAGGAAACCTCCCCTCCATTGAGGACGCCTCCCCTCCATTGATGACACCCCCCTCCATTGAGGACACCCCCCTCTGCTGAGAAAACCTCCCCTCCACTGAGGACACCTTCACAAGATGGTGCCTCAGGAAGGTGGCATCCACCAGTAATGACTCTCACCATCTGGGACACATCCTCTTCTCATTACTACCACTGGGAGGTACAGGAGACTGAGGAGCCACATTCAACACTTTAAGAACAGCTTCTTTCCCTCTGCCATCAGATTTCGGAACGGTCCATGAACCTAAGAACACTACCTCACTATTTCACTTTTGTGCTATTTATTTATCTATTGTAATTTGTAGTGATTTTTTTACGTCTGGCGCTGCACTGCTGCCACAAAACAAATTTTATGACATATCTCAATGATGATATACCTGAATCTGACCTCACAGTCTACACCATTATGATCTTGGGCCTAAGTGTTTGACAAGAACTCCAGCGCATTTATACCAAGATTTTTAGTTTATTGAGATACAGTGCGGATTTGGCCTTCCTGGCCCTTTGAACCACACCACCCTGATTTAATCCTAGCCTTATCTCAGGACAATTTATAATGGCCAGTGGAGTCTGAACCGTGGGAAGAACTGGAGCACCTGGAGGAAACCCACACAGTCATGGGGAGAAGAAACAAACTCGTACTCTCCTTCCAAGAACTCTCACTCTTACTCTCGTTCCAAGAACTCTCACAATGCTTTATTATTTAGAAACACCTTGAGCTGGATTTGAGGGATTCATGTGGTGTCTAGCCAAAATACCAAACATCATTCTCTCATGTGCTGTTGGGCATATCAGTAAATATTCAATGAACTCACTTTAATATCGCTCTGATTGCCTTCTAAACCAGATAGCAACCTGTTTAATGTGCATTAATGTCTCCACTGAAACTATAAACCAAAGAATGCAATATAAATTTGCTGATCACTCATTCAATATCACTGACAGTAATTGCTCCAATTGTATATGCATTTCTCTTAACCCTTAGCTGTTCCAGTCTTCTTTAGATGGTTGACAGCCAGCCTTTGGGTCAATCTTTGTTGATCTGACTTAACCTCATCTAAGATGGTGAGGTAGCCAAGGGTGTTCAAGATTATCAGGCTAAAGAACTGCAGATTATGAGTTGGAGTAAATGTGATCTGGTCTTTGCTCAGCCCAGCATTCCTGCCTCTTGCTTGTGACTGAATGTCCATGACTTGCTCCCTGGAGTGGCTGCACAGGTTTATAGCATGGTAAAGAAGGTATATGGCATGCGTGCCCTTATTTGTTGAGGCACTGAGTGCAAAAGTCAGAGTTTATGAAACTCTGGTTAGGCCTCATCTGGAGCATTGTATTCAAATCCACTCAACACACACAGAATGCTGGAGGAATTCAGCAGGTTCGAGAGGATCCATGGAAAAGAGTAAACAGTTGACGTTTCAGGACAAGACCACTCTTCAGGACTGAGAGGGAAGGGGGAGGTGCCTGGACTAAAAGATGGGGGGAGAGGAAGGAGGCCAGCTGGATAGGTGATGACAGGTGAAGCCAGGTGGGTGGCTCTTCCGTCTGGGTGCTCTGCAGCCTGATAGTATGAATATCGATTTCTCTTTCCAGTGAACAAATTCTTCCTTCCCCCATTCCCCACTCTGACCTTTTACTTCCTCTCACCTGCCTATTACTTCCCCCGGACTCCCCCTCCCTTCACTTTCTCCTATTGTCCACTCTCCTCTCCTATCAGATTCTTTCTTCTTCAGCCCTTGACCTTTCCCACCCACCTGTTCTCCTTGTGACCGTGTGTGATTCCTCCACATGCTCTGGTTTCCTTCCACATTCCAAAGATGCATGGGTAAGGGTTAGTTAGTTAGTTGTGGGCATGCCATAAACATGGCATCGATTGCAGGCTGCCCACAGCACAACCCTTGGACTGTGTTGGTCGATGCAAACAATGTATTTCGCTGTATGTTTCAATGCTTCAAAGTACATTTCACAAATAAAGCTCATCTTTATATTTATACACACTGCCATATTTCAATAGTTTGACAGCATCAAAAGTCCAGACGTACTCAAGGGAATGATCCTTTGGAAAGATACTGTCTGTAGCAATGGAACTGTTTGAAAACCAGAAAATGTTGGAAATCTGAACAGAATCTTTTGCAAAGATTGAAACAACACAGCCTCAAATGCTGCTTGTCTGCTGGTTACTCCCAGCATTTTCTGTTTTATTTTAAGGTTAATTATTTTAAATGTACATTGCAGGCTTAACTCTTCCATCACTTCATTATTGTTCTTACTGCTTGATAGAATAACTAAGCAGGTTAGTGGTAGCTCTGGCAAAGAAAGGTGGTGAGTAAAAGAAAGGCTATTCTGCAACTAACAAGGTGGTTACCAAGAAATATGCAATGTACACTCAGTGGCCACATTATTAGGTACACCTGCTCATTAATGCAAATATCTAATCAGCCAATCATGTAGCAGCAACTCCATCCATAAAGTCATGCAGATATGGTCAAGATGTTCAGTTGTTGTACCAAACATCAGACTGGGGAAGAAATGTGATCTAAGTGACTTTGACAGTGGAATGATTGTTGGTGCCAGACTGGGTGGTTTGAGTATCTCAGAAGCTGCTGATCTCCTGAGATTTTCATGCACAACAATCTCTAGAGCAGCCTTTCTCAACCTTTTTGTCTGGGAGGAACCCTTGAAATAATTTTCAGGTCTCAGGGAACCCCAGCATAAAAATCATTATATCTACAGCTCACAGAATGTTAGCATGATCAAAAATAATTGTCAATGCTCTTTTGAGTAGAGAATGAATTTTTAGCCAACCTTTCTTTTTAAAAAACAGGTAGTTAAGTTTAGTTTATCTTTCTTGAAATGAACTTCTTTCTTTCCCTTTCATATATTTTGAAAACCGCAAGCGCATCATGCAAAGTTCAAAAAACTTTTTTTTATCATGATCTCTTGCGGAACCCCAGTTGAGAAACCCTGCTCTAGAGATAACAGAGAATGGTACAGTAAATAAGAAAACATACTGTCAGTGGCAGCTCTGTGGGTGAAAACACCTTGTTAGTACAGACTGGTTCCTGCCACGATAGTGACAGTAACTCAAATAACCATGAACAACACGTTACAATAGCAGAGTGCAGAATGGCATCTTTGAATGCATAACTCTTTGAACCTTGATGTGGATGGGCTAAGGCAGTAGAAGACCACAAACATACACTCAGTTGTCATTTTATTAGGTATAAGAGGTACCCAATAAAGTGACCACTGAGTATATATGCAAATGCATATCCGCAGAATTGATTTGACGAGGTGTGCTGTGAAGGAAATAGGCTCCTAGTGTTCGCATTGACACTTGTCTAAACAAGGCTATTTGGGCTAAAGGTGTAAACAACAATCCATTCCATATTCACGTGCATTTATCGAGAAAACATCATAAGGATGAGGACTCTACTAACACACACTATACATTGGTAACCTATGTTCTTGTCACATTATTTAAAATTTTAGAGACAGTTAATGTTGATGAAAACTGACTCACAAATGGTTTAACAAATATACACAGTAATTCGAAAAGGAAACATCAAATATTCTGAATCTAGAACTTCCTCTTCTCCATTTTCTGCTGAGAAGTTGATTAAAACTTTTTTTTCCTGAGGTAAAATTTCTGCAGTTTGATTTATCTTCAGCATTTGTTCTTTGTTTGGTTTGTACATCTTGTGGGCCACAGTAAACCCATCTCATGAACAGCTGTAGCGTTTTTGCAGATACATCTGTTATCTGTCTCCCTCGATAGTTATGACACCAGTTGCTTTTGGTTGGGTGGTCTTTATTCTCTACAGAGCAGAGAAAAACTATTCCCAGAATCAGAATCAGATTTAGTATTACTGGCAAAAAGTCATGCAAAACAAAAAAGAAATAAGTGAGGTACATTTTCCATTCAGAAATCCGATGGCAGAGAGCAAGAGCTGTTCCGAAGCTGTTGAGCGTGTTTTTCCAGCTTCCTGTCCCTCCTCCTTGATAGTAGCAATGAGAACTTGCCATGTTCTGAGTGATGGGGGTCCTTAATGATAGATGATGCCTTTTTGAGGCATCACCTTTTAAGGTATACTCAGTGCTGGGGAAGATAGTGCCCATGATGGAATTGGCTGAGTTTGCAACTTTCTGCAGCTTTTTATGATCTTGTGTAGGGGCCCCTCCACACCGACAGTGATGCAACCAGTTACAATGCTCTCCACAGTACATCTGTAGAAATTTGGTGGAGTCTTTGATGATATACCGAATTCCTCAAACTCCTGATGAAATATGGATGCTGGAAAGTGCCTCGGAGAGTCAGATTGTTACAATTTATCAGTGCCTCTAGGATAGGGAGAGGTGACCAGGTTTCCTTATCATAACTGTTGTCGGAAGAACCTCAGATGGTGACCAGGAGGCGTACAGGGGTGAGATTATTGGCTGGTTCAATGGTATCACAACAACAACCTTGCACTCAATGTCAGTGAGACCAAAGAAGTGAATGTGGACTTCAGGAAGGGGATGACGATGGAACACACACCAGTCCTCTCCAGGGTTCAGCCATGGAAAGGGTCAGCAGTCTCAAGTTCCTGAATGTCAACATCACTATCCTGGGCTCAATCTATTGAGGCAATTAGGAAAAAGGCACAACACTGGCTATATTTCATTAGGAGTTTGAGGAGATTTGATATGTCACTAAAGTCTATCGCAAATTTCTACAGAGGTACCATGGAGAGCGCCGGCTGGTGGCATAGTGGCATCAGTACTGGACTTCGGAGCGAAGGTTTCCGAGTTCGAATCCAGCCGGCTGCCTTGCACGCTTTCCTTCCGTGCTGGGTTGAGCGTCCAGCTAGCAACTCGGCCTCGTAAAAAAGAAGCCTGCTAAAAAACCACTGTCATAATGGCATCCCGATGACTCCACTCAGAGATAAGGGCTTTCTTCTTCACCATGGAGAGCATTCTAAGTGGTTGCATCAGTCTCTGGTATGGAGGAGACACTGCACGTGACTGGAAAAAGCTGCAGAGGGATGCAGAAGCTGCGGCCTCTCTATCATGAGCACTAGTAACCTTTCCATCCAGGACATTTTCAAAAGGCGATACCTCAAAAAGTTAACATCTATCATTAAGGATGCCGTCTCCCACCCCACCACCCAGGACACGACCTCTTCTCATAGCTACCATCATAGTGGAGGTGGAGGAGTCTGAAAACACACACTCAACATCTTAGGAACAGCTTCTTCCCCTCCACCTTCAGAGTTCAGGATGGACAATGAACCTATGAACACTACCTCACTATTTTAACTCCCTTTTTGTGCAACTTATTTAATCTTATGTATTTATTTCTTATTGTAATTTATAGTATATTTGATGTATTGTACCCTCCTGCTGTTGCGAAACTACAAACTTTACCACATACGTCAGTGATAACGAACCTGATTCCGACTCTTTTGGTGACGGTTGCTGGCAGTAACAGCTGTATGGACTTAGATCAAGGAGAACTGCGATGGAGGGATAAATTCACCCAGAACCTAGTGGACAACACTTGCCTTTCACCAGTGCCTCCCCTGAACAAAAACTTGCCTCTGAGTCGTTTATGAAAGAAATAGGAAGACATGAAGTACAACACAGGGAATGGTATCACTGTGACAAAGTTACTGAACTACTGTTGTATTAACCCTCTCAACCCCATTCTCCTGCCTTCTCCCTGTAACCTTTGACTCCCTTACTAATCAAGAACCTATCAACTCCACTTTAAATATACCCAATGTCTTGGCCTCCACTGCTGTCTGTGGCAATGATTTACTGCTCTCTGGCTGAAGAAATTTCTCCTTATGTCTATTCTAAAGGGTGCCAAAAATTTATGGGAGAAAACAGGAGAATGGAGTTGGGAGGGAAAATAAATCAGCCGCGATCTAATGGTGGAGCAGACTCAATGGGCCAAATGGGCTAATTTTTTTTTATGTCCAATGATCTTATGATTTAAGGTCTGTTTTCATGCTGTATAACTGGAAGATTCTATGATCCTCTCGAGCAAACAGGTACAAAAAACAAAACTCCTAAGGGTGCTTCACCTCTCATTAAATGAGAGTGCAGCTCAACAAAGGTTAGTTTATTATGAACATAGTTCAGTGAAACATCACTTGGCAGGAACAAAGGTACTGGAGATCTGAAACAAAAGCAGGGAATACTGGAATCACTCAGCAGATCAGGCAGCGCTCGTGGGAAAAGGAAAAGAGCAGATGACTTGGTTTAAAGGCCCTTCATCAAAACTGGAAAAGTGAGACTACAAGTGTATATCAAGTTGCAGAGGGAGGGGGGTGGAGGGTTTGAACTCCTCACCTCTGTGGAGCAGTTTGAACATTGCCTATAAAGTTGAAAAGACAGTGTTTGATAACAGAACAGAAAGGGTTAAAAAGTCTGGAACTCCATTTACTACCTAGATCATTAAAAAATATCCAACCTTCTCAATTACAGCTATTACAGTGCCAGTGACCTGTGTTCATTTCCCACTGCTGTCTGTAAGGAGTTTATATGTTCTCCTCGTGACCTCACGGGTGTCCTCTGGGTGCTCTGGTTTCCTCCCACATTCCAAAGATGTACGGGTTAATAGGTTAGGTGATCATATGGCTTATTAGGACAGAAGAGTCTGTTGCTGTGCTGTATCTCTACTTAAGTAATTAAATACTCATCAGCGAGTGAAGCACTCCAACTTGTTATAAGGCATCCGCCCAAATACAGCTCTAAATGCTCTGCCTCAACACAAAAACACTAGGTGATCAGCGCAGTTGTTTGAAATTCCACTTCTTTCTGGGGTTTTTCAAAGGACGGCAAGGAGCTCCTTGGTGCCCAGGCATTCCCCCACCAACAAATCAACTATGGATTGACTCTATACAGGATGCTCCGGGAGACTGCTGCTAACTTTTACTGTCTTAGAAGTTTGCGCAGACTCGGCATGTGATCTAAAACCTTGGCAAACTTCTATAGATGTACAATGGAGAGAATCCAGACTGGTTGCCTCACGGCCTGGTATGGAGATGCTGAAGTTCAGGAATATACTAACCTACAGAAATTAGTGGACACAGTCCAGTCAGACAAAGTCCTCCCTATCATTGAGCACGTCTACAAGGAGTGTCACCGTAAAAAGCACAATCCACCATCAAGGAGGCCCACCATCCACTCTATGCTCTCTTCTCGCTGCTGCCATCGGAGAGATGGTACAGGAGTCTTAGGTCTCACATGACCAGGTTCAGGAACAATTATTAACTATCAACCATCAGGCTCCTGAACCAGTGTGGATAACTTCACTCATCTCAACACTGAACTGATTTCACAGCCTATGGATTCACTTTCAAGAATTCTACAACTCATAGAAACATAGAAACATAGAAAACCCTTTGGCCTACAAAGCTGTGCCAAACATGTCCTTACCTTAGAAATTACCTAGGATTACCCATAGCCCTCTACTTTTCTAAGCTCCATGTATCCATCCAGGAGGCTCTTAAAAGACCCTATCGTATCTGCCTCCACCACCGTCGCCGGCAGCCCATTCCACACACTCACCACCCTCTGCGTAAAAAACTTACCCCTGCTGTCTCCTCTGTACCTGCTTCCAAGCACCTTAAAACCATGCCCTCTCGTGCTAGCCATTTCAGCCCTGGGAAAGAGCCTCTGACTATCCACACGATCAATGCCTTTCATATTCTCATTATTTATTAAACTTGCACAGTTTGTCTTCTTTTTCACATCAGTTGTTTGGTAGTCTTTGTGTTGTTTTTCATTGATTATATTGCAATCCTTTGTTCTACCGTGAACGTCTTCAAGAAAATGAAACTCAGGGAAGTATATGGTGACAGACGTACTTTGATAATAAATATACTTTGAACCTTGAGCAGAACAGTCATCCACAAAACAGAGACTGCACCTCTGGTTCACTCACAACAAGCTGGAGGAACTCAGCAGGTCGGGCAGCATCCGCGGAAAAGATCGGTCGATGTTTCGGGCTGGAACCCTTTGTCAGGACTGAAGAGGGAAGGGGCAGAAGCCCTATAAAGAAGGTGGGGGGAGGGTGGGAAGGGGAAGGCTGGTAGGTTCCAGGTGAAAAACCAGTAAGAGGGAAGATAAAGGGGTGGGGGAAGGGAAGTAGGGAGATGATAGGCAGGAAAGGTGAAGAAGGAATAGGGGAAAACGCAATCGGTAGTAGGAGGTGGAACCAAGAGGGAGGTGGTAGGCAGCTGGGGGAGGGGCAGTGACATAGGGATAGGGGAAGGGAGGGGGAGGGAATTACCCCAAAGGGCTGGAGACTACCTAGATGGTATATGAGGTGTTGCTCCTCCAACCTGAGTTTAGCCTCATCATGGCAGTAGAGGAGGCCATGTATGGACATATCTGAATGGGAGTGGGAAGCAGTATTGAGGTGGGTGGCTACCAGGAGATCCTGTCTGTTGTGGCGGACGGAGTGGAAGTGCTCGACGAAGCGGTCCCCCAATCTGTGTCGGGTTTCACCGATGTAGAGGAGGCCATACCGGGAGCACCGGATGCAATAGATGACCCCAACAGACTCAGAAGTGAAGTGTTGCCTCACTTGGAAGGACTGTTTGGGGCCCTGAATGGTGGCAAGAGAGGAGGTGTAGGGGCAGGTGTAGCACTTGCGCTTACAGGGATAAGTGCCAGGTGGGAGATCTGTGGGGAGGGACCGATCCCTGTGGAAGGCGGAGAGGAGTGGAGAGGGAAAGATGTGCTTAATGGTGGGGTCCTGTTGAAGGTGGCAGAAGTTGCGGAGGATATTGTGTTGGATCCGGAGGCTAGTGGGGTGGTAGGTGAGGACAAGGGGAACTCTGTCCCTGTTGTGGTGGCGGGAAGATGGGGTGAGAGCCGAAGTGCGGGAAATGGAGGAGATGCGGGTGAGGGCATCATTGATGACAGCAGAAGGGAAACCACGATCCTTAAAGAAAGAGGACATTTGAGATGTCCTGGAACGGAAAGCCTCATCCTGGGAGCAGATGCGGCGGAGACGGAGGAACTGGGAATAGGGAACGGCATTTTTGCATGTGGCGGGGTGGGAAGAGGTATAGTTGAGGTATAGTTGCACCTCTGGTTATAACCCTGAACTCGTTTTGGAACTTGTACGCTTGTACAATCAAGGGAGGAGAGGTGCACCTGTCACTAAACTCTGCTGTTACACTCCATGTGGAGTTTAGCTATAAGCCCCGGTCTCTCAGGAGCCCCTCAGCACTGCGCCAAGTCAGAGTCCGCACATGATCTGAGACCCCATCAATTTTAATCGAGGTAAAAAGATAGGAAATAATTTCTTTTTGACCAATTATTTTGCTTGAGTCTTTTTTTTACTTTCCAGGCATTTTTATAGATTTTTAATACAGAACACAGAACAGTACAGCACAGGAACAGGCCCTTTGGCCCTCAGTATTGTGCTGAACTAATTAAGCAACTGACTTCTAATCCCTTCTGACTGCACATGGCTCACATCATTCCATTCATCTGCCTAAGAGCCTTTTGAATATGTCTATCACATCTGCCTCCACCACTATGCTTGGCGGCACATTCCAGGCACCAGCCAGTCTCTGCATAAACGTCTGCTTTGAACTTTCACCCCCCCCCACCTTAAAACCTTAAATGCATGCCCTCTAGCACTGGACATTTCAACACTGGCAAAAAGATACTGGCTGATCTCTCTCTCTACCAACATCTCTCATAATTCTATGAACTTCTAACAGCAATTTTAATTTTAGTTAACAAGTTTAAGAAGAATTAGACCATGAGACCATAAGATATAGGAGCAGAAGTAGGCCATTTGGCCCATCGAGTCTGTTCTGCCATTCAATCATGGGCTGATCCAATTCTCCCAGTCATCCCCACTCTGCTGCCTTCTCCCCATACCCTTCAATGCTCTGGCTAATCAAGAATCTATCAATCTCTGCCTTAAATGCACCCAATGACTTGCCCTCCACAGCCGCTTGTGGCAACAGATTCCACAGATTTACCCCCCTCTGACTAAAGTAATTTCTCCACATTTCAGTTCTAAAAGGACGTCCTTCAAATCTGAAGTCATACCCTCTAGTCCTAGAATTCCTTACCATGGGAAATAATTTTGCCATATCTAATCTGTTCAGGCCTTTTAACATTTGGAATGTTTCTATGAGATCCCCCCTCATTCTCCTGAATTCCAGGGAATACAGTCCAAGAGCTGCCAGATATTCTTCATATGGTAAACCTCTCATTCCTGGAATCATTCTCGTGACTCTTCTGTGGACCCTCTCCAATGTCAGTATATCCTTTCTCAAATAAGGAGCCCAAAACTGCACACAATACTCCAAGTGTGGTCTCACGAGTACCTTATAGAGCCTAAACATCATATCCGTGCTCTTATATTCTGTACCTCTAGAAATGAATGCCAACATTGCATTCACCATCTTCACAACTGACTCAACCTGGAGATTAATCTTTAGGGTATCCTGCACAAGGTCTCCCAAGTCCCTTTGCATCTCTGCATTTTGAATTCTCTCCCATATAAATAATAGTCTGCCTGTTTATTTCTTCCACCAAAGTGCATGACCATACACTTTCCAACATTGTATTTCATTTGCCACTTCTTTGCCCGTTCCCCTAAACTATCTAAGTCTCTCTGCAACTCTCTGTTTCCTCAACACCACCCACTTCCCCACCTATTTTTGTATCATCGACAAATTTAGCCACAAATCCATTAATATCATAGTCCAAATCATTGACATACATTGTGAAAAGCGGCGGTCCCAACACCGACCCCTGTGGAACCCCACTGGTAACCAGCATCCAGCCAGAATGGCATCCCTTTATTCCCACTCTCTGTTTTCTGCTGACTAGCCACTGCTCCACCCATGCTAGTAACTCCCCTGTAATTCCTCGGACTCTTATCGTGCTCTTATCTAGCTTACCTTGTCAAAGGCCTTCTGAAAATCCAAGTACACCACGTCTATTGCATCTCCTTTGTGTACACTGCTTGTAATTTCCTCAAAGAATTGCAGTAGGTTAGTCAGGCAGGATTTTCCTTTCAGGAAACCATGCTGGCTCTGGCCCGTCTTGTCATGTGCCTCCAGGTACTCCGTAATCTCATCCCTAACAAACAATTCCAACAATTTCCCAACTACTGATGTCAGGCCAACAGGTCTATAGTTTCCTTTCTGCTGCCTCCCACCATTCTTAACTAGCAGAATAACATTTGCAATTTTCCAATTTTGCAATTTGCCAGAATCTATCAATTCTTGAAAGATCATCGTTAATGCCTAATATTATTTTCTTAATATTGTTCATTTCAATGTAATAGTTGTGAAATGTCTGTAAATGACAGAGGCTCAAACACAAATAAAATCAGTTATAACTTTTGTAGTATTTTGAGTTGTGTAATTGATCACTACTGGGAGTTATAAATACCAGTAGCTGCAGACAGATCAACCAGTACATATCTCTGTCTTCCTCTGTAAAGCAGGTTCTTACAACAGTAGGAAGGATTCTGTTTCAGATTTATTTATTTATCACATATACGTCAAAATATACATTTGTGTTAATAACCAACACAACCTAAGGCTGTGCTGGGGGCAGCCCGCTCACACATGCATTCCAGTGCCCAGAATAGCATGGCCACAATGTTCAGCAGGATAACACAAGCAACAGCAACAAAACAACACAACAACAAAACAAGCCTCTTTCATCCCTCCCACCCATCCACCCAGCCACTCACACACAGATAGTCCTCCAGCCCTGGAACAGGCAGTCTCCGGGCCTCCAGCCTCCATATGACTCATTGACTTGCTGACATTGGATCCACGACTTCCCCAATGGACGCGTAGGCTTGCGGACCCAGGGCTTCAGCAATCGGGCCTCGACTTCTGATCGACTTTCGGGATTCGATCTTTGGTATCAACCCTTTGACTCGCCAATGACAGGACCCCGAACTCCCAGCCTCGAACTCTGAACCCACCAATGACAGGACTCTGAACTCTGAACTCACCAATGACAGGACCCTGAACTCCAGACTTTGAACTCTGAACTCACTAATGACAGGACCCTGAACTCCAGACTTCGAACTCTGAACCCATCAATGACAGGACCCTGAACTCTAGGCCTCGAACTCTGAACTCACCAATAACAGGACCCTGAGCTCCAGACTTCGAACTCTGAACTCACCAATGACAGGACCCTGAGCTCCAGACTTCAAACTCTGAACCCATCAATGATAGGACCCTGAACTCCAGGCATCGAACTCTGAACTCACCAATGGCAGGACCCTGAACTCCAGGCCTCAAACTCTGAACTCACCAATGACAGGACCCTGAGCTCCAGAGTTCGAACTCTGAACCCATCAATGATAGGACCCTGAACTCCAGGCATCGAACTCTGAACTCACCAATGGCAGGACCCTGAACTCCAGGCCTCGAACTCTGGACTCACCAATGACAGGACCCTGAACTCCAGACTCGCTGATGATAGAACCCCGAACTCCAGGTCTATCCAGCAAAGCCTTCTCCGTTCCACTGCCTCAGCTGTCTATGCAATCCCTGATCACCAGCACTAAATTAACCTACTCCTCTCACAGTCTTGGTACCATCGATGTTGAGGAGCTGCCATTGGGAATACTGACATTTGCGCTCACACGTGAATGTAAAAGGAGACCTGTCACTATTCGAATAATCATTCTCCTCAGTTAAAAAAAAACAGTTGGCTGGAGGAACACAGCATGCCAGGAGGTAGAAGGACAGTTGGCATTTCGGGTTTAGACTCTTTCACATCAGTCCAGGCTAATATTTAACCTTCTGTCCAGATCATAGAGAGGAAATGATCTGTTCTCAT
The DNA here is from genome assembly GCF_963921235.1 of Mobula hypostoma. Taxonomy (NCBI): domain Eukaryota; kingdom Metazoa; phylum Chordata; class Chondrichthyes; order Myliobatiformes; family Myliobatidae; genus Mobula; species Mobula hypostoma. The sequence goes on from NC_086114.1 coordinate 15,035,569, forward strand.
TGCATTGCTGGGGGTGGCATCTTATATTGCAAGAGCTGGGTGAAGGAAGGTGAGAGGTGACTTGGCAGAGGTGTAAAAGATGGTAAGAGGTATAGATCGGGTATACAGCCAGAGACTTTCTTCCAGGGTGAAAATGGTTAATACCAGAGGGGAATAATTAAATAATTTTAAGATGATTGGAGGAAAGTACGAGGGCAGATGAGAGAGGTAAGTTTTTTTTACACAGAAAGTGTTGGCCACATGGAATGCCCTGCAAGGGTGCTTGCAGTGGCAGATATATTAGGGCATTTAAGAAACGCTCAGATAGGCAGATGGATGATAGAAAAACGGAGAGAAAGGTTAGATAGATCTTACAGTAGTTTATATGGTTGGCACAACATAATGGGCTAAAGGGCCTGTACTGTGCTATAGTTTTCTTCAAATACTACTTAATTGCTTGTTAACAACAGGAATTCTGAAGATGCTGGAAATTCAAGCAACACACATCAAAGTTGCTGGTGAACGCAGCAGGCCAGGCAGCATCAGTCCTGACGAAGGGTCTCGGCCTGAAACGTCGACTGCGCCTCTTCCTATAGATGCTGTCTGGCCTGCTGCGTTCACCAGCAACTTTGATGGGTGTTAATTGCTTGTTAAATGTCTTGGAATGGCCTGAAGCCATGAAGGGTACTATGTAAATACAATTCCTTTCTTTTAATTATTAACCTTTGACACAATAGGGAGTTCAGTGTGGGCACTTCAATGTGTTTTTGCAGGAAGAACATCATGCAAGACTTCTTGGAAATCTGCAGACGCTGGAAATCCAAGGCAACACGGACACAAAATTGCTGGAGGAGCTCAGCCGGTCAGGCAGCATCTATGGAAATAAATAAATAGTCACCATTTTGGGCTGAGATCCTCCACCAGGACCCTTCAATCTAAAGCATTGACTGTTTATTCATTTCCTTAAATGCTCCCTGGCATGCTGAGTTCCTCCAGCATTTTGTGTGTGCTGCCTTCTGTAGGTTAAGGTGCAGTTTGGGGCTCTTGTATTCCGGTAAACAATTGGCCTCAAAGGGAGCAGCAAGTTCAGGGGCCTGCTGAGGTCTTGAAGGCCAACCTATCTATGTCATAGGGGCCAGAAAGTGGGGATTCAGGCACTACTGAGACTTCGTTCCGCATCTCCTTGGACTGTAGTGCATCCAGGAATGAAAACATATTCTTAGTAAATGGGGTGACAGTGCAGCACATCATAAACTATTGTTAAGATTCCCAGATTCTTGCTAATAATTTTATCAGTGATGACTGGATCTGTTCCAGTGACTTCATACACTGTTGGACATTGACAGAGAGAGTACTCCTAAAGTTTTGTGAGTGGTGTCCAAGTGTCTTTCTGTGTGTCTAACAGTGAATTGTGAGCCTAACTATTTCCAAAGACATAAATTCCACAGCATCTCTCTGACCTCAGGAGGCCTTCAATGCTTTCGTTAGCTCATGAAGTGTTTCTTGAAGTGAGGTTATTGGAGTAATGTGCAAAACATTGTTATTTTGGGTTGTTCTATCACAGCTAGACGAACACTGAAAATTTAACCAGAAAAAAAACACGACACTGGGACACACTCAACGCCCAACACACACTCATCATTTTAGGAATAGCTCTTTCCTTGTTGCCATCACATTTCTGAATGGACAATGAGCTCTTGAGCACTACCCCAGTCTTTTTGTTCTCCTTTTGCACTACCTATTTAATGTATGTATAGTTATTATTGTAATTAGTATATCTTAAGTATTGTACTGTACTGCTGCCACAAAGCAATACATTTCAAGACATTTGTCAATGATAATAAACCTGATTCTGATTCAGAGGAACCACTTATAGGAGAGCAATCTGTTTCCATTAACAAACATTTTCATTAGCTAAAACACATAAAGGGAATAAATATTGCACAGTGTAAAGGAGATGGTGCTGTGCAGGTACAGAGCTAACAGTGCATTGTCCGGGAAGTAGTCAACTTGTTCAGTACAGTAGTCTAATTTGCAGAGGCAGTTGACCAAAACAACTTCTCCTATTAAAAGGATGATAATACACTCACTGGCCACTTTTTTGATGCCTCCTATAGCTAAGAAAGTGGCCACGGAGTGTATATTTGTGTTCTTCTGCTGCTGTGGATTATCTGCTTCAAAATTCCCTGTATTGTGCGTTCAGAGATGCTCTTTTACACACCACTGCTGCACCTTCCTGTCAGCTTGAACCAGTCTGGCCATTCTCCTCTGACCTCTCTCATTAACAAGGTGTTTTCGTCCACAGAACTGCTGCTCACTGGATGGTTTTTGTTTTTCACACCATTCTCTGTAAACTCTAGAGACTGTCGTGTGTGAAAATCCCGGGAGATCAGCATTTCCTGAGATACTCAAACCACCTCGTCTGGCACCAACAATCATTCCACAGTCAGCCATTTAGATCATATTTCTTCCCCATGCTGGTGTTTCTTCAGCCCATTACCTTTTCCACCTATCCCCCTCCCAGCTTCTTACTTCTGCCCTCTCCCCCACCCACCTAGCTTCCCCCTCACCAGGTCCTACATGTCACGTGCCAGTTTGTACTTCTCTTACCCTCCCCACTTTCTTATCACAGATTCTTTTCCAATGCAAAATCTCAACTGTTTATTCCCCTCCACTGCTGCTGCCTGACTTGCTGAGTTCCACCAGCATTTTGTGGGTGTTACTAAAGATGTACAGGTTGGTTGCTTGATTGTTTAATAGAAATATGGGGAAAATAATAGACAAGTGGTGTAAATGGGTTCTTCAGGTTTAATATCACTGGTGTATATCGTGAAACATAGAAACATAGAAAATAGGTGCAGGAGTAGGCCATTCGGCCCTTCGAGCCTGCACCGCCATTTATTATGATCATGGCTGATGATCCAACTCAGAACCCCGCCCCAGCCGTCCCTCCATACCCCCTGATCCCCGTAGCCACAAGGGCCATATCTAACTCTCTCTTAAATATAGAACTGGCCTCAACTGTTTCCTGTGGCAGAGAATTCCACAGATTCACCACTCTCCATGTGAAGAAGTTTTTCCTAATCTCGGTCCTAAAAGGCTTCCCCTTTATCCTCAAACTGTGGCCCCTTGTTCTGGACTTCCCCAACATCGGGAACAATCTTCCTGCATCTAGCCTGTCCAATCCCTTTAGGATTTTATACGTTTCAATCAGATCCCCCCTCAATCTTCTAAATTCCAATGAGTACAAGCCCAGTTCATCCAGTCTTTCTTCATATGAAAGTCCTGCCATCCCAGAAATCGATCTGGTGAACGTTCTTTGTACTCCCTCTATGGCAAGGATGTCTTTCCTCAGATTAGGGGACCAAAACTGCACACAATACTCCAGGTGTGGTCTCACCAAGGCCTTGTACAACTGCAGTAGTACCTCCCTGCTCCTGTACTCGAATCCTCTCGCTATAAATGCCAGCATACCATTCGCCTTTTTCACCGCCTGCTGTACCTGCATGCCCACTTTCAATGACTGGTGTATAATGACACCCAGGTCTCGTTGCACCTCCCCTTTTCCTAATCGGCCACCATTCAGATAATAATCTGTTTTCCTATTTTGCCACCAAAGTGGATAACTTCACATTTATCCACATTAAATTGCATCTGCCATGAATTTGCCCACTCACCCAACCTATCCAAGTCACCCTGCATCCTCTCAGCATCCTCCTCACTGCTAACACTGCCACCCAGCTTCGTGTCATCTGCAAACTTGGAGATGCTGCATTTAATTCCCTCATCCAAATCATTAATATATATTGTAAACAACTGGGGTCCCAGCACTGAGCCTTGCGGTACCCCACTAGTCACTGCCTGCCATTCTGAAAAGGTCCCGTTTATTCCCACTCTTTGCTTCCTGTCTGCTAACCAATTCTCCATCCACATCAATACCTTACCCCCAATACCATGTGCTTTAAGTTTGCACACTAATCTCCTGTGTGGGACCTTGTCAAAAGCCTTTTGAAAATCCAAATATACCACATCCACTGGTTCTCCCCTATCCACTCTACTAGTTACATCCTCAAAAAATTCTATGAGATTCGTCAGACATGATTTTCCTTTCATAAATCCATGCTGACTTTGTCCGATGATTTCACCGCTTTCCAAATGTGCTGTTATCACATCTTTGATAACTGACTCCAGCAGTTTCCCCACCACCGACGTTAGGCTAACCGGTCTATAATTCCCCGGTTTCTCTCTCCCTCCTTTTTTAAAAAGTGGAGTTACATTAGCCACCCTCCAATCCTCAGGAACTAGTCCAGAATCTCACGAGTTTTGAAAAATTATCACTAATGCATCCACTATTTCTTGGGCTACTTCCTTAAGCACTCTAGGATGCAGACCATCTGGCCCTGGGGATTTATCTGCCTTCAATCCCTTCAATTTACCTAACACCACTTCCCTACTAACATGTATTTCGCTCAGTTCCTCCATCTCACTGGACCCTCTGTCCCCTACTATTTCTGGAAGATTATTTATGTCCTCCTTAGTGAAGACAGAACCAAAGTAATTATTCAATTGGTCTGCCATGTCCCTGCTCCCCATAATCAATTCACCTGTTTCTGTCTGTAGGGGACCTACATTTGTCTTTACCAGTCTTTTCCTTTTTACATATCTATAAAAGCTTTTACAGTCAGTTTTTATGTTCCCTGCCAGTTTTCTGTCATAATCTTTTTTTCCCTTCCTAATTAAGCCCTTTGTCCTCCTCTGCTGAACTCTGAATTTCTCCCAGTCCTCAGGTGAGCCACTTTCTCTGGCTAATTTGTATGAAATTTGTGAAATTTGTTGTTTTGTAGCAGCAGTATGTTGCAAACGTAATCAAAAACTATAAATTACAATAAGAAACATATTTAAAACTTAAATAAAATAAGTAATACAAAGAGAGAGTAAAAAAATGAGGTAATGTCCGTGGGTTCATTATCCATTTGGAAATCTGATGGCGGAGGGGAAGAAGCTGTTCCTGAAATGCTGAGTGTGTGCTTTCAGGTTCCTGCACCTCCTCTTTGATGGTAGCAATGAGAAGAGGGCATGTCCAGGTTGATGGGGTGGTGGGGTCCTTAATGAGGAATGTCAACTTTTGAGACATCTCCTTTTGAGGATGTCCTCAAAGCTGGGAAGGCTATGGCCCATGATGGAGGTGGCTGACTTCTCAACTTTCTGCAGCTCTTTCTGACCCTCCTCCATACCAGATGGTGATGTAACCAGTTACATCATAGCACAGCTCTAGAAATCTGCAAGAATCATTGGCGACATATCAAATCTCCTCAAATGCCTAATGAAATATAGTTACTGTTGTGCCTTTTTTGTAATTGCATCGATATGTTGGGCCCAGGATAGATCTTCAAAGATGTTGACACCCTGGAACTTGAAACTGCTCACCCTTTCCACTGCTGATCCCTCGATAAGGACTGGTGTGTGTTTCTTCGACTTCATCTTCCTGAAGTCCACAATCAATTCCGTGGTCTTACCGATGTTGAGGGTGAGGTTGTTATTGCAACACCACTCACCCAGCTGATCTAGCTCACTCCTGTCTGCCTCCTCATCACCATCTCAAATTCTGCCATCAATCGTTATGTCATTAGCAGTTTATGGATGGCATTTGAGCTGTGCCTAGCCACACAGTCATGGGTGTTGAGAGAGTAGATCAGTGGGCTAAGCACTCATCTGTGAGGTGTGCCAGTGTTGGTTGCCAGCAAGGAGGAGATGTTATTTCTGATCCACACTGACAGATGCAGAGGGAGTTACAGAGGCCCAGGTTTTGATGCGAGTTGATTAGTACTGAGGGTATGATGGTGCTGAACACTGAACTGTAGTCAATAAATAGCAACCTGACATAGGTGTTGTTATTGTCCAGGTGATCCTAGGCCGAGTGGAGAGCCAGTGAGAGTGCATCCGCCTTAGTTGTCTTGTGGTTCTTGATGGTTAATTTGGACAAGGGTCTTGTTTCTGCCTGTGTGACTCAGCAGCTCCATGATGTGGCAAAGGTCAAACTGTGAAGAAGTAATAGGATTGAAATGCATTAAATTGACTTTATTTCTTACATCCTTCACATATGTGAGGAGTAAAATTCTTTATGTTACGTCTCCATCTGAATGTGCAATGTGCAAATTATGGTAACTTTTAATAAAGAGTGTGTACAGTAAGATATACAACAGAACAGCCAATATAGCCTAGAAATACAATTGTATCAGCATGAATTAATCAGTCTGATGGCCTGGTGGAAGAAGCTGTTCCAGAGCCTGTTGGTCCTGGCTTTTATACTGCGGTACCATTTCCCAGATGTTAGCAGCAGGAACAGTTTGTGGTTGGGGTGACTCGGGTCCCCAATGATCCTTCAGGCCCTTTTTACACACCTGTCACTGTAAGTGTCCTGAATAGTGGGAAGTTCACATCTACAGATGCGCTGGGCTGTCCGCACCACTCTCTGCAGAGACCTGCAATTGATTGAAGTACGGTTCCCATACCAGGCAGTGATGCAGCCAGTCAGGATGCTCTCAATTATGCCCCTGTATAAAGTCCTTAGGATTTGGGGATTCATGCCAATCTTCTTCAACTGTCTGACGTGAAAGAGGCGCTGTTGTGCTTTTTTCACCACACAGCCGGTATGTTCATACCAAGTGAGATCCTCGGTGATGTGGATGCCCAGGAACTTAAAGCTGTTCACCCTCTCAACCCCAGATCCATTGATGTCTGTAGGGGTTAGCCTGTCTCCATTCCTCCTGTAATCCATAACCAGCTCCTTTGTTTTTGCGACATTGAGGGAGAGATTGTTTTCTTGACATCACTGTGTCAGGATGATGACTTCTTCTCTGTAGGCTGCCTCATTATTATTTGAGATTAGGACAATCAACGTAGTATCATCTGCAAATTTAATTAGCAGATTGGAGCTGTGGGTGGCGACACAGTTGTGGGTGTACATTGAAGCACTAAAGGTCTTTGTCATCAGATTTCTGAATGGTCCATGAATCCATGAACCCATCATTACTTCTTTTTTCTGCATTATATACTGCATTTATTTTGTAATTTCTAATTACAAAAAATTATGAGAAGGCATGATTTTAAGGTGATTGGAGGAAAGAATAGGGGGAAATATCAGAGGTAATTTTTTTGACTAAAAGAGTGGTGAGCGTGTGGAATTCACTGCCGGGATGGATACATTGGGGACATTTGAGAGACACTCTTAGATAGGTACGTGGATGATAGAAAAATGGAGGGCTATGATGTGGGGAAGGGTTAGATTGCTCTTAGAGTAGGTTAAAAGGTTGGCACAACATTGTGGGCTGAATGGCCTGTATTGTGCTGTAATGTTTTATGTTCTATTATAATTTTATAATTATAACAACAAATTTCACACCATATAAAATATTGATACAGTACTGAGGAGCACACTCTCAAGTGGGCTTTCTGTTGTGAAAGAAGGGAAAATGAAGTTGAAGTACCAGAATATTTAGATAACAAAAGGCTTGAAGCATCTCTCCATTCAGTGGTGAACCATGATGATGATGCATGTGGCTACCACTGTTGCTATAGAAACCTGCAGTGCAAACTTCCAAATCTCTCACTCTCCTATAAGTGCTAGCTGTCCAAGACAAGCACAGAGAGTGTAGAGATGGCAATCCTATTGTCTGTAAATGCGACTAAATTCTCCCATTCCAGGAATAGAATTGTAATGTATTTCCAGGACATCCAAAATGGGGAAACTCCACATCTCCCCTCTCTTTGCCTTCACTGCCCCACAGTCTTTAGGCTTCATCGTTCCGCAGAACCGTTCTCAATGACCTTGACGCTTTTCCCCATTGTTAATCGCACCTGGACTCAACCAGCTGAGATGAATTTAAGTAAGTATCTTACCTTTAACAAAGACCCAACCAGTAATAAATTGCAGGCGCCAAAACCCAAGTGAAGTGGTGTTACTGATCTCCGATCCAGCTCGATTTCAACGTTTAAGAGAAATTTGGATCGATACATAGATAGAAGGGGTAGAGAGGGCTATGGTCCCGGTGCAGGGCAATAAGAGTAGGCAGTTTAAATAGTTTTGGCATGGACTAGAAGGGCCCAAGGGCCTGTTTCTGAGCTGTACTTCTCCATGACTATTAAAGGACCAATAATTTGGGTTGAGTCAAGTAAGTTTCTGTTATTCTACACTCTCAGCAATCATTGAAGCACTGTGAGAAAGCGTTTAGTCCCAGTGATAAAGGAAAGGCAATTCTCTCTGCTCAGAAAGCAGACCTTTCTCAGTCCAAGCATGTACTTAATTCCCACACTGAAGTTATTTTTGAATCTGTTTCTCCTGTCCCCTCTCTTTCCCAGCCTTTTCCCTACCCCGCATAACAGAAGCAACTCCAAATCTTGCAGTTCTTTCAAAAGTCTATCAAGTTAGCTGCCTGTTATAAATTATGTTGTATTGTGGCTGAGTGGTCTATGGTGCTGGATTAAGGCCCTAGTCTTCGCAGATGCTGGATGCCATCATGTGTATGTGTATTCTTTATGTTCTGCTGAACATGGTGGGCGTGCTTTGCTGGTGCTGGAGTGTGTGGAGACACTTGCGGGCTTAGCCCAGCACGTCCTCAGATTGTGTCGGCTGTTATCACAGATGTCTCGTTTCACTGTATATTTCAATGTGCCTGTGGTTATCTAATCTAATCTAAACAGAGACATGCCAGTGTAAACTAACTCGGATCACATTGCCCACTGAGGGTTTGCAGAGAGGCCCTGACTCAGTGACACTGGTGGATCCTGCAGGTCAGGGTGGAATCTGTGCAGCACCTTGTGGACAACCCTCAGCTCTGCAGCCAGCTCGATCAACACCAGAGACCGAAAACTAGCCACGTACTGCTTGATGGCCTGTCTGCTGTAACTAATGCTTACAATGTGTAATTAAGTTACTGAACCTTGTGAGTGTTTGCAGTTTATTCAGTGATCAAAACTCCTTCAGGCAGCGTCCCCATTGCTATGTAATATACCCTGTCCATTATTTTATGCTTGAATTACCCTGTTTCAGGTAATCTTCAAATCAGAATCAGGTTTTATTATCACCGGCATATGTCGAAAAACTTGTTAACTTTATGGCAGCAGTACAACACAATACATGATAAACATAGAAAAAACTGAATTACAGTAAGCATATATATGTATATTAAATAGTTAAAATAAGTAGTGAGGGAGTGTTCATGCGTTCAATGTCCATTTAGAAAGCGGATGGCAGAGGGGAAGAAGCTGTTTCTGAATCACCGAGTGTGTGTCTTCAGGCTTCTGTACCTCCTTCCCGATGTGAGGATGGCACGTCCTGGGTGATGGGAGTCCTTAATGATGGATGCCACCTTTCTGAGGCACCACTCCTTGACGCTGTCTTGGATACTATGGAGGCTAGTACCCATGATGGAGCTGACTAATTTTACAACTCTCTGCACTTTACTCTGATCCTGTGCAGTAGCACCCCTTCCCCTCACTGCCCACCATACCAGACGGTGATGGAGCCAGTCCGAGTGCTCTCCACAGTACATCTGTAGATGCTCTTGAGTGTTTTGGGTGATAAAGCAAATCTCCTCAAACTCCTAATAAGATATTGCCACTGCCTTGCTTTCTTTATAGCTGTATCAATATATTGGGTCCGGGATAGATCTCAGAGATATTGACACCCAGGACTTTGAAATTCCTTACTCTCTCCTCTTCTGATCCCTCCGTGAAGATTGGTTTGTGTTCCCATCCCTTACCTTTTCTGAAGGCAACAAACAGCTCTTTGGTCAAATAATCTTTATGTTATACTTAGAGATACAGCATGAGCACGCGCCAGCAATGACATCCGTGTGACAAATTAACCTGTACATTTTGGATTATGGGAGGAAACTGGAGCACCCACAGGAAACTCCCGTGGTCGCAGGGAGAATGTACAAACTCCTTACAGACAGCAACAGGAATTGAACCTGGGTCACTGGCGCTGTCTTGTAAAGATAAATATGACCATTTCATGTTCCATTTTAAGGTAGAGGAGAAATTTATCCTAAATGTCTGGACTAGGTTCAAGATTAACATGCTTAAGATAGTAAAATACCTCTAATGTACTTCCCAAGAACGCTCATAAACACTGGTCCACATTTTAAGAAAAGTACAGTGCATTTAAAAACATGTGTGTGTGTATATATATATAGATAGATAGATAGATAGCTAGGGTGCCTAAAACTTTAGCACAGTACTGTATTTGTCAATGTGGAGCGGAGAGCAAGTTTGTAAATCTGGTGGGAGGAGAGGATGTTAGGAAGGGCGGGTAGAGCACTTCGGGAAGGGTGTGGACAGATGGCAGAGGAGGAGTGCCAGGGGTGTGGGTGCAGACACACCCGGCCCTGAGACACCAGGCAAGCTCACTTGATTCCAGACAATTAGTTTATTGATCATTATAGAACATCTCTCTGGTGTTTCTCACTTCCTCCTCTCTCCCTTCCCCTTTTCCCAGCCATGATTCCTCTCTCTCTGCCCCCTTCCCACTCACAGTCCACAACAGAGACCAATATCAGAATCAGACTTATCATCACTCACATATATCGTGAAATTTGTTTCTTTTTTGCCGCAGCAGTACAGTGCAATACATCAAATTACTATAGTACAGTGAGAAAAGCACCTTAGCTATATATATATATACGTGCCTAAGATTTTTTTCATAGTAGTGTATATATCAGTTTCTGCCATTGTCACCAGTGTTAACCTGTATTAAAATAGCATGTTCAACGTGACAAGAAGCACATATCTACAGGATGCACAGCATCCTATACAGAAATATTGGGACAAATGCTTTGTTGAAGGAGTGTTTTACAGAGGAAGAACTCAGCTAAGAGTTTAAGGGCAAGCCTGTAAGAGTTAGGACCTGGATAGCTGACAGCACTGCTGAAATTGTAATGCAATGAAAAAAAAATACTAAAGTCATCAAAGTTGGAAGAAGACAGGTTTCTTGGAGCTGTGGGGGGAGTTAAGAGGACAAGTCCGACTAGAACACTCATTTGTCAATCAGGTGAAGTAATAGCAAAACTGCATGATCCAAATTGTCAATCAATTTCTGTCTCAATCATCTACATGCAAGCTGATGGCACAGTGTGGTGAATGGCATCTATCACTTCATCGATGCAGGAGAAAGAGGAGTGTTCTTGTAAAGGTGTTTTAAACCATGTGGGGCATAGGTAGGGTCAATGTGCACAGTCTATCAGGAACTAGAGGGCACAGGTTTTTTTCTGGTGTGTGCCTGCGTGCGTGCGAGTCTGTGCGCGTGCATCTATGATGATGTCTTTTTCTTGGCTTTTTACGAGGCGTGGAGCGAGAGAGAGAGACTGTGTGGCCACTCCTCACACAGACATTTCGCAGTATTTTCCCTTTAGTTTACGAGGTTGAGTTGCGATCTCGACACTCAACCCGGCACGGATGGAAAGCATACTCGGGAGCGGACCCGACTGGTTTCGAACCCGGGAAGCGCCGCTCCCAGGTCCAGCGCCAATGTCATTGCGCCATCAGCCGGCCTAGGGGGCACAGGTTTAAGATGAGAGGGTTGAGATTTAATTGGAACCTGGGGAACAACCTTTTCACCTAAATGATGATCTGAGGTTCAAAGGAAGTGATTGAGGTAGGTACATTAACAACATTTAATAGGTACTTGGGCAGAAAAATTGATAGGAACGTTTTAGGGGAGGGGTTCCCAACCTTTTTTATGCCATGGACCCCTACCATTAACCAAGAGGTCCGTGGACCTCAGGTTGGGAACCCCTGGTTTAGAGAAATATGAACCAAATGCAAACAAATTAGACTAGCTTTTATGGGTATTGTGATCAGCATGGACCTGTTGGGCCGAAGAGCCTTTTTCTTTGACCCTGTGACTTGATAATTGTTTATCACTCTAAAGCCCAGGAAAAGAGCTTTCCGTCTGATAGTGCTGGCCGTTATCATTCCGGCGTTGACCCAATAGGTGCATCCAGCAAGATCACTGGGAACTGATCATGAGTTGAGAAAAATCTCCTTCCCCGTTCTCATTCGGGAACACAGCCCACAGCCTGCCAACTCAGGACAGAGTCATAGAAACAGGCCTTTCCTCATCCCATGTAGCCTACACTGTCCATCAAACACCCATTTACACTTGCTTCACATATCCTACACTGTCCGTCAAACACCCATTTACACCTGAGCCAACAACCCTTTGACTTGGAGGAGAGCAGCTGAATCATTGAGATAAATAGGGTGAGCCAGTGTTCGGTCTTAAGTTGTCCACAAGTCTCAGTTCACCGCTTACTGTATCAAGAAGAAAGGATTTCACTTGCCATGATGCTAATTCTTGTGTTTCATTTGCAGGAAGAGATGTTGCAAGGGTTACAGATATGTACTAGGACAGTGTATCCCTGAGGGTAAGTTGGGACTTATTTATCCTCCTGTTGTATTACTCATTGTTTGCATGGTTTAAGAAACATCAAAGGCAACAATTCACCTGCAAATCTGTCGATCTACTGTATCCGGTGCTTTAGGGTGCATCCTCTTCTGCGTTGGTTAGACCTGATGCAGATTTGGGGTCCACCTTGTCAAGCAATTTTGCTCTTCCTCCACAAGAGGCAGGATCTCCTGGTGGCCCCCCATTTCAGTTCAACTCCCCAAGCCTCCTCTGTTGCCAATATAAGGCCAAACTCAGGCTGGAGGAGCACACCCTTTCAATTCTTTTATATAAACATTTTACAATGCCAGTCTGTACTAACCTCTGCAACACACACACACACAAACACACAGTGTAGGAGGAAGTCCCAAAACGTCAACTGTACTCTTTTCCAGAGATGCTGCCTGGCCTGCTGAGTTCCTCCAGCATTTTGTGTGTTGTTGCTCAGATTTCCAGCATTTGCAAATTTTCGCTTGTCTGTATTAACCTCTCCTATGATGGAGATCTGGTAATGTTCTGGTGAATTTCTACATAATTGCAACAGAATTTCCTCCTTTCCACCCCTTTAACATTGCTGGGAGCCACTATCTCTGCGGATCTATCCCGAGCAACATATTGATGCAATTACAAAGAAAGAACGCCCCTCACTATATTTCACTTGGATTTTGAGGAGATTTAGTACGTCACCAACGACTCAAGCAATTTCTGCAGATGTACCGTGAAGAACATTCTAACTGGTTGCAGCACTGTCTGGTATGGAGGGGTCACAGCATGGGATCAGAAAAATCTGCAGAGACATCTCTAAATGTGAAATACCCTTAGAGAGTAAGACCATATATTTTGGGTATATACCTCAAGAATGGTTAAAAAGAGATAAATATTTAATGAATGTACTGCTGGTGGCTGGTAAAAAGACACTTACCAGGAAATGGTTGTCACAGGAGAGCCCAACTTTAAATGCATGGATGGAAATTATAATGGACATTTACAAAATGGAGAAAATAATAGCATCTGTTAATCATAAGTTGGAACAATTTTATTCATACTGGAAAAAATGGTTTAACTACATAACACCTCATAGGCCTGATTTTATTCTCACAAGTCAATGAATATGTTGTAAAAAAAGATCACTCCCTACTCTGTACATAGTTTTCTTCTTTCGATCGTTCTTTCTTTCCTCTCCTTTCTATAAGTGTATACCTCAGATAAATATTATGTGGAGATTTGTGACAAATATGATTATATGATATATATGTACAGTATCTGAAATACATCTTATGGAAATGTTTGTTTGATGATGAAATTCAATAAAAAATAAATTACAAAAAAAAAGAAAAATCTGCAGAGGGTTGTAAACGAAGCCAGCTGCATCATGGGCACTAGCCTCAAAGGGGACAGCTTCTTTCTCTCCGGTATCATATTTCTGACTGATCCACGAACACAGTCTCGGTATGCCTCCTTACACAATTTATAATTTTAATTTTTATCGTAACTTAGAGTAATGTTTATGTCTTGCACTGTACTGCTGCCGCAAAACAACAGATTTCACGACGTATGTCGGTGATAATGTACCTGATTCTGATGCTGAACACCATCAGGGACGAAGCAGGCCTCTGGAAGGGCAGCTCACCAACAGAGCTAAACATTCTTCCCCTCCACTCCCAACACACCGTGATGGAGGAGCCCGAGCCTGCAGCCCTCTGCAGCTTCTTTTGATCCTGTGCATTGGAGCCTCCATAGCAGGCAGAGATGCAACCAATCAGGATGATTGCCAAGTGCATCTGTAGAAATTTGCTAGAGTCTTTGGTGACAAACCAAAACTCCTTAAACTCCTAAGAAAGTATAGTTGCTACTGTGCCTTGTTCGTGATTGCATTAATATATTGGGCCCAGGAGAGATCATCTCAGGTGAATTCATGTGTTGTACTCATTCAGACAAATGGAGGGTGCTCCATCACACTCTTGACTTGTGATGGTAGAAGGACTTTGAGATGTCTATGAAATGTACTGCAGTTTCTTGCTTGGTTTACACTGAGGGCACCACCCAAGCCAAGAAGAACATGAACGTGCAGACATCATCACTATGGAATGGATGTCGTGATGCCAGAAAAAGTCCACCCTGCTTGTGGATTGTTTGTCCTAGTCCTATCAGGGAGGAGGTTATGTAGCATCCATCCTAGTTATCCCCTCTATCTATAACCATCACTGCACTGTACTGTAAGCTCTCTAAACCATTTTTATTACTCATTTTATTTTGTACTTACTTGCTAGTGTTTCTGTATTTATGCACAATTTATTCCATATATCTACATCATGGCAAATTCCTAATACAGGTACATGTAAATGTACAGATATGGGGCAAGTAAAGTTGATCATTGAAATTTGCAGGGCCTGTTGAGACTGTGGTTAAAACAGCACAAGGATCTGTGTTGCTTACACTGAAGAAGTTTAAATCTTCTCTTTGACAAGGATCTGTGATATTCATTTTCCGCATTAGGGGTTGCTGACAAGGCCGCATTGTGCTTATTGAGAAGGCGTTGGCGAACCATCACGATTGATCAGATTAGCTGCCTGGGGGACAAAACTTTTAAGATGGCATGAAGTTTGTGTTTTAAATGCCTTGCAGTGCTTTCCAGAAGTGAGCTGATGGAAAAGGCAGCTTGCAGGGAGGGTAGTGTCCACAATGATATTTTAAGGATATACATGCATGTAAACCCAGCTCCCTCATTCCTACTCATCCCAGGGGCTACAACCAAATCTGAAATTGTACCTTCCTGATCTCCATTGTCTGAAGCCAACACAAGCAGGTGCTACCAGAGGGAATCAGTGGGTCCTGACCTGGTGAGAGAAAAGGGAATGGAAGATTTGCATTTGTATACCACCCTCCAACATGCTGGGATATCAGCTGATAAAATGCACTGATGTGTAAACACGGGCAGTGTGAAGGGTACCGCTGACAGTTCAGACACAGGAAACTCTCAATCATCATCAAAAAATATGTTTTAGTGATGAAGACTAGGGAATAAAAATTTGGTCTAGACATTGCGGAGACCTCAGGCCCCTGAAATGATCAGATCTTAGCGTGAGGTGATGGCGCCTACAAGAACGTAGCACTTCTCTGGGACTTGAGTGGAGTACGTTGCCTGTTTTTTTGTGTGCATAGGAACAAAGATCCATAAGTAAGTCTGCAAGCCCAGTGAGCCCCAGCAGACATTTTCAGGCAGTTTAAATATTGTGTAGTTGATGAGAAAACTAAACATTTGCCTTAATGTGACATCTATTATACCTCAAGATTATATAACGGACTGCCTTGAGTTAGAGGGCTGTGTATGTGCGTGGCTGGGAGGGAGGAACGGGGCTTGCTTTGTGATTGTTGTTTTGTTGCTTGTTGTCTTCTGTGTTGTTCTGCCAAACATTGTGGGCATGCTATGTTGGTGACAGAATTTATGGCAACACTTGTGGGCTGCCACCAGCACGGTTGTGCTGGCTATTAATGCAAATGACACATTTTACTGTATGTTTCGATGTACATGTGCCAAACTTGAATCTTGTATCTCAAAATTTATCAATCCCCTTTATGGCTCTTGAAATCCCTTGAAGTTTGATCAGCTGGAAATAATTCAGAAGATGTGTAGCTCGAGTGGTTGATGGTTGGGCTGAGTTGTTCTCCGACCTTGGCAATTTACTTGCAAACAATTCATCCCCACGTGAGGAGACATCGTCAGAGCGCTGTTGATTGTGGTGTTCCCCCCGAATGCTTGGCCTTAATATATCTTTCAATCAGCTGATTTGTCATCATTTTGGAAACTCAGTTGTGATGTTTCTGAAATGACGACAAATGAGCTGATTGGAAGGTATATAATGGCCAAGCATTTGGGGGACACACCACAATCAACAGCGCACTGATGATGTCTCCTCGCATGGAGATGAAGCATTTCCAAGTAAACCGCCAATATTGGAGAACAACTCAAACCAACCGGTTTAATCGGTGTTGTAATGTTACCCTGAGAAAACTAAAGACAAATTTACAGTCTACGAAGTGGTAGGTTCTTCTGTAGGTGTTGGTCAATATTGAGAGCTTTGGACAAGGCAGTGAGTATTTCCTTTCACATCATCTCAGGAATCAGAGTTACAGTTCTATTTCTTCTGTCAGCAAGATCCAAGGTGAGCAGTACCTGACTGTGGTTACTACCAGCCTCACCATAGCTTCTTACAGTCAACCTGTTCAAGAGAGAGAAAAAAAGGGGGGGGAAAAAAAAACAAATCTAAGGTCATTTTTAAGTATCTTTTAAGACTAGAGAACCATAAGACATTGGAGCCAAATTAGGCCATTTGGCCCATTGACTCTGATTTGCCATTCAGTTCCGGCTGATATATTATCCCTCTCAACACCATTCTCCCAGTTCCACCCCATAACCTTTGATGTCCTTTCTGATCAAGATCCTAACAACATCCACAGCCATCTGTGGCAATGAATTCCAAAGGATCACCACCCTTTTCTGGCAAGGTTCAGGTCTGAGCTTCGTATGACTGTACTTTCAAAAGCTTATGTTTGGTGTGGCACCACAGGGACAGGCTGTTCAGTCTCTCTGGTCATTGGCAGTGCTTCAGCTCGCCTCAGTTCCTTCCAGCCTCCCTTCAACATTTCCTTCCATTCCTCTCTCCCGCATGTACGCATTCACCTTTCCCTCAGGAGCACCAATAGTAGGTCCCTTGTCCATGTGATACCAAGTTACACATTCTTACTGCACAACAGATGCTTCTTTAAAATCATAAACCCAAGAGATTCAGCAGATGCTGGAAATTTGGAGCACCACACACAAGATGCTGGAGGAACTCAGCAAGTCAGACAGCATCTATGGAGGGGAATAAACAAATTGATATTTTAGGTGGAGACCTTCCATGGCGGCTGGAAAGAAAGGGGAAAGAAGCCAGACTGAGAAGGCAGGAGGGGAAGCAGTACAAACCAGCAGGTGAGGGGGGAGGTGGGGGAGGGGTGATGAGGTGAGAAACTGGGAGGTGAAAGGAGGAAGAGGTACTGTGAAGGGCTGAAGAAGGAATCTGATAGGAAAGGACATTTGACCATGGGAGAAAGGGCACCAGAAGGAGGTGATGGGTGGATGACGAGAAGGAGTGAGAGGAGAAGCAGAATGAGGAATGGAAAAAGGTCAAAAAAAAGGAGGGAGAAATTAGCAGGTTAGAGAAATTGGTGTTCATGCCTTAGGGCAGAGGTTACCCAGACTATGCTCCTCCAACCTGAGTAGGGCCTCATCAGGGCAGTAGAGGAGGCCATGGACCCACACTTCAGAAAGGAAAGTCAAATTTAAATGTATAGTTACCAGGGAAATCTCACCTTTTGTGACAGATAAACTGAAGATGCTTGACAAAGTGCTCTCCCAATCTACATCGGATCTCGCTGATGTAGAGGAGGCCACACCTGGAGCACAGGATGCAGCCGATGAGCCGATAGACTTGCAGGTGTACAGTCGATTACCCCGACAGACCCTTGAAAGTTCCCACTTGGATTACTTGCTGGGAATCTCGGATTCAATCACCATGCATCTATCCATTCTAAGAGTTACTTCAGCAATCCAATAATATTGAGTAAAATCCCTAGAGGAATTATCTACTCATCTTAAACATCCATTTTTTTTAGATTATGAGCACACTCAGTCCTCATTTATTGTCATTTAGTAATGCATGCATTAAGAAATGATACAATGTCCCGCCAGTATATCACAGAAATGCAAGACAGACCAAGACCAAAACTGACAAAAACCACATAATTATAACATATAGTTACAACAGTGCAAAGCAATACCGTAATTTAATAAAGAACAGACCATGGGCACGGTAAAAAAAAAGTCTCAAAGTCCTGATAGCCCCATCATCTCACGCAGACGGTAGTAGGAAGAAACTCTCCCTGCCATGAGCCTCCAGCGCTGCAAACTTGCCGATGCAGCACCCTGGAAGCACCCGACCACAGCCGAATCTGAGTCCATCGGAAAACTTTGAGCCTCCAACTAGCCCTCTGACACCGAGCACCGAGCACCATCTCTGCTGAGCACTTCGACCCCGGCCCCGGCCGCCAGCAACAGGCAAAGCCGAGGATTCGGGGCCTTCCCCTCTGGAGATTCTGGATTGCACAGTAGCAGCGGCAGCGAAACAGGCATTTCAGAAGTTTCTCCAGATGTCCCTCCGTGCTTCTCCATCAAATCAGGATTGTGCATGGCGTCCTACTTGACAAATAACAGATATTTCTCACTGGAGTGGCTGCTGCGCACTGCGTCGCGCGGCCATCTCTTCATTTTACCTTTGAATTGCATTAATATTGCTTCTGCACTTTCTGTGTTCTCAGTTTCCTTAGCGAGCTTATGTAAGCAGAGATGTTGCCACATCTGCTCAGAAGGACAAGTTTCATTGCCTTTGAAAACAGGCCACAACACAATGGTGACCTCAGTGGCTATGGCTGGTGGCAACCAGCACCTTCCTGACAGTGTGCTGGTAGCTCCACCCCTTGATGTGTTATGTGGTGGGTGGATATGGTGTCAAGTGAAAGCAAGGCTCCAATATAGGCCCAGAACCATTTTACTATCAATTCAGGTCTGTTTCAATGCACTTAGCTGGTGAACTCCCTGTCTGGAAGAGTAAGGGAGGCACAATCCCCTTCCACAGGAAGTACAACGAGAAGAATCATGATCTGCAGGGCTGTGAACTGAGAGCTGAGAAGTGGGATTAACCTCTTGAGATTTGCCCTACAAAGACATGATAGGCCAAATGGCCTTTTTCTCTGATTCTCATCAATCTCTGAAAAACGTACCTTCCAACCCCAGTGATTCTGTTATACCAAGCTGAATGTATTTACTAGCTGCAGGCTCGGCATTGCTTGAAATCAGGGGCTGAATGAACCAGTGATCAGCCCCATAAAGAAGCCAGCTTGCAGTTGTCAACAGTAATTGGGATCCAAATTTAGTTTTCTGGGTTGTGACCGGAATTTTGAAATTCCTGGCTGCCCGTTATCAGCTGCAATCCTTGTGGAGGATTGCCAGTTCAATGAAACACTTTTCAAAAATCATTTTTTTTACAAGTTTTACTCAAAATTAATGACACATCCTTTACAAGAAAATTGCCCCGTTCATCCATCTTCAATTATAAATCAAGCTGAAGATGGAAGAGAAACATCTGGTAGCGTACGATCCTAAATATTGGGAGATTTGTTCTGGCTTTGTTAGGTCTCACAGTAGTTTGAGTGAGATTTTGCCAAGTTGCTTTGGAGCCTCGAACAAAACAACTACTTTCCACCCAGGCATTTTCTACAGGGTTGGCAGTGGACGGAGATGGGGTAGTGGGGTTCAAGAGGCTTTTAGATAGGTCCATGAATATGCTGGGAACGGTAAAAGATTAAAGATAAAGATAATCTTATATTTGTCACATGTACATATGTGCATACAGTGAAATGCTTTGTTTGTGTCAAATCAAGTCAGCAAGGATTGTGCAGGGCAGCCTGCAAGAGTCGTCACACTTCTGGCGCCATCATAGTATTCCCACAACTCATGAAGCCGAACTGTACATCCTTGGAACATGGGAAGAAACTGGAGGAAACCAACGCAGTCACAGGGAGAATGTACTAACTGCTGAGAGGCAGCGACGGGAATCGAACCCTGATCTTACAGCTTGCTCTGTAAAGTGTTTGCGCTTACCGCTATGCTGCCTTACCGGATGATGTGCAGACAGAAGAGATTTGTTTAGTTTGGTGTCACTTTCAGTGCAGACATCATGGGTTGAAGAGCTTGTTCTTCCGTCATAGAGTCATAGAGCAATAAAGCATGGACACAGACCCTTCAGCTCAACCAGTCCATGCTAACCATGGCTCCTGGACCATTAGGACAAGGACTGTTAGAGTGGGAAACAGCTTCTTCCCCAGGGCGTGAGACTACTGAACGTGCTGCCACCACCCAGGTCTTATCACATACGAATCGCCAGTATTATTTACATTTTAATTTGTATTGTAAGTGCATTTTATTATTTGTGGTAATATTGCCTTGTGCGTTGTGTGTGAGTTATGTTGTGTGCTGTGTTGTGCACCTTGATCCGGAGAAAGAAATCAGAATCAGGTTTATTATCACCGGCATGTGATGTGAAATTTGTTAACTTAGCAGCAGCAGTTCAATGCAATACATAATCTAGCAGGAGAGAAAAAAAGAATAATAAATAAAAAAAAATAAACAAGTAAATCAATTATGTATATTGAATAGATTTTTTTAAATGTGCGAAAACGGAAGTACTATATATTTAAAAAAAGTGAGGTAGTGTCCAAAGCTTCAATGTCCATTTAGGAATCGGATGGCAGAGGGCAAAGGTGGTTTCATTTGGTGGTGTACATGTATATGGCTGAATAACAATAAACTTGAACTTGATTCCCTGCATCTGGGCCCATATCCCTCCAAGCCTGCCCTCCATGTACCTATCCAAGTGCTTCCTCCGGCCACTCACCACTCTGGGTGAAAAATTTGCCCATCCGGTCCCTTTTAAATCTTTCCCTTCTCACTCTAAACCTATACACCATGGTTTTTGTCTCCCCAACCCTGGGGAAAAGACTGTTCCCGTCCATTTTATCTTTGCCTCTCATAATTTTAAGCACCTATCTAAGGTTGCCCCTTCACTCTCCTGCATTCCATGGAACAATGTCTCCTTTTAACTCTGAACCTCTAATCCTGGCAAACATTTCTGCACTCTTCCCAGTTTAACCATGTCTTTCCTATAATATGCTGAGCAAGCTAGTACACAGTACTTCAAGTGTGGCCCTCCACAGAAACTTACAGAACTGCAACATCATGGTCCAGTAGGGAACACGGAACTCTGCAGTACAGTACAGGCCCTTCGGCCCATGATTTTGTGCTGACCTTTTAATCAACTCCAAGATCAATCTAACCCTTCCCTGCTACATGGCCCTCCATTCTTCTATCATTCATGTGCCTATCTAAGAGTTTCTTAGTGTATTAATTTATCTACAGTACCTCTACCACCACCACTGCTGCTAACCATTCTGTTTACCTCCGACACCCACACCCCCCATACTTTCCTCGAATTGCATTGAAACTATTAGCCATTGCCACTGTGGGAAAATGTCTCTGGCTATCCATGCAATCTAAACCTCTAATCATCTGATATAGCTCTATCAAGTCACCTCTCATCTTCCTTCACTCCAAAGAGAAAAGCCCTAGCTCGCTCAAGCTTTTCTCATAAGATGTGCTTTCTAAACCATCCAGCATCCTCGTAAATCTCCTCTGGGCCCTCAACTAAAGTTTCCACATCCTTCCCAAAATGAGGCAACCAGAACCGAACACAATATTCCAAATGTGGTCAAACCAGGATTTCATAGAATTACATACATGGCACTTGAACTCAGTCCCCTGACTGATGAAGCCCGACACACCATATGCCTTTCTTAACAACCCTATCAACTTGTAAGGCAACTTGGAAAGATCTATGGAAGTGGACTTCAAGATCCCTCTGTTGCTCCACACCGCTGATAATCCTGCCATTAACCATGTATTGTTTTCAGCTTTGACCTTCTAAAGTGAATCACTTCACAAATTCCACTTAAGACTCCTTCCGCCACTTTTCAGCCCAGTCCTGCATCCTGTCAATATCCACAAATTATGGGCCGTTTCCCTGTTGAGAAAAAGAGATGGCTTTAGGCCAGCACCAGGGGACAGTCTGCCACCCAGGGGTTGGCGAGATTGAAGATCATCCTCTCGCTCAAAGAGATGCTGAGGCTGCAACCCGTTAAACTTTGGGAAGACAGGGTGGGGAGGCTAAATGCAAATTGAGTTGCAGTACAGAGCAGTGATAATGTGACACTGCTGGAACAAACCAAAGGATCTGGTCATCCTGTTCAGCTAAACAGCTTATATTTTCAGTCTGGCTCATATGTTCCGCTGCATTGGATCTCGTCCTTTGTGCTGCAGCCAGACCATTGTCCAACAATATCATATTGGCAACCAAAATAAATAAGAGTCTGAAATACATTCCATATGAAGACACTAGTCATCCCACACAAACTGCTGGAGGAACTCAGCAAGTCAGGCAACATCTATGGAGAGGAATAAACAGTCGACATTTCTTATCAGGGCTGGAAAGAAAGGGGAACAGACTAGAATAAGAAAGTGGCAGGGAGGCAGAGGAGAACAAGCTGGCAGGTAATAGAATCTTTCCCATTTACCCATCTGCTAACATTTTTTAAACTTATTCATCTTTTCTTGATCTGGATATTGCTGGCAAAGCCATCATTTCTGCATTTCTGCACATCTCATTACAGGGAGGATGTGGAGGCTTTGGAAAAGGTGTTAATGTGGTTCTCCAAGAGGCTACCTGGTATGAGCTATTAAGAGAGATTGGACAAACTTTGGTTTTCTCAGGAGCAGCAGAGACTGAGGGGAGACCTGACAGAAGTTTATACAATTACGAGAGATATAGATAGGGTAGACAGTCAGAATCATTTTTCCTTCCCAAAGTAGAAATGTCAAATACCAGAGGACATGCACTTAAGGTGAGAGGGAAACAATTTAAAGGAGACTTGCTGGGTGTTTTTTGATACAAGGTGTCTGGAATGGGCTGCTAGGGGTAGTGTTTGTTTGGTTATTTATTTAATTATTTATTGATTGATTGATTGAGATGCAGCACAGAATAAGCCCTCCAAGCCCTTTGACCCAGCCGACCCAGCAATCCCCCGACTTAATCCTAGTCTAATCATGGGACAATTTACAATGGCCAATTGACCTACCAACCGGTACGTCTTTGGACCTTGGGAGGGAACTGGCACACCCAAAGGAAATGCATGTGGTCATGTGAAGAACATACAAACTCCTTACAGGCAGCGGTGGGAGTTGAAGCCAGGTCACCTGTACTGGAAAGCATTGTGCTGACCGCTACGCTACCGTGTCTGAAACAAATATGATAGTAACATTTAAGAGGCAAATGCAGGGAATGGAGGATATGGACCTTTCATTCAGTCAGCTGCCCATTTCCCTCCACAGATGCTGCCTGACCAGCAGAGGTCCTCCAGCACTTTGCTTTTGTTTTGCGTCAGCTTCCAGTATATGTAGTGTCTCATGTCTCTAAGAGTAAATGAAGGTCAAGATCACAACAAGGCTGCAATTTTCTGATTAGACTGTTCAAATGTAAGCTCAGGAACCATTGCTACTTACAGAAGCTGCTCCTATAAAAAGCATGGGCTGATTTTTCTAACTCAAAATTGGCACTGATGAATTTTATTTAGATAAGTGTATTTAGGTTGATAGAACCATGATGTGTACATAGAGCTGAGATACTAATCAGGGAAGGTTAACTTTAACGGTGGCTGAGGCCTAAGGGGGTGAGTGACCTTCTCGAGTTAATAAGAAAATTTAAGTTCA
Organism: Mobula hypostoma; assembly: GCF_963921235.1. NCBI lineage: Eukaryota > Metazoa > Chordata > Chondrichthyes > Myliobatiformes > Myliobatidae > Mobula > Mobula hypostoma. Next base: position 15,059,409 of record NC_086114.1, read on the forward strand.
TACTATCTAGTTGCCACCTGCTTATATGCCACTAGATGGGGCTGCTCACTGTTCTTGTCTCACAGTGGCAAGTGCTACTGTGTTGAATGGCTAAGCACAGAGTTAAATGTCAAAAACTACAGATGCTGGAAATCTAAAATGCTGGAAATATTCAGTAGGTCAGACAGAATCAGTAGAGAGAGAAAAATAGTTACCACGTCGGGTCTGGGATCCTTGGTTAGCGCTCGGTAGGTCTTTGATTGCCATTTATCGCAGATGATGGAAAGCTGAAATAAATCAGAAAAGGCCGGGAAAGTTCAGCACATCAAGAAGGTGCAGTAGAGTTGTGCAGTTGTGACTGGGTTAAATAGGGTAAAAGGAGACAAGTTGCGTTAGCCAGAAGTTTAAGGTCAACTGGACTCAGGCTTACTCTGATGGACACAAGAATGCAATAGAATGTGAGGGAAATTATCTTTTAAACAGAGAGTGATGATAAACCTGGAACTCTGGTTAATGGTCAGCTAGTCAGTCTCTGGAAAAATATTTAGGGCTAACATTTTAGGTTCAGGACTTGAAGCATTGTCATATTTCTTGAACTTTGGATGGTCTTTAGGAGATTTGAATGCAGAACGTCTTTGCTGCCAAAGAAAGCTCATGGTCGTCTTTCAGTGGAAATGCCAGATTTTTGTGTTGGACACGAGACAAAGCCATTTGAGCTGAGATTTAATATCTACAACCTTTCATAAAAAACAGTTCTCCCAAAATTCCTTCCTACCTCTCAAGGGAAACATAATAGTTAAATGAGATGGCAGGACATTTTTCATAAAACTGATGCCGCAAATTAAAGAATTACAGCTTGTTAACACAAGTTTTCAGGCAAGGTTATAATGCTATGTTTGCTCTTGGGATTCTTAGTGTGGAAGAGATGAGTGCGGGATTTGCTGCCTTGCAAGCTTTAGGGGTGGCAGCGTGGTAGCGTAGCGTAACTCTACAGCACCAGCTGTAAGATCGGGGTTCAATTCCTGCCACTGCCTGTGTGCTTTTTGTACCTTCTCCTCATGACCACGTGGGTTTCCTCTGGGTGCTCCAGTTTCCTCTGACTTGCCAAAGGTGTATGGGTTACGTTTAGTGAGCTCTGGACATGCTGTGTTCGTGCCAGAAGCATGGCGACACTTGCAGGCTGCCCCCAGCACACCCTTGACGCAAACAACGCATTTCACTGTATGCTTCCATGTTTTGACATACACATGGTGAATAAAGCTAATCATTTTGTACGCTGTGAGCACTTATCAGGCAGCTGGCGATCCAGGTAACTCCCGCAGTAACATAAAACCTAATGCAACAACAGATCTACTTCAACGGGGTCTATCGCTGTCTCTATCAATGCTGGAATGACCATACCCTTCCTCTGGTTAGGGAGCAGCCCCTTCCCCTGGCAGCCTTGACTACTCACACACCTGGCCCCTCTCTCCCAGGCAATAATGGGTAAATCCCTTTATTCCAGCTTGTCACATGAAGAGCGTTTGATGGTTCTGGGCCTGTATTCACTGGAATTTAGAAGTATGAGGGTGATCTAAATGAAACCTTTTGAATGGTGAAAGACCTTGATATAGTAGATGTGGAGAGGATGTTTTGTATGGTGGGAGTGTCTAAGACCAGAGCATACAGTCTCAAAATAGAGGGACATCCTTTTAGAATGGAGATGAGGAGGAATTTCTTTAGCTAGAGAGTGGTGAATCTGTGGAATTCTTTTCCACAGGCAACTGTGGAGGCCAAGTCTTTATGTATATTTAAGGCAGAGGTTGATAGATTCTTGATTGGTCAGGGGGAAGAAGACTGGAGATTGGGGCTGAGAGGAAAATTGGATCATCCACGATGAAATGGCGGAGCAGATGTGATGGGACAAATGGCCTAATTCTGCTCCTGTTTCTTATAGTCTTATGGTCTAAGTTAGTCTGTGACATCCCACCAGCAAGTTGAAGCAAACTAAGAAGATATCTGGAGTCATGGAGTCATAGAGCATAGAAACAGACTCTTCAGCCTGATGGGTCTATGCCAACCAAGATTACCATTTAATCTGAAATCCCTTCACTTGGCCCATATCTATCTAAACATTTCCTATCCACGTACCTGTCCAAGTGGTGTTAATGTGCCTGGCTCAACCACATCCTCCAGCATCAACTGACAGCCCTCTGGATGAAACTGTTGCCCCCTTAGGTTCCTATTAAATCACTCCCCCCATCTTAAATCTATGTCCTCTCGTTCTTGCTTTCCCAATCTTTGGGAGGGGGGAGGAGGGGGGACTAGAAGGCACAGGCTTAAGGTGAGAGGTGAATGATATAAAAGGGACCAGAGAGGCAACTTCTTAATGCAGAGGGTGGTGTATGTGTTGAATAAGCTGCCAGAGGAAGTGGTGGTGGCAGGCACAATGATAATCTTTAAAAGGCATTTGGGTAAGTATGTGGATAGGAGGGGTTCAGAGAAATATGTGCCGAATGTGGGCAAATGGGATTATTTTAGGTGGCCACTGTGTACAGCATGGATGAGATGGGCTGAAGGGCCTGTTTCCCTGCTGCTTTACCCTATGACACCATGATTCTTCAGAAATTTTGCAATGCTGTTACTGTTGTAAAATAGTACACACGGCAGCTAATTTGTGTATATCATAAGGTAAGGGGCAGACAATCAGCCTTGTGAAGTTGGTTAAGGAAATATTGACCAGGACACCATGAAGAATTCCATTGAACAGAGCCTAGGGATCCTGTAAACCTTCCGTTGAGGATAGGTGGGGCCTTAGATGTCATAATGGACAAAGTCAGTGGTGTGTTAGTTACAAAGCTCTTCCCCATGGACTGTAGCATTCAATTCAGCCAAGACACATAACTGACTTGAACCCTTCAAAGACTGTTTCAGATCAGTATTTCCTGGCATCACTTGGACGGGAGTGTGGCAGAAGTTGTGTTGTAGGGATGGAGGGGCATCTCCCTGGCAGGTATGAGCTGATATGGGCCTCTTTGGCCTTAAGTGAAAAGTACCACTGGCAACATTATGATTTCAGCTGCGGTGGGAAGTTCTCCATCATATCCCCACCCATCTAAGCCCCTTCTGCAACAGGCAGTATTTGCTTGCCGCCAACCATTTTAATTCAACTCCCTATTCCCATTCTGACATATTGGTCCATGGCCTCCTCTACTGCCAAGATGAGGCTGTTCTCAGGTTGGAGGAGAATCACCTCATTTTCTGTCTGGACAGCTTCCAACATGACGGCATGAATATCAGTTTTTCTACCTTCCAGTAATTTCTCCTTTGTTTCCCTTCTCTCTTTTTCAATTCCCCATTCTGGCTCCCCTCTTTTCCTTTCTTTTCTCCTCACCTGCCTTTCATCTCCTCCTTTCCTCGCTCCCGTGGCCCACTCTCTTCTTCTATCAGATTTCTCCTTTACCTCTTCCACCTATCACCCCCCAGCTTTTCACTTCATCCATCCTTCCTCACCCACCTTTTCCCTCATCTGATCTCACCTATCACCTGCCAGCTTGTACTCCTTCCCCATGCCCCAATCTTCTTTAGATAAGATTATGAGAACACGCAGTCCTCTTTTATTGTCATTTAGTAATGCATGCATTAAGAACTGATACAATATTCCTCCGGTATGATATCACAGAAATGCAGGACAGACCAAGACTGAAAAACTAACAAAAACCACATAATTATAACATATAGTTACAGCAGTGCAACAATACCATAACTTGATGAAGAACAGGCCATGGCACAGTAAAAAAGTTCAAAGTCTCTCGAAAGTCCCACATCTCATGCAGACGGGAGAAGGAAGAAAACCCTCCCTGCCATGCCCGACCACAGTCCGACTCTGAGTTGTCCGAAAACTTCGAGCTCCAATCAGCTCTCTGACACCGAGTACCGAGCACCATCTCTATCCGAACGCTTCGACCTCAGCCTTGGTCGCCAGCAGCAGGCAACGCCAGGGATTTTGGGGCCTTCCCTCTGGAAGATTCTCGATCGCACAGTAACAGCGGCAGCGAACTGGCATTTCAGAAATTTCTCCAGATGTTCCTCTGTGCTTTCACATCTGTCTCCATCAAATCAGAATTGTCCACGGCCCCTATTTAACAGATACGATATCGTTTCACCGGAGAGCTGTGCGCACTGTGTCGTGCTGCCATCTTCTTATTCCGACTTCTGACCCCTTCCTTTCCAATCCCTATAAAGCGTCTCAGCCCGAAACGTGGACTGCTTATGCCTCTCAATAGATGCTGCCTGACCTACTGAGTTCCTCCAGCATTTTATGCACGGCAGCAGTTTGGAGCACACTCACAACACAAACAGGAGATTGACAGTGGTGCATTAAACCTTTCAGTAACTTTAGAGGATTTTTGCAGCGACAGAATTGGTAGTATTTTTCCCATGCCCTGAGTTTGGTGTGTGGGTAATCCAGGCCTCAGATCAAAGGCAAGGTTGCACTGCATAGTTACGTCACCAAGGAGTGGCAATGGTGTGTTCAATTCAGTGGCAAACTCTTTTTCCCAAGAAAGAAATGCCAAATACTAGAGGGCATTTAAGGTGAAAGGGAAAATGTTCAAAGGAGATGTGCACGGCAGGATTTTTACACAGAGGACTACAGAGGCAGGTACCTGAATGCACTGCCAGGGATTGCGGTGGAGGAAAATACCATAGAGGTGTTTACAAATGGAGAAATTATGAATTACGAATTATAAGAGAGAATGGGAGATATGGCAGCAGGGGTGAGGTATCATTAGCTTAATTAGTTTGACATGATATCATGTGTCAAAGAGCCTGTTCCTGCGCCATAAATGGATGTATAGGCAACTATTATAAACAGAGTAACGCATACAGAAGACGGGACAGTGGGGTTGAGAGGGATAATAAATCAGCCATCATGGAATGGCAGTGCAGATTCAATTCTGCTCCTATGTCTTGTAGTCTATGGTCTTAAAATGCAGGAGGAACTCAGCAAGTCAGGCAGCATCTATGGAGAGGAATAAACAGTTGCATTCTAGGCCGAGATGCTTCATCTGGACCATTAGTAAACAGAGGCTGTAAAGAGAAATGCATATTTATGAAACATTATTTACACCAGGAACAATCTGTGCCATGTCGATGACCCCTGTACAGTTTTTAGTATTAACACACAACGTTGGGACATTGGGTTTTCTCACCACCTTTAGTCAGCTCCATCATGGACACCAACCTCTGTAGCATCCAAAACGTCTTCAAGGAGTGGTGTCTCAGAAAGGCAGTGTCCATCATTAAGGACCCCATCACCCAGGACATGCCCTCTTCTATCGGGAAGGAGGCACAGAAGCCTAAAGGGAGACACTCAGTGATTCAGGAACAGTTTCTTTCCCTCTGCCATCTCATTCCTAAATAGACATTGAACCCATGAACACTACCTCACTTTTATTATTTCTGTTTTTGCACTATTTTTAACTTAACTATTTAATACACATATATATACGCGTAATGTAATTGATTTACTTAGTTATTTTTCTCCTGAATTATCATGTATTACATTGTACTGCTGCTGCTAAGTTAACAAATTTCATGACACACGCCGGTGATATTAAACCTGATTCTGGATTAAGTTCGTTTGCTCCAAACTCATATTCGTGCATGGAAAGTGATGTTAGAGCTATGGCACTTCAAGAATGGGCTGGTGTTGCCAACTCCACTTAAGTATAATCCCAGAGGTTTCATTATATGACATACCTCCAACCAGTCAAACAGCCTTTTCCACCAAACTAATACCCATGACACAAAAATTAAGCACACAATTATTTTAAAAAATCCAACCAATGACTTCTCAAGAGAATTACAAGCACATCGATCCAAGAGATTTTGATTTAATTCCTGGAGTTATTGCAACAAACTCAAAGAATTATATGGGCTAGCAGCCACATTCAGCTAACAATAACCATGAGTGAGGATTGGTAAAAGAAAAATGCTTTCAGTTTTTCAATTTATGTCTTGGATGGTGTCTTAATGTGGTGTTGTTTTGTTATGACAAGTGTTCTAAAATTTGGTACTTTTAACATTTACTAGTTTTACTAGCTGGTAAAAAAAGTTGGATAAATATGTCAACTTCCAGTTTCTATAATTGGTTATGACTCTGTATAGGATAAAGTGATGAAGGGTGTCATCATGAAACGTCAACTGTTTATTCCCCTCTATAAATGCTTCCTGACATGCTGAGCTCCTCCAGCATTTTGTATGTGTTAGTCCCTAGATCATTTTCATGAGGTACAGAAAAGTTCAAACTTAATACTATTCAGAGTTTCCTGTAGCAACTTCATCAAGTACGGCATATGGGAATGATGATTATAAGTCCATACAACCTTGTTTAGTCCATGGAACCTTGTTGAGTCCATGGAACATTGTCATTGGGTCAAAATAATACTTATCCAAAGTTTTCACCGAAGTGCAGAACACCATGACCTACTTGTGAAATCAGCAAGTTTAACTCATCACTGCCTAGGAGGTTTATTTATTTATATAGCATAGAACAGGCCCTTCAAGCTTTGCTGCCCAGCAACCCCCAATTGAACCCTAGCCTAATCACAGGACAATTTACAATGACCAATTAACCTACTAACCTGTATGTCTTTGAACTGTGGGAGGAAACCGGAGCACCCGGAGAAAACCCAAGCCTTTCACAGGGAGGACATACAAATTCCTTACAGAGGATGCCAGAACTGAACTCTGAACTCTGATGGTCCAAAATGTAATAGTGTTGTATTAATTGCTACACTATCATGACACCCTACTCTACGTTTAGAGACCCTAACTGGCTACAACATGATGAAAAGGAAAACAGGCTTGCATTTATGGATGATCATATACCATGTTCCAAAGCCATACTTTTGAGATGTGGTCAAAGTCAAAGTCAAGTTTATTGTCAAGTGCACACCACCGTTGGTATACACAGCATATACACACCTCTGCATACACACACGCACAGATACAATTAAAAGCTTACTTGCAGCAGCATCACAGGCATATAGGATCAGATAAGAAAAAACATAAATTAAACACAAATTGTTTAAGTTCAAGTTTAATTGTTAATCAACCATATATGAATGCTCATGAATGCTGTCAAACGAAACAGCATTACTCTGGGGCTAAGGTACAAAACACTGTAACAATAGTCATACACAACACAAGACACACATAGCACATGTAAAACAGCAGTAAAATACAGTCACACAAAAAAAAATAGTCTAAGGTCCTGAGTCCATGAATGTTGCAGCAGTCTGCTGCAAACAATACATTTTGCCTTCTGCTGAGCGAACACTGGAGATCTGCACTGACTCCAGCATGGACACCACGCCATGCTGTCTTCAGCACTCTGGTGGAGCACACTGACTCCGAAACCTCTCTCCTGGGCGGCTGCAAACAGGTGACACCACAGCTTGAGGCTCAGTCCTTGCTACAACTGAGGTCATGCAGCTCCCCCACCATCTGCACCCACTGTTTGCCAATGAAACAGTGAATCGGACCTGTAGCATTCCACATTACTAGTGTCCAGCTGGGTTTTGCGATCACAAGAAGAGTGACAAAGACGATCACTTGCTATTATACTGCACGCCACTTTCGCCCAGCGACTCCTCTCTGTCACAGGCGGCAGCACGATACATGCCAAGTCCAACTCCTTCAGTTTCTCTGCCAACGAGCAAATCACTGATGGGGTAGATTTGCAGTACTTTAAGTTCTTAATGTCCAGCAGTGGCTTGCGATTGTAAAAAATACATTTTAAAAAGGCAATAGCACCTTTGGTTGGCCCCATAGAAGCTGCTGTGTCTGGGTGTGCCACCTTCTTGCAGGAATTTTACAAGAAAGAACACAATTAGAGAAAAAAAATACAAGGTGTAAAGTGATCAAAGTGGTTACGGTGCTCCTAAACTAGTGATTTAAGATTATGCAGGTTGGTTCAGGGACCGAATGGTTGTAGGGAATTTGCTGTTCTTGAAACTAGTGGTGTGGGACTTCAGGCTTCTGTACTTGCTAGCAGCTGGTAGGTAGCTGCAAGATGGCACAGCCCAGATGGTGGGAATCTTCCTTGATGGACGTTGCCCTCTTGAGGCAGTCCCTCTCATAGATATGGTGGTTTGCACTCCTACAGTACTGCAGCTTACCTCAAATCTGTGCTTAGATATCTGGCACGGGTCGTGAAACCACAACAGTGACTAAGAGGCAGGTGTGCTCTTAACTGAGCCAATACCTAATTAACACACATAAAAGTTGCTGGTGAACACAGCAGGCCAGGCAGCATCTCTAGGAAGAGGTACAGTCGACGTTTCAGGCCGAGACCCTTCGTCAGGACTAACTGAAGGAAGAGCTAGTAAGAGATTTGAAAGTGGGAGGGGGAGGGGGAGATCCAAAATGATAGGAGAAGACAGGAGGGGGAGGGATGGAGCCAAGAGCTGGACAGTTGATTGGCAAAAGGGATATGAGAGGATACGTACCAAGAAAGGATATATGGCTGTGATAGCGAGTCTGAGTCAAAATGTGGTCGAAAAGTTGAAGAGCCGACCATTTCGGATCTCCCCTTCCCCCTCCCACTTTCAATCTCTTGCTAGCTCTTCTTTCAGTTAGTCCTGACGAAGGGTCTCGGCCTGAAATTCCAGCATCTACAGATTTCCTCATGTTTGCAATACCTAATTACTCTGCACATATGCAAATAAGGTGTGAGGGGTGGGTGGAGCCAGTGAGCCTTTGAAACTTCTTATACAGCATTACTTTCTTTCGTGACATAGCCTATGTTATAAAATTAATTCAAAGAACCACAGACACAAAATAAGTTGAGTAGCAGGTTGACACTGATCGAATCAGAAATTTTGATGACTGCTTAATGAATAATCCTGCTTTAGAATTAGAAATAAAATTAATGCAGTCATTTATTGGTGTATAAAGAGTTAGTGCCTTAACTAAATCTTTCTTATTTCTCGCCAAGTCTATTAATCTTTAGCTACGTCACACAGTGATCCAAATTTCTGCAGTCAATGTGACTTTTTTAACTTGTGCAATCCTAGACTGAATTATTATGTCCATTCCAGTTGGGTAATATTACTCTATGATTCAATGACTCAATGGTGTTCAAATGGGACTTGCTTACATGGCCATCAAAGCTAGTCCCAATTGCCTAAGTTTGGCCCATATCCCTCTAAACTGCTCCTACCTGTCCAAGGATCTTTTAAATGTTGGTAATGTACCCGTCTCAACCACTTCCTCGAAAACCTCATTCCATGGACTGACCTCACTCTGTATGCAAAGGTTGTCTTTCATGTTCCTGTTAAATCCTTCCCTCTGACTTTAATCCTATGTCCTTTAGTATACATAAGCACTTGATGGTTGGATTGGGCATGGCCAACATGCCTGTATCTGTGTTGTACAACACTGAGACTCTGTGGCTGCCGCCCTTGTACTCCTATTGAGTTAATGTTCAAAATGCTAATGTTCTGCAGTGATACAATTGCTGCACTCACTGACAGCTTAATTAGCAAATAAAAAAATGTCCCTTGCTTGGCACCACGATGCAAGCACAGACTCTCACCATGTAGCCTCCAAATGAATCTTATGATTGCACTGTCATGGTCCGGTCTGTGAAGTCCTCGTTCTGGTTCACGATCCAATCCCTGGGTGGACTCTGAGTCTTCTGGCTGTCCCTTGTTTCAGTTGGGCTTAATCATAGGCACCTGATGCTCGTCTTGGGGCTGGGAATATAAGTGGCCCTGGGATCGAGTGTGGGTGTTGGTTTGTCTTGTCAGTATCCCCTTGGAGCAACCTGCTGGTGAAAGGCTAGAGCAGCTATTTGTGATCTCTAGGCCTGGTTGGAGGACCACTGCTTCTCAAAACCTTGTTGTCTTTAGTTGGAGTAGTCATCATGGTTTGGATTCGGCTGTTTCCGGGGCCAGCTGAGTGGCCGTCTGCCATTCCGAGCTAGATATGGATTCGGCTGTTTCTGTAGCCAGCCAAGGTTGCTGGCTGCCCCGAGACTTGGAGCCATCCCAGACTGAGCTCCCTTCCTGTCCTTGCCTCCATGGGGTAAGTCAGGCCGTCCTTGCTGTTACCCTGCAGTTGGATCTGTCCCTTCCAGTCCTCGCCTCTGTTGGGTAAGTCAGGCCATCTTTGCCGTTATCCTGAGGTTGGTCTGTTCCCTTTCCCTCTCCATCTGAATCCTTGACAGTGTCCTCGGTGGTTTACCTGGGCAGTCTTCCTGGTCCCGCGTCCTAGAAAGGGTCCTGGCCCTGTGTTTCAAGAAGGAGTTCCTCGTCCTGCCCAGGAGTTCCTCGAAGAATCCAAGCTTTGTCCAGTCCTGTAGCCATGTCATGTTTTCGCCTAGTTCCGGAGTCCGAGCCCAAGTCAAAACCCAGGTTCTGGGTCCTTGCCCAGTCTCTGGCTCGGAGTCCATACCCAAGCCTCGAAGAATCCAAGCCTTGTCCAGTCCTGTAGCCACGTCACGTCATTGCCTAGTTCTGGAGTCTGAGCCCAGGTCAAGACCCAAGTTCTGGGTCCTTGTCCAGTCTCTGGCTCGGAGTCCATACCCAAGCCTCGTCTCGTCCTGTAGCCAAGCCTTGAAGAACCCTAGTATAATTAGATTATGAGGCACTCAGTCCTCATTTATTGTCATTTAGAAATGCAGGCATTTAAAAAATGATACAATGTTCCTCCAGAATGATATCACAAGAATCACAGGACAAACCAAGACTAAAACTGACAAAACCACTTAATTATAACATATAGTTACAACAGTGCAAAGCACTACCATAATTTGATAAAGAGCAGACCATGGGCACGGTAAAAAAAAGTCTCAAGTCCCGATAGCCTCATCATCTCATGCAGACAGTAGAAAGGAGTAACTCTTCCTGCCATGAACCTCCAAGTGCCGCAAACTTGCCGACGCAGCACCATTGGAAGCACCCGACCGCAGCCAACTCTGAGTCCATGGGAAAACTTTGAGCCTCCGACCAGCCCTCTGACACCGAGCACCGAGCACCATCCTCTGCTGAGCGCTTCGACCCCGCCTCGGCTGCCGAGCAACAAGCAAAGCCGAGGACTCGGGGCCTTCTCCTCCGGAGATTCTGGACCACACAGTAGCAGCAGCAGCAAAGCAGGCATTTCAGAAGTTTCAGCAGATGTTCCTCTGTGCTTCTCACGTCCGTCTCCATCAAATCAGGATTGTGCACAGCACCTTACTTGACAGATTACAGCCATCAACACCGGAGTGGCTGCTGTAAGCTGTGTCTCGCCGCCATCTTCTCCTCCCGTAATAAAACGGGAGGAAAGAATGTCAGGAATGGCGAGGGTGGAGGGTGGGAGCGGTGTGGGATAGGTGGAAAAGGAGTGCCAGGAGCAGGGTGTGATACCGATTCAGATACAACCAGCCCTGAGACACCAGGCAAGGTAATTCGATTCTAAACAATTGGTTTATTGATCATTACAGAATGGCTCTCTGGTGCTTCCCACTTTCTCCCCTCTCCCTTCCCTTTTTCCCAACCATAATTCTTCTTTCCCTGCCCCCTTCCCACTCTCAGTTCACAATAGAGACCTATATCAGAATCAGGTTTATCAGCACTCACATATCAGGAAATTTGTTTTTATTTGTGGCAGCAGTAAAGTGAATACATAAAATTACCGCAGCGCTGTGCAAAAGTCTTAGACACCTTAGCTATATATACTGTATGTCTCTAAGACTTTTTGCACAGTATGTAACTGCCTCAAACACTTTCTCTGGCAGCTTATTCTATATATACCCTACACTCTACATGAAGAACTTGCCCCTGATGACCCTTAAAAAAATTTTCTCTCTTCCCCCACCCCGCTCTGATTTATGCTTATAATTCAACGTTCAGACTGGAATTTGAGGACCATGTCCTGCACAGCTCAGTAGCCACCTCATTACATTGGCTTGTTAATGCAAATATCTAACCAGCCAATCATGTGGCAGCAACTCAATGCATACAAATATGCAGACATGGCAAGAGGTACAGTTGTTGTTCAGACCAAACATCAGAATGGACATGCAATGTGATCTAAGTGACTCTGATCGTGATATGATTGTTGGTGTCAGATGGGGTGGTTTGGGTATCTCAGAAACGGCTGATCACCTGGGATTTCCATGCACAACAATCTCTAGAGCAGTGACACTCAACGGGGGTGGTTATGTGTCCTCAGGGCGCGTTCAAGATTCTTGGGGGTGTGTGGTAAGCTCACCCTAACATGAGGAACGAGACCTGACCGACTATTAGTGGAGCAGGCACTTCCAATAAAAAGGATGAAGCACTAGAATACAGGAAGAACCTTAGCTCTGCAGGTGGTGAGCACTCGACGACACAATGTGTCTGAAACTCGGCAATCTCTTCCAACCTTACCAACCAAACAGACATTATTGGGGATGCGTAAATTAGCAACCGGAGTGCTCAGCAGTTCCCCCTGTTTTGCGGAACGAGTTCATGCAATTTAACAGTTGGTAAGTTAAGTACACCCTCTCAACTTTCTGTACAGATCTATGGAAAACAGGTCGCGCAACAATACATTGCTGGCCGGAACCTTACGGTGAAATAGAGCCAATCAGTGAATCTGCCAACCCCAAGGATCCCTCGAGGTGTTCAAAGTGATTCTCTTTTGTAAAGAGTTAAAAACAAATATCAACAGAGAATCAATCTATGGTGAGCTCAAAGTGTATATTGAGGATAAAAGTTTTCAAATTGGAAATGCGATTCCTCATGCTAGATGAAGCAGCATGACAGGTCACCATGTAGGTTTAGTGGCATTTATGAAAAAAGAAATTCCAAGTCTGTTTGCAGTCCACTGTGTAATTCATCATCAACATCTCACAGCCGAAAACCTCAGCCAGCAACTTTTTTCGAGCATGACTTGTGTTATATCTGCTATCAACCAAACTAAAGCTAATCTATTAAATAGCAGAATATTTTGCCAGTGATGCCAAAATAACAATGAAGAGTTTGAATGCTTGCTTCTTCATACTGAAGTGTATTAGCTGACAAAAGGCTGCTGCTTAAAATGTTTCTTTGATTCTTTTGACACTGTGGTTGAATTTTTGCTCAAAGTTGACAAGAACTTAGAAACAAGATTGAACTTCTACATAGAGATGTGGCATACCTAGCTGATCTGTATGACAAAATAAACATTCTAGATATGAAACTGCAGGGAGAATTTCAATTTTATCCAGGCAAAAAGTGCAATGTCCACTTTTATCAGAAAATTGGAAATATATAACCAAAACATTGGGAGAAGAATGTTCTCACAGTTTGCTTGCATTGAGAGTACGGCACTCTCTTTCACAGATGCTGATTTGCAAGAGTACTGCTTACAGTTGCAGTCAATGAAGAAAGATTTTTGGAATTGATTCAAGGATTTGAACAACCTGGAAATTCCAGACTGGGTAATTAACCCATTTCTTTTGCAAGGTGGAAGAATAGGAAGAGAGTTTGCAAGAAGAAATTACGTGAAATTCAGAATGAAGAAGAAGCAAAAATACTTTTTTAAAATGTCGGCTTTTGTGGTATGTGGCTGCACTGTCATATGAAGTTTCCTGGTTGTTGGAGAAGAGCCAAACTGCTCTTCATTGCATTTCCATCCTCTCACTTAATTGAAAGAGGCTTCAGTGCAGTGAACGACAGACTCACAAAAAACAGAAACCGCTTGGGGACTTGAGGATTTTGCTGTCACAACTTGAACCAGATATTCCAACTCTTGCTAAAAACCACCACGCCCAAGGGCCACATTGATATCAAAGCTGCTGTACGGTGCACAGGTATTGTATAAACTAGGTTTAAAGACATAAAAATTTTAAGTAGAATCATTTTTCTCATATTAGCATATGGTAGACATGTTGTTATGCTCTGGGGGTGCTGGAAAATATATTGTGCCTAAGAAAGGCGTTGGCAAGTAGGAAGGTGGTCTGGGTTGCATTGGCAAGTATGAAAATGCTTTAGGGGGACTTTGGGCTAAAAAAAAGTTGGGAGACACTGTTCTAGAGTTTACAGAGAAGGGTGCAAAAACAAAAACAAACGTCCAGTGAGCAGTAGTTCTGTGGGTGAAAATTCCTTGTTAATGAGAGCAGCGGTCCCCAACCACCAGGCCGCGGACCGGTACCGGATCGCAAAGCATGTGCTACCGGGCTGTGAGGAAACAATATGAGTCAGCTGCACCTTTCCTCATTCCCTGTCACACACTGTTGAACTTGAATAGGGTTGCCAACTGTCCTGTATTTGCTGGGACATCCCTTATACTGGGCTAAATTGGTTTGTCCCGTATTTCCCCCGCTAAGGTAGAGCGTTCCTATGAAACCTTTCGTGCCAAAATGGCGTGAAGCGAAGAAGCAATGAAGCAATTACCATTAATTTATATGGGAAAACTTTTTGAGCGTTCCCAGACCCAAAAAATAACCTAACAAATCATACCAAATAACACATAAAACCAAAACTAAATAACACTAACATATAGTAAAAGCAGGAATGATATGATAAATACACAGCCTATATAAAGTAGAAATAATGTATGTACAGTATAGTCGGGAAGATGAAGGCAAAACCGATTAGTGGGAAAAAATTCGGCACGTACGCGCACGTCACATATGCGCACACAGGTGCCCGTGCAAGGCTTCATGGTCATAGTAGTCTTCCCTGGGGTAAAGTGTCCCAGGATTTGACTGCTACTTTTGTCCCTTATTTGGGATTGAGAAAGTTGGCAACCCTAACTGTAAAAGACATGTTGAGGTGAGTTTAACCCTATTTGAACACCACCCCCCCCACCCCCCAGTTGGCCGGTCCGCGGTGCAAAAAAGGTTGGGAACCCCTGAATTAGAGAGGTCAGAAGAGAATGACCAGAAAGGTTCAAGCTGACAGGAAGGCAGTAGTAACTCAAATAACCATGTGTTACAACAGTGGCGTGTGGCAGAGCATCTCTAAGTGAGCCTGTCGAACCTTGAACTGGGGGGCTGCAACAGCAGTTGCTGGAATCTGAAGCATCAGTCTGCTGGAGGAACTCAGTAGGTCGAGCAGCATCTGTGGTGGGGAAAGGAATTGTCAATGCTTTGGGTGGAAACCCTGCACTGGGCCTACGAGCGAAGATGGCCGGTATAAAACAGAGATCCATTTCCTCTACTTACCTACCAGCCTGTCTCCTAATTCTGCCCAGCAGAATCAATGACTCCAAATACCCTGGGCATTCTCCCTTCTCCCCTCTCCTATCAGGCAGAAGTTAAAAAAGCCCCAAAACTCGTACCGCCAATTTCCATCCTGATGTAACAAGATTATTGAATGGCTCCCTAGTATAATAACAAGGACGCTTGACTTCAAGGTCTTCCTTGATATGATTTTGCAACTTATTGTCTACCTGCACTGCACCTTCTCTGTGGCTTTATTCTCTATTTTGTACTACCTCAATGGATTGTGTAATAATATGATTTTCAAAGCAAGCTTTTCATTTTACCTCAGTACATGTGACAATAATAAAGCAATTCCAATTCCATTATACATCACCTCACCTCATTCCATCTATCACCCTCTCCCCTCTGTGTTCTCAATTCCGATGCAGGCCCTCTGGCAGCTTGATTTGCTCTTGCATTACAAGCAAGTCCCTTTCCAGTAATCTGAGGGCAGACAGACATTCCAATGAGACGCTGAGGGAGGACCGCATTTTTTAAATACCAAGTATCACCTGAAAGGTCTCAAGGCACTTTTCCGGAGAAGGGCAAGAAATTAACTCTGTTATTCCACCCAATATACATCCCTCAATCAGCACAACTGAATCAGGTCACCTTTATGGAAGCGAGTGGTTTGCAAATTGTTGTCACCTTTCCCACATCACATCACTTCAGAAAGTGTGTAGTCTCTCAGGGCCACTTGAGACAGACATATTCTGTATGCATATACAGACGTGCATATTCTTGATGCCTTAGATGAAGCATCCATAATCATATCCATAACCCTGACAACCCTTGCACATACCCTTACTTTGGACTATGCAAGGGCACTAGGAAGGCAGCCATAAACGCAAAGGGTTTGGCAGCATAGTGGTTGAGGTACTGAACTAATATCGATGTGGTCTGGAACTCTGACCTAGGACATGAGTTCAATCCCCATTACAGCAACTGGAGAACTGAAAGTCATTTGATCTGGTATTAAAAAGATGCTATCAGATGTGCTGATCATAAAGCAACTGGAGTATCTATCAGTAATTACTTAATTTCCTACAGGGAAGCAATCTGGCATCCTTGATTAATTCAACTCCAGTCTGGTCAGCTCTTGACCCTCTCTTCAAATTAGGGGTAGCTCAGGAAGGACAATAACTTGCCACCAGCAGTGAATGAGTAAATTAAAACTACATTTAACTTCATTCTGATTTTAATCAGCTCTACCTGGAAAAAAAACTCCGCATTCCTCCAACTTCCGCAACACCAGCCAAGCCTCAGTCATGGGCTCACCCCTCCCTTCATGGGAGGGTCATGTGACAAAGAAAAGGTTTAATGGGGGGGGGGTGGAAGATCACAGGACATATTAGACTGTGTCTAAAGAAAGGACAGGTTGAGGAAAAGAGCCTGATCAGGAGTGGGAACTGTGCAAACACTGTGCAACCAAGCACCCAGCTGTGGCAGAGGCCGGATGAGAAAACAATGTTTGGGAAACTGGATGTCCTCTTTTAAGACAGAATGTTGGAAATGTTCCATTGATCCATGCTGTGCCAGAAGGCTCTTTCACATGTGAAACATCATCATCTTCCTAGTTCTGTCATGCAATTACATTATTGCATAACATAAGTTTATGTTTTTCAAAGGTAAAGGCAAGTATTTATCATGTTCGGAACTCTATTTCACCTGTTGATCTCATTAATCCCCTCCTTCCTGGATTTTTGTCTCAATTGCATGAAATATAATTCCACTCAGTTGTTTCATTGCCAGATATAAACTTTATCTTAGTAAATCTAAACATCTTGGCAGCTTGCTTTGCGTGCGGACTCCCATAGCACCTTGATGGTTGCATATTTAAGCCATGGGAGTGGTCGAAACTGCTACCCGCTAGTACATGATGAATTCCATCTATTCTTGACTGAGCTGCTGTAGCTCGCTGCCACTGGAATAGAATGGTTGATTGACTTATCATCTCTAACACAATGCAATTTGCATTGACCAATCCTAAACCAGCCTACTAATCCACCAAAGCTCCATAATTAGGACGCTACTGCATTCTGGGAAGAACAACTAAGAAGAAAGACAGGAGGAATTAAAGTAATCTAATAAAATACTGCACATGCTGGAAGTTTGAAATAAAGTCAACTACTGCTGGAAATTCTCAGCAGGTCAGGCAGTATCTGGGGAGAGAGAAGTAAGATACTGCAGAATGCAAAATGCAGTAACAAAGTGCTACTGTCAGAATCAGAATCAGGTTTATTATCACCAGCATGTGACGTGAAATTTGTTAACTTAGCAGCAGCAGTTCAATGCAGTACGTAATATAGAAGAAGAAGAAAAAATAATGAAATAATAATAAAAAATAAATAAGTAAATCAATTACAGTATACATATATTGAATAGATTCAAAATCGTGCAAAAAACAGAAATAATATATGTTAAAAAGTGAGGTAGTGTTCACAAGTTCAATATCTATTTAGGAATCAGATGGCAGGGAGGAAGAAACTGCTCCTGAATTGCTGAGTGTGTGTGTCTTCAGTGTGACTACAAAGTAATGTTTCGGCCTGTTGGCCTTCGGTCAGAACTGAGAAAAAAGTTAGAAAAGTTAAAGTTGGAAATCTTTATCTTTTAAAAGGTTAAACTGAAAAGTATGGGGAGAGGCAGAAAGAAAAAGAGGAGGGATTATTATTAGGTGGAGGTGAAGAGAAACTGACAGATACAAATTGCACTGATTCTGGCTGACACGTGGTAAGTTGAGTCTGGAGTGCATGCAGAGGTGATGAATGAAATCCACATTACTATAAGAAGATAGAGAAAAAATAATGTAGAGTGCAAACTGGAATGGTTGATTATCTAAAAGAGTTGACTTCAGAGGCGAACCCTGAATGTTGGCAGGTGAGGTGAGATGCTGCACCTTGAGCTAATACTAAGCATCACTGGAATCGCATCACAGGGCAAAGACCAGTCATTTTACCTATGGCAGAAAGGAGGATATAGGGAGGGAGGGAGGGAGTGGCCGGGTGGAATGTCTCACTTCCACAAGGCTACAATACTTCAAAAGGGAGTTTGCAATGCAAATCGCAACTTTTAGGTAACATCTGAAATTGCTGTCCCTCCTTGTGTAACCTATTGAATATTGAAAGGCCTAGATAGAATGGACATGAAGAGAATGTTTCTTATCGTGGGGGAGACTCGGAGCAGAGGGCACAGGCAGGAACAGAAGAACTTACCTTTAGAACAGAGAAGAGGAGGAATTTCTTCAGCCAGAGCTTGGGTGAACTTGTGGAATTCATTGCCAAAGACAAATGCAGAGTCCAAGTCATTGGATACAGTATATTTAAAGCGGAGGTTCAGAAGTTCGTGGTTAGCAACGTGTCAAAGATTGCGGGGAGAATGCAGTAGAGAGAGATAATAAATCAGTCATGATGGAAAGGTGAAGCTGACTTGATGGGTCGATTGGCCTAATTCTGCTCCTATTTCTTACTATTATATGGTCTTCAGTGTACTGCCCAATTTGTTTCCTTCCATTGACTTGCTCTTGGGATTTGGATGTTGCCTATTTTCTGAGCCATGCACTGTAGCCATTTCAGTTTTAGACCCAACCACATCCATGGGTCTGGAACGATGCTTAGACCAGGTTAGTAGATTTACTTCTTGAAGGACATTAGCAAGCCTGATGGACTTCCTTTCTATTCATTCACGATCTGGGCAACAATGCCAGTTCACTGTTCAATGCCTATCGGGAAGGAGGTACAGCAGCATTAGGTCCCACACCTCCAGGTTCAGGAACAGTTATCACCCTTCATCCATCAGGCTCCTGAACTAACACGAATAACTTCACTCACCTCAACTCTGAACTGAATCCATAACCTATGGACTCACTTTGAAGAAATCTGTAACTCAGGTTCTCAGCATTAATTGCACAGTTTGTCATCTTTTGCACGTTGGTTGTTTGTCAGACTTTGTGTTCAGTTTTCATTGATTCTAATATATTTATCTGTTCTACTGTGAATGCCTAGAAGAAAACGAATCTCAAGGTGACATATACCTGCTTTGATAATAAATTTACTTTGAACTTTGAATTGGCCTTGGTAAGCCACTTTCTTGAACTGCTGCAGACTTTTTGGTGAATGTACCCTTACGGAGCTCTGGGTTAGAGAATCCCAGGATTTATACATATCTACCGATGGTGAAAGACTGGTGACGTATTGTCAGCACAAGAGAATCTGCAGATGCTGGAAATCCAGAGCAACACACATAAAGTGCCATAGGAACTCAGCAGGTCAGGTAGCATCCATGGAGAGGAATAAACGGTCGACGTTTCGGGCCAAGATCCTTCATTACGGGGAGGACTGGAAAGGAAGAGGGAAGAAGCCAGAAAAAGAAAGTGGGAGGACAAGCTGGCTGGTGATAGGTGAAACCAGGTAGGCGGGGGAGGGGTGAAGTGAGAAGCCGGGGGGGGGGTGAAAGGTGGAAGAGGTAATGGGCCAAAGAAGAAGGAATTTGATACGAGAGCACAGCAGAACATGGGAGAAAGGGCAGGAGGAGGGGCATCGGAGGCGGGCAGTGAGCAGCTGAGAAGAAAGGAAGGGCTGAGAGGGGAGCCAGAATGGGGAATGGAAAAAGAGAGAAGGGGGAGGGGAGAAAGCACCACAAGTTAGAAAAATCGATGTTCATGCCATCAGGTTGATGAAGAGAATTGGCCCACAATGTCAACTACTTATTTCTCTCCATAGATGCTACCTGATGTATTGAGTTCCTCCGACATTTTGTGTGTGTTGATGTATTTTCACGTTAAGATTTTGGGTGTCATAGAGGGAACTGCAGGAGGCAGTGTTTCAACGCAGCTGGTGCCTTTGCACGTTGCTGGGAGGGATCAAGCTTTAGGGAGCTGCTGTCAGAGAAACCTGTTCAACTACCTGCAGTGCATTTCTGCAGATAATACACACTACAGCCACCCTGCACCAAATGGTGAAGGCAATGAATGTTTTAGGGTGATGAGGGGGTAACAGTTGCGGGCTCCACACAAGAGAACTGCAGGTGCTGGAAACCTTAAACAAAACACACAAAACGCTGAGGGATCTCAGCAGGTCAGGCAGCACCTATGGAAGGAAATGGATTGTTAATGACTCAATGAGACCCTTCATCAGTCTTTTCCCCAGTGTAAGGTACACCAAAACGAAAGAGTTTAGATCGAGTGTAGGAGGGGAAAGATTTAAAGGAACCTGAGAAGCAATTTGTTCATGTAGAAGGTAGTGAATATGTGGAACAAGGGTCTGAGACAGGTACAATAGTGTTATTTAAGAAGCACTTGAATAGGTACATGGAAGGACAAGGCTTAGGGAGATATATGGTCTAAACAGAGGAAAGAAGTAATGGCTAGGTGGGCACCATGGTTGGCTGGACTTGTGCAGTCAGAGGGCCTGTATCTGTGCGGTATTGTTCTATGACTATGACAGGATTTGAAAACTAATCTTCAATTGGTACTTCTGGTCTCAGAATAATTGGACCTGACTGTGCTGAGTGACAGCTTCAACGAAAGCACTCTCCCTTCCAGGTTATAAGGCCATGGGTTCTAATTCAACTCCAGGTACTTCAATCCCTATTCAATAGATGGCCCAGTCAGGCACTGGGTCTACCACTGGTGTTGACTCTTAAGTGAGAAGTTAAATTAAAATCTTCCTTCTCGTGAGGCGGTCTAAGATTACATTAGTTCAGACTACTTCTGACCAAGACTTACCTGGCTACTGACAACACTGAAACATCCATTACAATGGGACATCCAACACAATGGGACATCCAGTACAATGGGTCATCCAACACAGTGGGATATTTAACAGAGTGGTGCTTGTAAGATTTTGCTCTGTATAAATTGACTGCCGTACATTTTATAATAAAACAGTGTCCATTTCACAAGGCATTTTGTTGACTGAGAAGTATCATTTTCAAATGCAACTTTTCTTTGTGTAGGACTTTGGCTGAAGAAGTGGCTGCAGAGAAGTTCTTTGGCCAAGTACAATTAGATCTCCAAGCCAATTGGCCGCTGACTGGAAATTCCCTGGATGAATAATATTCATGTGAATATAATGGGAGCATAAGGATGAAACATAGGAATTCTCAGCATGTGGTGGCTCGTTATGGAAGGTCTCTATGAAGCAACATCTTGAGATTGGAGCAAGAGCATATCCGACATAAATTATGTCAAATGCATGAACTACTCAGCGACTGACTTGTAAAATGTTCAATTGGTGGTTCCAAACTTATTTACTATTATTTCATTTCCACTGAATAGTTGTATCATTGCCAGATACAATAAGATACATTTCTGCTTGTAATGACTTGAATGTAGGATGCCTGTGGTTATCTGCTCATAGGTTTCCAAGATTCTTCTGTGGTAAAAACATACACCCAAGTAATTTCCACACAAATGATCAATAATCAGCCTGGCCACATTCATCAATCATAGCTGAATGCTAGATTATAGTTCCTTCCATGAATTCCAATCATAGTTCTCTTTTGTGACTTAAGTTATTACACTTCCACAGCCTTGATTTTCTTCTGTGGCTGTTACAACACACAAACAGGCTATTCAGGCCAAAGGATCTATGCTTGACCTACAACTCATTTCCTTGCATGCTTCTTTGAGCCAATCATATAATAATGGCTACACATCAAAAGTGCTTAAAAGTCGTAGAGAAGCACAATACGTATAAAGGCCTTTCAGCCTGACTTGTCCATACGGACCAAGACGCCCATCTAAACTAGTCCGATTTGCCCAAATATGCCTGTGTCCTTTGAAGCTTTTTTTATCTATGTTTCATAGTCTGCATGCTGCATTGGGGCATCCGAAAGGTTCGAACAGTGATACTGCATATAAGTGCCAGGCCCATCTTTTTTAAACCTTTCTCATCCCTATGTTAATCTATTTTCTGATAGAATTCTTTTGTATAATTTTCTTGTTTCACAATCTTCATGGGTACATCAAGGGTCAAGGGAGTGATTATGTGAGGTAAAGGATCGATCATTTTAGAGAACAGAAGAACAGACTCAACGACTCCTACTTGTGGCTCCTGTTTCCCTGGAGATCCAGTCATCACTCATTCAATTCAAGTTCAAATTCAAAGTATATTTATTATCAAAGAATGTATAAATTATACAACCTTGAGATTTGATTGCTTATAGGCAGCCACAAAGCAAGATTCCAAAAGAATGCAATTTTTAAAAGGCCAATCTCCAATGCGTGCAGAGAAAGAGGAAAAAAAACACAAATCATGCAAATAATAGAAATGAGCAACAACAACAGTATTCTGTACCGAATTGAGTCCTTAGATTCAAATCCCCAGAGCAGCCTGGAGAAGGCCCAAAGCCTCAGTCTCAGTTCATCATATTAGCAGGGCAAATCGCCCACTAAGTTTGCAGACATGAAGCACAGCAGCCGGGGCAGTCTCACAGCCTCGGTGTCACGGAGAGGGGAGTGAACATCACAGGAGAGCGAGTGAAATTGGCCTGACTCTCAACACCCTGCTTTTCCAGTCTATCTGGGCCACTGCTTAAATTGTCTGTTTAGCTGATTGTACGTCGTATTAGGCCCCAGGCTCTGCCATGGCAAATTGCTCCTGGCCTAGAACGGGCTGTCCAGTTATTCGCTACAGGCCTAGATTTTGCTGCTGAAGAAACCGTTCTCGACCTCTCCAAATCGGCTCGGCAGTTAAAGCGATCCAATCTCGCACAGCTCTCAGCACCTTGCCTTTCTAGTCTATCTGGGCCAGCCCCCTCTATTGTAAATTACTAAACTGATTTACGATTGTCGTATGTACTGAGGTACAATCAAAAACTCATAGTGCATAGCTTTCATACAGATTAATTCATTACATCGAGGGCGGAGGCCTCGGTTGGTTAGGATTGACCATGGATACTGAATCCTAGCCATTGAGGTACACAAGCCTGGGCAGGACGATATGGAGAGCACACTGTTGCCCATGTAGCATGCTCCCCCTCTCCACACATCTGATGAACCCAAAGGAATGGCAGAGAACCGATACAGTTTGGTAGCAGCAATGTCGCAGGAGTTGCCAGTCAGCGTTGAACTCAATGTGGGACTGCCTGAGGGGCAGCAGCTCCAGTCTTTTCCCTTGGGGTTTATTCCAGAAGCCTTCCCCATGAGTGGGTATAGCTGCAAGGCAAGAGAGGTTTGAGATCAGAGTTTCCCTTCTACTAGAATAGCTGCCAGCCACAGCTTATGAGACCTGTCTACCCAATATTGAGGGGGTACAAGACAAAACAATAACAGAATAACAGTAGGGGTGGCATGGTACCACTGTGGTTAGCACAATTGTTTACCACACCGGCAATCAGTTTCCAAGACGACACTACATTGATTGGCCTAATCTCAAACAATAACGAGGTGGCCTATGGGGAAGAAGTCATCTCTCTGACACAGTGGTGTCAAGAAAACAACCTCTCCCTCATTATCGCAAAAACAAAGGAGCAGGCTGTGGATTACAGGAGGAATAGAGACGGGCTAACCCCTATTGACATCAATGGATCTGGGGTTGAGAGGGTAAACAGCTTTAAGTTCCTCGGCATCCACATCACTGAGGATCTCACGGGGTCTGTACACACCAGCGCCTCTTTCACCTCAGACGGTTGAGGAAGTTTGGTACGAGCCCCCAAATCCTAAGAACTTTCTGCAGGGGCACAATTGAAAGCATCCTGACTGGCTGCATCACTGCCTGGTATGGGAACTGTACCTCCCGTAACCGCAGGACTCTGCAGAGAGTGGTGCAGACAGCCCACAGCATCTGTAGTTGTGAACTTCCCATGATTCAGGACACTTACAAAGACAGGTGTGAAAAAAGGGCCCGAATGATCACTGGGGACCCAAGTCACCCCAACCATAATCTATTCCAGCTGCTACCATCCGGGAAACGGTACCGCAGCATAAAAGCCAGGACCAACAGGCTCCAGGACAGCTTCTTCCACCGGGCCATCAGACTGATGAACTCACACTGACTTGAGTGTAGTTCTATGTTAGATTGACTGTTCTATTTCTTACAAATTATTTTAAATTACTATGATTGCACATTGCACACTTAGACCGAGATGTAACGTAAAGATTTTTACTCCTCGTGGATGTGAAGGATGTAAGAAATAAAGTCAATTCAATCTGATTTCTGCCTCTGTTTGTAAGGAGTTTTTATGTTCTCCCCGTGACTGCATGGGTGCTCCAGTGTCCTTCCACGTTCCAAAGACGTACAGCTAGTGTTATTGAGTTGTGGGCATGCTATGTTGATGCTGGAAATGTGGTGACACTTGTGGGCTGCTGAGAGCAATCCTTGATGATTTGATTTGATGTAAATAATGCTTTTCACTATATGTTTCGATGTTCGTGTTCAAATGAAGCAAATCTTATCTGAATGCAAATGAAACTGAATCAGAATCAGAGTCAAGTTTATTATCATTGACATACAGTACGTTGTGAAATTTGTTGTTTTGTGGCAGCAGTACATTGCAAATATAAAAACAACCATAAATTACAATAAGAAATATATATAAAAACCTTAAATTAAGAGAGAAAACTTAGTGAGGTCGTGTTCACGGGTACATTGTCCGTTTAGAAACCTGGTGGTGGAGAAGAAGAAGTTGTTCCTAAAACTTTGAATGTATGTCTTAACTTCCTATACTTTCGACCTAATCGTAACACTGGGAAGAAGGTATGTCCTAGGTACAGTGCAAGGTCAAAATGGGGTAGACTGTGAGGTCAAAAGTCCATTTTATCATACTAGGAAACTATTCAATTGCCTTGTAACAGCAGGATAGAGTGGCCCTTGAGCTTCATGTTATGTGATCTCAGGCTTTTGTGATATGTAGTATGTGTATATTCCATCAGTAAAATAATCTTCCAAAAAATGAATACACACCTCATCCTACTGTAGCCCATTAATTCACAAACAGAGATTTGTTCAGGTATAGAATTAAAATCCCGTGCAACTATAGTCAATCCAAGCCCAACAAGGCCTGAGAATGTGTAAATTTTGCCATATCTGACTGTCATTATCAGTTGGTTGTTCACTCATCAAGTGCCGAGCCATATGATGTGGGTGATCATGGTCTTGACCGTGATTGTTCTTGGCAAAGCTTTCTGCAGAAATGGTTTGCCTTTGCCTTCTTCTGAGCAGTATCTTTATAAGATGGGTCACCCCGGCCATTATCAGTACTCTTCAGAGATTGTCTGCCTGGTGTCAGTGGTCGCATAACCAGGACTTGTGATAAGCACCAGCTGCTCATACAACCATACACCATCTGCTCCCATGGCTTCAACTTGGCCCTGCTTGGTGTGTGGGGAGGGGGTTGCTAAATAGGTGATACATCTTGCCTAAGGGTGACCTGCAGGCTAGTTGAGGGAAGGGTAACCTTTGGTTGAGGCCTATCTCCAGCCCGCCAGCCTAATTGGTAAATTAGTTAATTAGGTTATTATTTTCACATGTACTGAGATACAATGAAGTTTTTTTTGCATGTTATTTTTTGCATTTCATTACAACAGTGCAATCACAGTCAACTCAAATGTGCTGATGATTTGTCTGAGGGTGAAACACCAAATGTTGATCAAGAATTAGAGGATGGATGTAGTAACGTTAGAACGAAAGTAGTGTCTTGGAGCCGGGCAGTGTGGAACAGACTGACCCAGCCTGAGCTGCACAAATAGATGAGTCCAATCTGTAGCTTAGCTCCATTCACAGGACCTCCATACACGCCCCCCCCCCATTTCATTTTAGTTTCTGAAGATGGAAAACCTCAAACTTCACATTTCCCCATCACTAGACATAAATAGCCTTTAGACAACCTCAGTTTTCTAACATCCACAGGGCGTGGGTGTTGTTGGTGAGGTAGTGTTTGTGGCTAATTTTTAATTGTTCTTGAAATGATTAATGGGTAATGCCTCTGAACTCACAAATGGACCAGAACAGGTAAAGTATTTCCTTCCCCGAGAGACGTGATCGCACCAGGTAGGTGTTTATGAGACAGAAGAGACTGCAGATGCTGGAATTTGGAGCAACACACGAGCTGCTGGAGGAACTCTGCGGATCTAGCAGCACCTCTGGGAGGAAAGGTATTGTCGACATTTTGGATCGAAATCCTGCATCGGGAAACCCAGTGGGGTTTAAGCCCGAGACATTGCAATTTCCTTGAGATGCTGCTCGATCCGCTGAGTTCCCCCAGCTGCTTGTTGTTCTAGGTGTTTATGAGTAGTTTTGTCACCACCGACACCACAGAGTCGTAGAGCACTCTAGTACAGAAACAGACCCTTCAGCCCATTTAGTTTATGCCGAAATGTTATTCTACATGGTCCCATAGATCGGCACCTGTCCCATAGCCCTCCGTACCCTTCCCATCCATGTACTTATCAAAACTTCTCTTAAATGTTGAAATTGAACCTGCATCCATTACTTCCTTTGGCAGCTCGTTCCACATTCACACCACTCTCTGAGTGAAAAAGTTTCCTCTTAAATATTTCATCTTTCACCCTTAACCTATGATCTCTAGTTCTAATCTTGCGCAGACTCAGGGGGATAAGCCTATCTATACCTCTCATAATTTTGTGTACCTCTATCAAATCTCCCCTCATTCTCCTACACTGCGGAATAAAGTCCTCACCTATTCAACCTTCCCTATAACTCAGATCCTCAAGACCAGCTTTCTGAATACTCAGTTCACTGAATTTAAATGCCCCAGCTGTCAGGGTGGATTTGAACTATTGCCTTTGGAACATTCTTGGGCTCTGTCTTGCTCTTTCTGTAAAGTGATGACAGTATCGCCTGATCGCTTGAATCTACATTGCTATGCAATGAGGTGTCTCAACGCAGAAGCTATGGGATCCAATAAACCCTAATAGCAAGAACTTTCATGGGTAGCTCCCATTACTCACTAGGTGCCTTCTGTGTCTCCAGATATCGATGTCTGTGCTGACTCGCCCTGTGAACAACAATGCACTGACAGCTTTGGACGTGTTGTCTGTACCTGCTATCCTGGATTTCGCTTTGACCGAGAGCGCCACAGAAATCATCAGACACCCTACTGCCTTGGTGAGATCTTTGATTTTGTTAAGATGATACTGGTGCTGCAGTACTGAGTTCCATTTATCACTGCAGAGGCTCAAAGTCAAAGCCAAGTTTACTGTCATCTGCACGAGTACGTGCCTGCAAAGGTGCAAGGTAAAACTCATCTGCAGCAGCATTGCAGGCACGTAGCATCAGATACACAACACTCACAAGACCAACATAAATCATTGGTGAACTGCAAGTTAGCCATTTCAGTGATGGTATTGCAATTGAATGTCAAGAGTAGAGGGTTGGATTGTTTGATAATGGAAATTATCATTGCCTGGTGCTTTATGGGGTAAATACAATTTTCCTCTTACCATATGCCTGAATGAATGCCTAGGTTTAGCTGCGTGAAAGCATGGGTAGCTTCAAATGGAATTAAGTGCATCAATAGAGGCCTCAAATTCCAACATTGTCAAAGAGAAAATATCGGTGCAGAACAGCTGGAGGTGTTTGGACCTAGAACAGAGTTCTCAGAAACACCTCAGGAGACATACAAAGAATAAATCTTCTGAAAGTTACTTATGGGAAATGCTTGTTTAGAAGATGGGGGGTGGAGATTCTCATTGAAACCTAGTGAATAGTGAAGATTGAAAAGCCTAGATATAGTGGGCACAGAAAAGATGCTTCTTATAGTGGGGAAGTCTAGGACCAGAGGGCTCAAAATAGAAGGACATCTCTTAGAACTGAGATGAGGAAGAATTTCTTTAGTCAGAGGGTGGTGAATCCGTGGAAATCACTGCCACAGACAGCTGTGAAGGCCAAATAATTGGATACATTTAAAGAGAGTTTGACAGGTTCTCGATTAATAATGGTGTCATAGGTTACAAAGAGAAGGCAAGAGAATGGGGTTGAGAGGGATAATAAATCAGCTATCGTTGAATGGTGGAGCAGACTCGATTGACTGAATGGCCTAAGTATTGTAAAGTTTTGTAAAGTGTTGTAAAGTTTTATAGTCTTAACTAACAAAGTAGATCAATAAAACCATGAAATTCAGAAGTGGCCATATTATGGCTGTGTACTAATGGTGATGTGATACCTAAATCATTCGAGCACAGACAAGCTAAGTTAAGACATTGGATACAACTTTACCCTTTCCTCTGTTTGGATCAGATTCACAGGAAAAGCATGTTTTCCATTTTTACACTGAGAATAATAGCCTTAGGATCAATAGACACAAGAGTTCTGCAGATGCTGGAAGTCCAGAGCAGTACTAGAACATAGGCAGGATCTATGAAGGGGAATAAACAGTTGACCTTTAGAGCTAAGACCTTTCACAAGGACTCAGGAACAATGAGTTTGTGCTTCTTTGAGATGCATAATATATCTCTCCCTGCCCTCTACAGATATAGATGAGTGCTCAGTGCACAATGGCACACTTTGTGATCACAAGTGCATTAACACACATGGAAGCTACAGCTGTGAGTGTCGAGAAGGATTTTATTTGCACATCGATGGCAAGTCCTGTCTCAGAAATTTTAATGGTAAGCTTTTGTTTGACCTGATGAATTCTACAAAACAGCCCTTTGAAAGGTTTCCCTCAGCTTCCAGTTTTCAGGAAAGCTTTTGAGTTCAGCATTAATAAAGAAAGAAGAGAAATTAGCTTTATTTGTCATAAGTATATCAAAACATACAGTGAAATGTGTGTTTGCATCAGTGACCATCTCAGCCCCAGATGTGCTAAGGGCCAGTAGCATGCCCACAAATTACTAACCCTAACTTGACCATCTTTGGAATGTGAAGTAAACCAGACCACCTGGAGGAAACCCATGTGGTCACAGAGAGAACATACAAAAACCTTACAGACAGTGGTGAGAATTGAACCCCTGTCTTATAGCTGGCACTGTAAAGCATTATGCTAACCACTTCAAGAGTTCCATCATGATGGTCAGTTTTGCAAACTTTCTCTGCTGTAATAAACTTATGAATACACTGTATCTGGCTGCCATATATATTAATCATCTGGTTAGTGAGGCCACTGATAGGATTGAGTAATCCTGTAAAAATCATTGAATGTTCCAGTGTAGGAGATGACATCTGCTTCATGATGCCTCTTCTGGGACTGCAATTAGTTTCTTTAAGTGCATTCCAGTTGACACCAACAAAGTCCAGAAAAATTAATCATGCCTCTCCCCCTGATTCATTTCCCAGGTAGCTAAAATGTCTGGTAGTCAATCAACCACCTCTTTCTGTTAGTTTTTTCAAAACCCTTCATGATGTTGCATACTTTCAATAAACCATCCCTTCACTTTTTTTGTCCTAAGGAGGATACTACATATTTTTCTAATCACTCAGCAGAATTAAAACCCCAAATCTTTAGTGTCATTTTAATAGATCTGTTTTTTCTCTCTTCCTGTCTTTCTTTCTCCCTCTCCCACCCCACCTCTCTTTTGCACCTTTCTCCAAAACATCTTTCTTAAAAGAGTGACTACCAGAATTAAATGCAAGACTCCATTTCAGACCTAATGTCTAATCTTTGAAGGCCTGGCGTAACTTTTACACTGTCTTTGGTGTTTCTGAATTGCCTACCTGCAGTGAACCATCAAACCTACTCAAAACCTTTGCAGGTCATTATTGTCAACCAGTGTTCCCAACAGGGCCTGATCGTCAGTGCTGAGGTCTTGCGTTGTGTCAGGACCTTGTGTGTTGTGGAGGGGGGCAGATCAAAAACCACCTATGAAACAACAAAGCCAACTACTAACATCAACTGCCACCCAAGCTTAGCCAACTGTCAAAACAGCAACAATTAAATCTTTCTGTATGTTAATGAAATACAGAAATATAAAGGAAAATCATAAACTTTTAAAAAAGCAAACACTTAAAATAATTTCAAAAGATTTAAGAGAACATTTTTAAACAATTAAGGATATTTAACTTAAACGTAATTGATTAAAATGACTGTAAATTTATACCCTCCTGCTTTGAACTCCACAATCCTGGCATAAAAAGGCTATGACTATCCACCTCATCTATGCCTCTCTTGATTTTTCTACCTCTTTAAGGTGACACCTAAACCCCTCACCCTCCAAGGAAAATGTCCAAGCTTATCCAGCGTCTTTGTATAGCTCAAGCCCTCCAGTCCCAGTATCAATTTTATACTGCACTAATCTATTTTAGTACCATTCTTTCATAGCTGGGTGACCAGAAGTGCACATAACAATTCAAGTGTGGTCACCAATGACTTACACAGTCATGTGTGTAATAGGATTACCTTTCTTAAAGTGCATTAATTAACCGTGTAGTTTTATAACATTCAGTACTTTTAAAGTTTTGAGTTCTGTTGTTTTATCCCAGGTTATTTATATACCACTGCTTCCTTGTTGAGATTTGAACACATCTCTGGGTCCAGGTCCAGTTGTCTGGATTTCCATGAAGCTAACCTCTATGCTATTGGGGCTTGAATCAGGGATAAAAACAATACTTACTGAGCCATAGATGACCCTGGGGAGTGAGGAGAAGGAACAGCTAGTTATAAGAGTCCTGAGCTGTGTCCTAGGAGGTCGTTCCCCATCGATCACGAGGGACAGGATTGATGTGTAGGTCTAAATGGCCCCCATGTCAGCAGTGTTTCCACAATTCCACAGAAGGCTAACAGTGATGGAAGGCAGGCAGGCATTCTGAGAACTGGAAAAATAAAATGAGTCAGTGTCTTTCTCCTGAACTGCTTCAAGATGCTGGGATTGTACGCTGCTTACTGCTTAATCAGTGTGCAGGCTGAGTAGATAAGCTATGATTAATGACAGCGTAGCATTTAGTAAAAGTCAAAGGAGAGTTTGAAAGGGAAATCATGTTTGACCAGTTCGCTTAAGTCCTTGGAAGAACGTCTACCAAGAATAAAGGGGAACTGGTCGATGTACTGTTTTAGATTTTCAGAAGGCATTTGATAAAGAAATTGCAGAAAATGAAAGCTCATGACGTCAAAGGTAACATTTGGCAAGGAGCGAAACTGGCTGGTTGACAAGTAGCAGTGAGTAGGCATAAATGGGTTTGCTTGGCAGGATGTAATGAGTAGTGTGCCACAGGCCATGGTGATGGGGTCTCAAATTCTTGCAATTTATAGTCATGACTTGAATGAATGCACCAAAGAAGTGGTTGCTAAGTTTCCTGATGACGCAAAGACAGGTAGGTAAACAAGTTGTGAAAAGGATGTATGGAGGCTACCTTGAGGTAGCCTCAAGGTAGTGAGTGGGTGAAGATCTGGCAAATGGTCACGTAGAGATTAGCATAACGCTATTACAGCATCAGCAACCCGGGTTCAATACCCGCCGCTGCCTTTAAGTAATTTGTACTTTCTCCCATGACTGTG
The DNA here is from genome assembly GCF_963921235.1 of Mobula hypostoma. NCBI lineage: Eukaryota > Metazoa > Chordata > Chondrichthyes > Myliobatiformes > Myliobatidae > Mobula > Mobula hypostoma. The sequence goes on from NC_086114.1 coordinate 15,090,979, forward strand.
TGGGCTTCCTCTGGGAATGCTCCCAGATTCCAAAGACGTACAGGTTAATTAGTCACATGATAATTGGTTCGTAGGTGAGTTTGTATGTGGTTGCGATTTGGCGGTGTGGCTTGTGCTGGATGGGCCTGTTAGCGTGCTGTGTCTGTAAATAAAAATAAAATCAAAATGTGGGGAAGTCTGAAACTGTCCAATTTGGCACAAAAAAGTTATGTTATCTAAATAAAGAGAGATTGCAGAGGGATCTGAGTGACATGGTATGTGATTTATAAAGGGTTAGATTGCAGAAACAGCAAATAATTAGAAAAAGTTCAAAGAGTATCAGTTGTGTGAGGCTGAATGTTTTGCTTCAGTTACATATTGTGAGATTGTACCTGAAGGACTTTGCAGAGTACTGGCAGCCTGATACAAGGAAGGATATAAATGTGTTGGAAGCAGTTCAGAGGAAGCTGACTTGACTGATACTTGGAATATGTGTGTTTTCTTAGTTAGACAGGGCAGGCTTGTATCCACTAGAATTGAGAAGCTTGAGAGACTTGGAGGGAAAACATAAAATCCTGAGGCAACTTGACGAGGTGAATAAGGAGGTGACATTTCCTCTTGCAGGAGAATGTAGAGCTTGGAAAAAGATTAAGGATTTGCTTTATTTTGTCACATATACATCGCAAACCACAGTGAAATGTGTCAACAACTGACACAGTCCGTGATATGACACAATGCTTCTGGCACTAACCTAGCATACCTACAACTCACTAACCATATGCCTTTGGAATGTGGGAGGAAACCGGAGCACCTGGAGGAAACGTGTGCAGTCACAGGGAGAATGTACAAACTCCTTATAGACAGCGGCGGCGAGAATTGAACTCCGATCGCTGGTGCTGTAAAGTCTTACGCTAGCCACTACACTGCCCTGCCACCCGGTTTAAAAATAAAAGGTTGCCAATTTAAGAGATAAAGCCAATTTCTTTCTCTCAGAGGGTGGTAGGTCATTCAAGGTTTCTTTCAGCAAAGGATAGTGGAGGTAGTGTGCTTGAATATTTCATATGGTAGGGGGTGATAGATTCTTGATGAATTGGGGGGGTGAAAGGTTATCAAGGTTAGGTGGGGGTGCAGAGTTGAGGTCATAATCAGATCAGCCATGCTGTTAGTGTGTCACGGAACGGACTCAAGGGGATGATGGGCTGAGTGGACTCCTCCTGCTGTAAAGTCACCAGCGTTTCAATACTGGAATCGTGACTGGTTAACTGAGGAGTGTTCCTCCCTCTTTCAGACAGCAGAGCAGTGAAGGCTGAGCACCCGATGAGCGCAGGCACTTGTTCAGTCACTTGCGAGGAATTTCTACACATGAAGCAGACTCTGGTGCAACTCAAACAGAAGGTAATAAGTGTTGTCTTTCACTGCACCATCCTTATAACCCTGCCATTCACACCAGCAAACCCCGTCCTACTCGCTGTTGCTCATGTACTAACTTTAATGGTACTGCCAATACTTAACAGTTAGGCTTTAAGGAAGAAATGCAATTCTACACCACCATCCTTACATCAGCCATTCCTGTCTGGTTTGGTGCAGTATCTTCTCACAACATAAGAAGACTGCAGTGACCTGTCAGGTCTGCGGAAAAGGTCACTGGCTGTATTGCAGCACTTGTATGTATCCAGGACAAGGAAACAGGCAGGAAACATCAGCAAGGACACTCCCCGCCCTACAAACTGCCTTTTCCAAAAGCTGCCTTCTGAAAAGCACCACAGGGTTACTAAAACAAAAACTTCATGCCAAATGTTTCTTTGCCCAGGCAGTTAATCTGATCAACCATTCTTGTTAGCCCCCCACCCCACTCTCCTCTACTACCCCATCACTGACAAACACTTTAAACCACTTTTTATAATGCTGTTTACATTGTAAATGCATGCAGGCGTTTATGCATTTATTCCATTAAGAGGTACATTTTCCTCGAACTTTATTTTTTATATAATTCTTTATCTTTTATAATTGTTGAATGTTGCACCAACACACAACAGCAAATTCCTAACACATGCGAATGTATATAATGAATGAGGGTGACCCTTGATCCTTGATAATGATCACTTTTTTATTGGCCGTACCACAATTCTTACATAACAGTAGTTGCAGATCAGAAATGTTTTCAAGAGATATTGAGGCCCTGGTTAAGAAAAAAAAATGAAAGTGCATAGCAGGTATAGGCAGCTAGGAACAAAGCAGTCCCTATGGAGTAAGAAATGCAAGAAAACACTTGAGAAAGAAATCAGGAGGACTAAGAGAAGGCATGAGGTTGCCCCAGCAGTTAAGATGAAGGAGAATCCTGAGGGATTCTGCAGATATGTTAAAAGTAACAGGATTGCAAGGAACAATATTGGTCCTCTGGAAGTTCAGAATGCTAATCTATGTGTGGTGGCCAAAGAGATGGAGTAGATCCTAAATGGATTTTTTGCATCTGTATTTCCTCAGGAGGTGGACACAAATTCTATAGAGGTGAGGCAAAACAGCATTGACCTCATGGACTCGATACAGATTACAGAGGAGAAGGTGTTTGCTGACTTGTGGCAAATTAGGGTTGATAAATCCCCTGGGCCTGACAAGGTGTTCCCCCGGACCCTGTGGGAAGCAGAAATTGCAGGGGCCCTAGCAGAGATATTTAAATCATCCTTAGAGGCAGGTGACTGCTTAGGGATAATCAGCATGGCTTTGTGCGTGGTAGGTCATAACTAACCAATCTTAGAGTTTTTTGAGGAAGTTATCGGGAAAGTTGATGAAGGCAAGTCAGTGGATGTTGTCTATATGAACTTTAGCAAAGCACTTGACAAGGTCCTAGAAGGGACAAAAAGGCTTCCTTTGGTGCTGTATTTTTCTATGATTCTATGTGCTTCATTAGCTGGGGAGTAAATATTGGCCTGGGTGCTGGAATAGTTCATTTGCTTTTTTTTAATCCCAAAGAAATTTCCAGGTCCATACTTCTGAGCATTTGGAACCTTAGGGTAGTAATTCATCTGAGAGATTACAACCCTGAGAGTGTAGCATGTCCTCGGTGTTGCCCCGGAGCAAGGCCCGAATCCATGCTTAAAACCCTGGAGTGGTACTTCAACATGTAACCTTTTATGCCAAACTGAATTTAGGCTAGAACCACAGCCAAGGATTGCAACTTTGAACCCTCTGTTGGATCCACTTTGATACCTTGTCCATGTGGCAACTTTGCATCACAGTGAGAGTCATGTGATAATCAGAGAGTCATAATCTGATCTTGACCTGTGCTACATCAAGTTTAGTACAGATGCAACTCTGCCTGATGGATTGCAAGCCACTGAGGTCAACTGTGCGGCTTCTAACCCTGTTTAGGAAGCATTAGATGGCCATATTGCATCAAACCAGAGAACATCAGCGTAGCACAGTAATGTAGTGGCAGCATCAGTGGCCTGGCTTCAATTCCCGCAGCTGTCTGTAAGAAGTTTGTATGTTCTCGCCATGTCCGCATGCGTTTACTCCTGATGCTGCCAGATGAGGTGGTAAATGCGGGTTCTTTTTTAACATTTAAGAATAAATTGGACAGATACATGGATGGGAGGTGCGTGGAGGGATATGGTCCGTGTGCAGGTCAGTGGGACTAGGCAGAAAATGGTTCGGCACAGCCAAGAAGGGCCAAAAGGCCTGTTTCTGTGCTGTAGTTTTTCTATGGTTTCTATGCTCTGGTTTCCTCCCACATGCAAAAGACGTACAGGTTAGTAGATTAATTGATCACATGGGTGTAATTGGTTGGCATGGGTACATTGGTCCAGAAGGTCCTGTTACTGTACTAAATCCCTAAAAAAAATGTTCAACTGAAGCAAAACATGCAGGGTGGAATTCTGAAGCAAAAACTGAAACACTCTTCTGAAGAAAGAAGATCAATCAGGAAGATTGGTTCTTTTCAGTTTTTCCAAAGATCTGGTCAAGATTTTGGAACTGACAAGTCCACAGAATCAGAAACTGCCTTGCAGTTAATTCATAAAAAGACCTCAGAGTAGTTTTTGTTATACTACATAAAGATATTTTTATTTTTAAATTAGTCAGCAACCTAATATTAGATCTGAATCAGCTTCAAGGGTGTTAACACTAAAAGCTCTCTCCTTGAATATCAATGGGTTCTTGATAGATTAAACTTTGCTGTTTATTATCTTATAGCGTGAAAGTATGTGAGATTGTGCAAAATGGAGAACTTCAAAACATAAAATTAAAAAATTTTGGAGCCTTCAACTTTTAAAACAAGTTTAAACACTTCAAAAAAGTCCTATTAATTATTGAGAACATGAGTTGATATTGGGCAGGTGTTCTTCCAACAACACCTGAGGGTATATTGTGAATTAGTACTGTGTATTTTAGGATTTATCATTGAAGCTGCATCAAATTAAGGTTATTTGTTGTTGGATGTCTTCAAGATTTTCTTGTTATTTCTGAAGTTATTCTGTTGAAGATTGAAGGTCTTCTGTATATGTAAATTGTTACCAGACAATGCACTAAACAGCTCTTGATTTCCAATACAAAGATAAAAATAGTTCTGCGGAAATATTTAAGTAATTGTACCACACCTTCATGTTAGTAACATTTCCTAGTGATGTTCCAAAATTTGCCTTACCCGCTTGACTGAACAGCTCTGATTCTGCCCTGGCCGGTTTCCCATATTTCATTGTCTCTAAACGTGAGATCATCTGAAGTGTTCTTATGTTCCAAAGGGACTGATTGCATTTAAGACCCACTGGAACACGAGAAAAGCACACAATTCTTCATATCTGCTCTGTCATTCAGTAGAATCACAGCTGATTTGATTTTGACCTCAACTCCACTCCCTTCCCTGTTCCAATAACTATTGACTTGAATTGAATTGACTTTATTTCTTACATCCCTCACATACATGAGGAGTAAAAATCTTTATGTTACGCCTCCATCTAAATGTACCAAGTCCAATCATAGTAATTTATAATATTTTATAATAAATAGAACAGGCAATGTAATGTAGAGTATACTCAAATCAGAGTGAGTTCTTCAGTCTGATAGCCTGGTGGAAGAAGCTGTCCTGGAGCCTGTTGGTCCTGGCTTTTATGCTGCGGTACCGCTTTCTGGATGGTAGCAGCTGGAATAGATTTGGTTGGGATGACTTGGGTCTCCAATGATTCTATGGGCCCTCTTTTCACACCTGTCCTTGTAAATGTCCTGAATCATGGGAGGTTCACAACTACTGATGTGCTGGGCTGTCCGCACCACTCTCTGCAGAGCCCTGCAATTAAGGGAGGTACAGTTCCCATGTCAGGCAGTGATGCAGCCAGTCAGGATGCTCTCATTTGTGCCCCTGTAGAAAGTTCTTAGGATTTGGTGGCCCATACCAAACTTCCTCAACCGCCTGAGGTGAAAGAGGCGGTGCTATGCCTTTTTCACCACACAGCTGGTGTGTACAGACCACATGAGGCCCTTGGTGATGTAGATGCCGAGGAACTTGAAGCTGTTTACCCTCTCAACCCCAGAAAACAAAAATCTGTTTATTCTGTCATTGAATATATTCAACAATTTGGGCTCCAAAACACTTGAGGGTAGAAAATTGTTAAGATTCACAACTCTCCAAGAGGAGAAATTCCTCGAATCTTAACCACTTTTTCTCAAATCCGACAAGTCTGTCCACGGCCTCCTCTATGGTCACAATGAGGCCACTCTCAGGTTGGAGGAGCAAACTTCATATTCCATCTGAGCAGCCTCCAACCTGATGATATGAACATTGAATTTTCTAACTTCTGGAAATTTCTTTCTTGAGAAGAGAAGATGGCGGCGCGACGCAGTGCGCAGTGGCCACTCCGGAATGAATATCTGTTATTTGTTAAGTAGGAAGCCATGCACAATCCTGATTTGATGGAGACGGACGTGAGAAGCATGGAGGAACATCTGGTAAAACATCTGAAATGCCTGTTTCGCTGCCACTGCTACTGTGTGATCCAGAATCTCCGGAGGGGAAGGCCCCGAATCCTCGGCTTTGCCTGTTGCTTGGCGGCTGGGCAAGGGTCGAAGCGCTCGGCAGAGATGGTGATCGGTGCTCGGTGTTGGAGGGCGAGTCGGAGGCTCGAAGTTCTCAGACGGACTCAGAGTCGGCTGTGGTCGGGTGCTTCCAGGGTGCTGCATCGGCAAGTTTGTGGCGCTGGAGGTTCATGGCAGGGAGAGTTTTTCTTCCTTCTACCGTCTGCGTGAGATGATGGGGCTATAGGGACTTTGAGACTTTTTTTTACCGTGCCCATGGTCTGTTCTTTATCAAATTATGGTATTGCTTTGCACTGTTATAACTATATGTTATAATTATGTGGTTTTTGTCAGTTTTAGTCTTGGTCTGTCTTGTGTTTCAGTGATATCATACTCGAGGAACATTGTAAACAAAAGGAATTCTGCAGATGCTGGAAATTCAAGCAACACACGTTGCTGGTGAACGCAGCAGGCCAGGCAGCATCTCTAGGAAGAGGTACAGTCGACGTTTCGGGCTGAGACCCTTCGTCAGGACTAACTGAAGGAAGAGCTAGTAAGAGATTTGAAAGTGGGAGGGGGAGGGGGAGATCCAAAATGATAGGAGAAGACAGGAGGGGGAGGGATGGAGCCGAGAGCTGGACAGTTGATTGGCAGATGGGATATGAGAGGATCATGGTACAGGAGGCCCAGGGAGAAAGAAAAGGGAGGGGGGAACCCAAGAGGATGGGCAAGGGGTATAGTCAGAGGGACAGAGGGAGAAAAAGGAGAGAGAGAGAAAGAATGTGTGTATATAAATAAATAACGGATGGGGTACGAGGGGGAGGTGGGGCATTAGCGGATGTTTGAGAAGTCAATGTTCATGCCATCAGGTTGGAGGCTACCCAGACGGAATATAAGGTGTTGTTCCTCCAACCTGAGTGTGGCTTCATCTTAACAGTAGAGGAGGCTGTGGATAGACATGTCAGAATAGGAATGGGACGTGGAACTAAAATGTGTGGCCACTGGGAGATCCTGCTTTCTCTGGCGGACAGAGCGTAGGTGTTCAGTGAAACGATCTCTCAGTCTGCGTCGGGTCTCGCCAATATATAGAAGGCCACATTGGGAGCACCGGACGCAGTATATCACCCCAGCCGACTCACAGGTGAAGTGTCGCCTCACTTGGAAGGACTGTCTGGGGCCCTGAATGGTGGTACGGGATCCCACTACTAAGCACATCTTTCCCTCTGCCCCCCTGCTTTCTGCAGGGATCGCTCCCTATGCGACTCCCTTGTCTATTCGTCCCCCCCATCCCTCCCCACCGATCTCCCTCCTAGCACTTATCCTTGTAAGCGGAACAAGTGCTACACATGCCCTTACACTTCCTCCCTTACCACCATTCAGGGCCCCAGACAGTCCTTCCAGGTGAGGCGACACTTCACCTGTGAGTCGGCTGGGGTGATATACTGCGTCTGGCGCTCCCGATGTGGCCTTCTATATATTGGCGAGACCCAATGCAGACTGGAAGATTGTTTCGCTGAACACCTACTCTCTGTCCGCCAAAGAAAGCAGGCTCTCCCAGTGGCCACACATTTTAATTCCACATCCCATTCCCATTCTGATATGTCTATCCACGGCCTCCTCTACTGTAAAGATGAAGCCACACTCAGTTTGGAGGAACAACACCTTATATTCCATCTGGGTAGCCTCCAACCTGATGGCATGAACATTGACTTCTCAAACATCCACTAATGCCCCACCTCCCCCTCGTACCCCATCCGTTATTTATTTATATACACACATTCTTTCTCTCTCTCTCCTTTTTCTCCCTCTGTCCCTCTGACTATACCCCTTGCCCATCCTCTGGGTTTTTCCCCCCCTCCCCCTTTTCTTTCTCGCTGGGCCTCCTGTCCCATGATCCTCTCACATCCCTTCTGCCAATCACCTGTCCAGCTCTTGGCTCCATCCCTCCCCCTCCTGTCTTCTCCTATCATTTTGGATCTCCCTCTCCCCCTCCCACTTTCAAATCTCTTACGAGCTCTTCTTTCAGTTAGTCCTAACGAAGGGTCTCGGCCCGAAACGCCGACTGTACCTCTTCCTAGAGATGCTGCCTGGCCTGCTGCGTTCACCAGCAACTCTGATGTGTGTTGCTTGGAGGAACATTGTATCATTTCTTAATGCATGCATTACTAAATGACAATAAATGAGGACTGAGCTTCCTCATAATCTAACCTAATCTAATCTAATCCTCCTTCATCCCCATTCCCCATTCTGGCTCCCCCCTTACCCCTTCTCTTCTCATCACCTCTCTCTTGTTCTCCTCCTCCTTCCCTTTCTGCCATGGTCCCCAGTCCTATCACATTCCTTCTTCCTCAGCCCTTTACTTCTTCCACCTATCACCTCCCAGCTTCTTCATCAAAAATTCCCCTAATCTGCCCCTATGCCTTATATGGAAGGGATCCCTCTGATCAGCATAGACATGGTGGGCTGAACGGCTTATTTCCATGTAGTATAACTTTGTAAACTCCATAATAGTTTCAAGCATTCAATCTAAGCAAGATTTTACCTGACCATTTTGGAGAATCAGTTTCTGTGATTGGAATTAAGGATATCTGTTTCTGTAATAGCAGAATGTTTATTGTCATGTGACCTAATGGCCGAATCCCTCTTTCTCCCAGCTGCTGCTAACAAGCCTGGACAACTCCAGTGAAAAGTTACAACTGTTAAGGAAGTGCCCTCCACATATAGTAGGCCGACCTGGTGCCCCTGGACCTCCTGGTAAGGCTTCCAATGAGATTCTTAAGAAAGTTTAGTATGGGTCAATCCAGATCTATCAACTATTGAGCCTAGCCCCTCTCCTGTTTCGAGAGTGGTGTCGTGTTGTCAACTTTAAAATAATGCACCAAATGACAGACATCTATCAGACCATCCTTGCCATACTGGGAACAGTTCTGATCTCCTTACTTGAGGAAGGACATAACGAACTTCGAATTCAGTGGAAGGATTCTTGGGATGAGAAAGCTGAGTTATAGGGAGAGATTGAGTAGAATGTTCTGGAGTTTTGGATAATGAATATGATCCCATGAAAAATTCTTGTCGTAACAGAGTAGGTTTTGGAAGGCTGTTTCCCACATTGGGGTAGAAGCTTAGGATAAATTGATGGCGGTTTATGGCCACAGTGAATTCCCTAACCCAAAATCCTGTGGATTCTCAGTTATTAGGTACCTTCCGAACCTAATACAGTGGCCACTGAATGCATATCCATGGTCTGCTGCTGTAGCCCATCTACTTCAATGTTTGACATGTTGTATGTTCAGAGATGCTCTTCTGCACACCACGGTTGTAACGGGTGGTTATTTCAGCTACTGGCGCCTTCCAGTCAGTCTGGCCATTCCCCTCTGACCTTTCTCATTAAAAAGACATTTTCACCCTCAGAATTGCTGCTCACTGGATGTTTTGATTTTGTTTTTCCACAACATTTTCTATAAACTCTAGAAACTGTTGTGTGTGAAAATCCCAGGAGATCAGCAGATACTCAGACCACCCCATCTTAAGGTAAAAATCACTTAGATCACATTTCTTTCTGATTCTGATGTTTGGTCTGAACAACTCTTGACCATGTTTGGATGCTTTTATGCATTGAGTTGCTGTCACATGATGGGCTGATTAGATATTTGCATTAATGAGCAGGTATACAGGTGTACCTAACAAATTACCTCTGAGTGTACTTGGCCTTTTCTCCTTGGAGCGACGGAGGATGGGAGGTTCCCTGATATAGGTGTATAAGATGATGAGAGGCATTGATTGTGTGGATAGTCAGAGGCTTTTTCTCAGGGCTGAAATGGTTGCCACAAGAAGACACAGGTTTAAGGTGCTGGGGAGTAGGTACAGAGGAGATGTCGGGGGTAAGTTTTTTTACACAGAGAGTGGTGAGTGTGTGGAATGGGCTGCCGGCAATGGTGGTGGAGGCGGAAACGATAGGGTCTTTTAAGAGACTTTTGGATAGGTATATGGAGCTTAGAAAAGTAGTGGGCTATGGGTATCCCTAGTGATTTCTAAAGTAGGGACATGTTTGGCACAACTTTGTGGGCTGAAGGGCCTGTATTGTGCTGTAGATTTTCTATGTTTCTATGCAATCACACATTATCGCAGTGGTGTGTAGACGAGCATCACTAAGCATGCAATGTGTCAAACCTTGCAGTGGATGGACTGCAGCCGCAGAAGATCACAAGCATACACTCAGTGGCCACTTTATTTGATATCTCCTGTAAAATCCTGGTTAGACCACTCTTGGAACATGTCTCCAGTTCTGGTTGCTTCATTATAGGAAGGATTTAGGGCTTTAGAGAGAGAGCAGAGGAGACTTACCAGGATGCTACCTAGATTAGCGAACATGTCTTATGAGAGGTTGAGTGAGTTAGGATTTTTCTATTTGGAGTGAAGAAGGGTGAGAGGTGACTTGATAGATGTGAACAAGATGATAAGAGACATAAATTGAGTGGATAGCCAGTGACTTTTTCTCATGGAAGAAATGGCTAATACAAAGGGGCATAATTTTAAGGTGATTGGAGGAAAATATAAGGGGGAGGGTATCAGAGGTAGGTGCTTTTTTTTTACACAGAAAGTGGTGAGTGCATGGAATGCCCCGCCTGGGGTGGTGAAGAGGCAGATAGATTCGGGGCACTTTAGAAAATCTTAGGTGCGTGAATGACAGAAAAACAGAAGATTGTGTTGGAGAGAAGGGTTAGTTTGATCTTAGAGAAGGTTATAAGCTTGGCATAATATCCTTGGCCGAAGGGCCTGCACTGCACTGTAGTGTCCTATGTTCTATAACCATTGCCATTAACTCACTGATGTCATTTAAGGGAAGAAATTGCTGCCTTATTCAGTCAGCTTTATTTACGACTCCAATCTCATCAGTCTGGAGACAACGGGAGTAGACAAAATGTCAGCATTATCCACATCCCATGAACAAATACACTTTAAATATTCTGCAACACAATTTAAGGAAGATTTCATCATTAATACAATTTTGCAAAAAAGTCCTTTTAGTAAAGCGGTTACAATTTTTGTGCTGATACATGGCTGGTTTTAAATTGATGGAATGTTCCGGGTAACATTATTTAAGATTGTGTCATTGTAGTCTCATTTCAAACTATTATCATAAACCACAAACATAATATTAAAATAATTTTTGCAAGAGTTCCCTGCACCACGTGACAGCTTACGAACCACTAATTATTATTTTTTTATTGCATGCGTATTCTTTGCAAGACTTGACAATGTTTTTAATGATGGCTCATGCTGACTGTATGATGCTTTGTGTAACCAACTATCTTCTGAGACAGACTTGCTTCCACCCTTGTTTTGTGGGGTTCTGGGGGGGGGCGCGTGGCTGAAAGATGAATGTGAGAGTGAAGAAACACCCACAGATGAGGCAGGATGGAGGGGAGAATGGTGGGTAGGTGCTTTGTGAGGTGGTTCACTCTTCCAACTGGACTGCAGATAAATGGATTGGAAGTTCCAAGTACCATCTTGAATGTTCCTTCTCCACTTCAGGCACCCACAGGCCAGTGTTTCCCAAGAATCAGAGGAAATATTGTACTTTTTCCAAAGAGGCTTTGAGCACTTCCTTAAACCTTTCTACTGTCCCATCTTGTAATCTCTTCCTGTCAACAAAGAGTTGCTCCTGCATCCCAATGGCTACCACTGTAGCATTTGAAAATGCCTTATGATCCTTCAGCTCACTTTAGCAGATATCCAACATCCTTTAGGCATCAGTGCATGCACCCCAATACTGGAAACCTCAGCTGAGACCAAGAAAGACTTCAGCTCCAAACTTGGGAGAACAAACTAACCATCGGCCATACAAGATAGGAGATTATAGCTTTAATGATGGATTCTACAGCAAATTTCTTGCCTTCCAACACCACAGAGGCTTTCCACAATTTACAAAGCATAAGCCAGGAAGGTGATGGAACACACTCCACTTGCCTTGATGAGCACTGCTCCAACGACTCTCAGGTAGTTTAACTTCATCCAGAACAAAACAGCCTGAATCATTGGCATCTTATTCACTACCTTTAACAGTCTCTCCCTCCACGACCCTAAAAATCACATGTATGTAGTGTGCACCACCTACAAAATACACGGCAGGTCCTTGAATAGGTTGATCCATCCGCACTACCCCTAGCACGAAGGACTAAGGCAGCAGGTACATGGAAACAGCACTGCCTACAAGGTCCCCTCCATGTCTCTCTCACCATCTAGACCTGGAAACATATTGCTTTTCAATCATCACTGCTGCCTCCGAATCTTGGAACTCCTTACCCAGTAGCTGTACTTTCACCAGAAGGACTGCAGTGGTTCAAGAAGATGATTTACATACCATTCCTTTGAGATTCAGATAAGATTAACATTGGCTTTATTGATCAATGTACAGTGAAATGCATTGTTTACATCAAATCAAATCAGCGATGATTGTGCCGGGCAAGTGTCACCACGCTTCCAGCACCAACTTAGCACGCTCACAACTCACTAACCCTAACCGTACGTCTTTGGAAAATGGGAGGAGGCTGCAGCATCGGAAGAAAACCCCAGTGGTCACGGGGAAAATGTACAAACTCCCTACAATGCATGGCAGGATTTATATATTTAGAGATAGACCACCAAATAGGCCCTTCCTGCCCTTTGAGCTGCACCACCAGCAACCAATCGGTTTAACCCTAGCCTAATCACAGCACAACTGACAATGACCAATTAACCTACTAACCAGTACATCTTTGGAGTGTCGGAGGAAACCGGAGGACCCGGAAAGACCTCAAATCGTAAAACTGCTTTTTTTTCCCCCCCCAAAACCTTTCTTCTGCCTTTTTCCCTTTTAAGCCACTTGGTGTTGAGTGTCTTTGAAGTACTCTACCTCTGATCTATGAGTGCCATGTATGATATTTCGATCATTCCTGGATTGAACATTGGGTACTAAAGCCTCCTTGAAATAGAAGATAGGCTGTTACATTAAAAAATGGAGCAAATTCTGTGGACTAAGTGACCTTGACCCTATTTCTTATGCTCTAGGAGTCACAGGTATAAAGTCAGAAACAGGCCCTTCAGCTCTTCAGTCCATGCTGAACTGTTATTCTACCTAGTCTCATTGACCCCCACCCCGGACCATAGCCCTCCATACCCTTCCAATCCATGTACTTATCCAAACATCTCTTAAATGTTGACACAAACCCACATATACAACTTCCAAAGGCAACTCGTTCCACACTTACATCATCACCTGAGTGAAGCAGTAACCTCACGTTCACCTTAAGTATTTCACCTTTCACCCTTAACCCATCACCTTAGTGGAAAAAGCCTGCTCGCATTTACCCTATCTATAACCCTCATAATTTTGTAAACCTCGATCAAATCTCCCCATTCTTGGGAATGAAAAGCCCTAGCCTATTTAACTTTTCCCTACAACTCAAGTCATCAAAACCTGGCAACATCCTTGTAAATTTCAATCTTATTGAAAGCTTTCCTGTTTTTTGTATCCATACAAGTTGTACCAGTCTGGGATGTACTGCCTGAAAGGATGATGGAAATAGACTCAGTAGAGTGTTCAGAAAGAGAATTGGGACTGGGGGACTCATGTTGTCAATATTAATTAATTATTTGTTTGCTTTTCTATCTATCTGTCTATTTATTTATTCTTTTTGTATTTGCACAATTTGTTGTCAGTCCATCTGTATTTCTGTGCAGTTTTTTTCATTGTTCTATTATGTTTCTTTGTATCTACTATGAATGCCCACAAGAAAATTAATCTCAGTGGTATATGGTGACGTATGTATACTGTGATAACAAATTTACTTTGAATTTTGATATAACGAGAAATGGAATTAATTTCATAATCTTTTGAAGAGGAGAGTACAGCCACAATGGACAAATATTCTGTTAGGTAGCTTGGCTGAAGTGGTAGATAGGTTCCACAGTGTATAAAGCAAGAATTCACTCCTATGAATAAATGAAAATCTAAGTGTTGGGTTTCTCTTCAGTTAAACTGTTACTTTCTATTCAAAATTCACTAGGAATCAATTTCAAGGGCAGTAATGTCTAGTGTAAAGTAGGTTCCCACAATCCTTTGGCCTGGTTTAAAACAAAGCTGGCACTTATTGCTAAGTTGACCTTGCCTCTGATCATCATGATTGGTTCCTGCCAAATGCATCTGGCTTAAAGGAGACTTTAAAAATTAATTTCTGTGCTTTTAGGCATATGCATCTAATTTCAGAGGATTTTGAGATTTTTTATGTACTGCTGAAATGCAATTTGGATATATTTGTGCAACATACATCAAAGTTGCTGGTGAACGCAGCAGGCCAAGCAGCATCTATAGGAAGAGGCGCAGTCGACGTTTCAGGCCGAGACCCTTCGTCAGGATAGATAATAAAAAATACTGTGCAATGCAATCACTCCAGAGCTTCACAATAATGTGGTTTCCAAGGTAGCTTGATGGGGGAAATGCCAGCACGGGAGTCTGCCATCAAGCCTGGACCACTGTCCTCAAGGCTTCAAGACTTGCCGGGTAATATCCTGGGAAAAGCAAAGGCACAACCAAGAGCCCAAAGGACAACAAAACAGTAAAGTTCCTCCCTAACATATGAACAGCAGATGAATTGGCATTTGGGAGACCAGCAGGATGGATTTTCCAAACAACAGGAATTCTGCAGATGCTGGAAATTCAAGCAACACACATCAAAGTTGCTGGTGAACGCAGCAGGCCAAGCAGCATCTGTAGGAAGAGGTGCAGTCGACGTTTCAGGCCGAGACCCTTCGTCAGGACTAACTGAAGGAAGAGTGAGTAAGGGATTTGAAAGTTGGAGGGGGAGGGGGAGATCCAAAATGATAGGAGAAGACAGGAGGGGGAGGGATAGAGCCAAGAGCTGGACAGGTGATAGGCAAAAGGGGATACGAGAGGATCATGGGACAGGAGGTCCGGGAAGAAAGACAAGGGAGGGGGGGACCCAGAGGATGGGCAAGAGGTATATTCAGAGGGACAAAGGAGAGTGAGAGAAAGAATGTGTGCATAAAAATGAGTAACAGATGGGGTACGAGGGGGAGGTGGGGTCTTAGCGGAAGTTAGAGAAGTCGATGTTCATGCCATCAGGTTGGAGGCTACCCAGACGGAATATAAGGTGTTGTTCCTCCAACCTGAGTGTGGCTTCATCTTTACAGTAGAGGAGGCCGTGGATAGACATGTCAGAATGGGAATGGGATGTGGAATTAAAATGTGTGGCCACTGGGAGATCCTGCTTTCTCTGGCGGACAGAGCGTAGATGTTCAGCAAAGCGGTCTCCCAGTCTGCGTCGGGTCTCGCCAATATATAAAAGGCCACATCGGGAGCACCGGACGCAGTATATCACCCAGTCGACTCACAGGTGAAGTGTTGCCTCACCTGGAAGGACTGTTTGGGGCCCTGAATGGTGGTAAGGGAGGAAGTGTAAGGGCATGTGTAGCACTTGTTCCGTTTACACGGATAAGTGCCAGGAGGGAGATCAGTGGGGAGGGATGGGGGGGACAAATGGACAAGGGAGTTGTGTAGGGAGCGATCCCTGCAGAATGCAGAGAGAGGTGGGGAGGGAAAGATGTGCTTAGTGGTGGGATCGCGTTGGAGGTGGCGGAAGTTACGGAGAATAATATGTTGGACCCGGAGGCTGGTGGGGTGGTAGGTGAGGACCAGGGGAACCCTATTCCTAGTGGGGTGGCGGGAGGATGGAGTGAGAGCAGATGTACATGAAATGGGGGAGATGCGTTTAAGAGCAGAGTTGATAGTGGAGGAAGGGAAGCCCCTTTCTTTAAAAAAGGAAGACATCTCCCTCGTCCTAGAATGAAAAGCCTCATCCTGAGAGCAGATGCGGCGAAGACGGAGGAATTGCGAGAAGGGGATGGCATTTTTGCAAGAGACAGGGTGAGAAGAGGAATAGTCCAGATAGCTGTGAGAGTCAGTAGGCTTATAGTAGACATCAGTGGATAAGCTGTCTCCAGAGACAGAGATAGAAAGATCTAGAAAGGGGAGGGAGGTGTCGGAAATGGACCAGGTAAACTTGAGGGTAGGGTGAAAGTTGGAGGCAAAGTTAATAAAGTCAACGAGTTCTGCATGCGTGCAGGAAGCAGCGCTAATGCAGTCGTCGATGTAGCAAAGGAAAAGTGGGGGACAGATACCAGAATAGGCACGGAACATAGATTGTTCCACAAAGCCAACAAAAAGGCAGGCATAGCTAGGACCCATACGGGTGCCCATAGCTACACCTTTAGTTTGGAGGAAATGGGAGGAGCCAAAGAAGAAGAAATTATTAAGAGTAAGGACTAATTCCGCTAGATGGAGCAGAGTGGTGGTAGAGGGGAACTGATTAGGTCTGGATGGATTTGCCAGCTGCCGTGGGGATGAGTCTTCTGCCACATGGAAACGTGGTTCACAGCTGCATTTCTGACTTGTAAACGGTTTGCGTGATGAATATCATTTCTTTTCTGCTATATCCATCTCAGTCCACTGGAAAACCTCCTCTCACCTATCAGCTCAATGACAGGAACACTCACCTCTGAAAGAGAAAGTTGTGGATTGAAGCCACACTCCAGAGGGCCAAGCACGTTACTAGATCAACCAGTGTGGTGCTGTCAGTTCCAATATTTGACTGAGAGATTAAACTTCTTAGGAGGTCCCACGAGTTTGCATTTTGTTTCATAGAGAGGAGCAGGGCAGTCTTCTTACTCTTCAACCGACACCCAGATCAGAATTGTGTTTGTAGGAGCCTGCTATGTGTAAATTGACTGCTGTGCTTCCTCCACCAGTACCAGCGATCAAATGTCCACATTGTCTATGAAGTATTTTAGGAGCATTTGGTGGTTATGGGCCTGTTGTCGCCGGAGTTTAGAAGAGTCAGTGGGGATGCCATTGAAACGTATCAAATATTGAAAGAGCTAGACAGAGTGGGTGTGGAGAGGGCGTTTCTTATAGTGGGAGGGTCTAGGATCAGAGACACAGCCTCAGAATACAAGGATAGAGATGCGGAGGAATTTCTTTAGCCAGAGGCTGGTGAATTTGTGGAATTCATTGCGAGTAGAAGGCAGGAGAATGGGGTTAAGAGGGATAATAAATCAGCCATAAAGTAATGGCAGAGAAAAAACGATGGGCTGAATGGCCTAATTCTGCTCCTATGTCTTATGGTCAATGGTTTTTAGAACACGTTGAGACCAAGAAAGGTGCTATATAAATATGACTCCCTTCCTCTGCCAAATAAACTTATATTCATTTCCAATTTCACCAATCTTAATTAATATTTTTGACAAGTAGATGAAAGAATTGTTTCAGAACAATCAACTTGCAGTGTGAAAAGCAAGATAATTAGATACATTATTAAGATTTACAAGTCGGGGATTGGGAATACAAGTCAAGTACAGGCAGGTAGGGAGAAAAAACACTTCATTCATTTTTTGAACTTCTATCGGTATTATTTTGAAGTGATGCATATTTCACATGATACTTTGAAATACTGCCCGAGGGAGAGTTTAGGAACATGCACCAACAACAAAAAAATCAAGTCTCGTTTCCTAGAATCACAAGTTATGGCAGGAGGCTTTTCAGCTATTTCTATTGATTTGGGTCAAAGATGTCAAGCTGGTGCTTGAAGATTACTAGCAGGAGTCAAACGGAATACTGGGAGGGAGGAAAAGATGGTGGCGCGATGCAGCGCGCGCAGCCGTTCTGAATTGATATCGATTCGCATTAACTAGGGGGCCGTGCACAATCCGGATTTGATGGGGACAGCCATGAGAAGCACGCAGGACACCTGGAGAAACTTCTGAAATGCCTGCTTCGCTGCCGCTGCTACTGTGCGATCGAGAATCTCCGGAGGGGAAAGCCCCAAATCCTTGTCTTTGCCTGTTGCCTGTTGCCGGGGCTGGGGTCGAAGCGCTCGGCAGAGGTGGTGCTCGGTGCTCGGTGTCGGAGGGCTGGTCGGAGGCTCGGAGTTTTCGGACGGACTTGGAGTCGGACTGTGGTCGGATGCTTCCAGTATGCTGCATCGGCAAGTTGGCGGCGCTGGAGGTTTACCATCTGCGTGAGATGATGGGACGTTCGAGAGACTTTGAGATTTTTACCGTGCCATGGTCTGTTCTTATCAAATTACGATATTGCTTTGCACTGTTGTAACTATATGTTATAATTACGTGGTTTTTGTTAGTTTTTAAGTCGGTTTGTCATGTGTTTCTGTGACATCATTCTGGAAAAACAATGTATCATTTCTTAATGCATGCATTACTAAATGACAATAAAAGAGGACTGTGTGTCCTCATAATCTAATCTAATCTAATCTAATCTAATCTAATCAGTTTCTCTAAATCCTGCTGAAGGGTCTCAGCCCGAAATATTGACTGTACTCTTTTCCATAGATGCTGCCTGGCCTGCTCAGTTCAGATTGGCAAAATCATCTCCTCCACAATCTCCATCAACACAGGTGCACCACAAGGCTGTGTGCTTAGCCCTCTGCTTTACTCACTTTACACTGATGAGTATATTTACTGGCTGCATCACAGCCTGGTATGGAAACACTAATGCCCTTGAATAGAAAATCCTTCAAGAAGTAGTGGATATGGCCCGGTTCATCATGGGTAAAGCCCTCCCCACCATTGAGCACATCTACACAAGAGTGTTGTCACAGGAAAGCAGCATCCATTATCTGGGATCCCTACCAGCTAGGTCATGCTCTCTTCTCACTGCTGTCATCAGGAAATGGGTACAGGAGGTGTAGGATTCATACCACCTGGTTCAGGAACAGTTATTACTCCTCAACCATCAGGCTCTTGAACCAAAGGGGATAACTTCATTTGTCCCATCATTGAAATGTTCCCACAATCTATGGATTCAATGACTTTTCATCTCAGGTTCTTGATTGATAGATAGATAGATAGATAGATAGATAGATATTTATAATTTTCTACTTTTTTTGTATTTGCTTTTTGTTGTCTTTTTCACACAATGGCTGTCCGCCCTGTTGGTGTGGTCTTTCATTGATTCTATTATGGCTATTGAATTTGTTGAGTATGCCCACAAGAAAATGAATCTCAGGGTTGTATATGGTGACATATACATATTTTGATAATAAATTTACTTTTAACTTTGAACAGCTGCTTTAAATATATCCAGTGACTTGACCTCCACAGCTGTCTGTGGTAATGAATTCCACAGATTCACCAATCCCTCTTCTCTCATCTGTCTTCTAAAGGGATGTCCTTGAATACTGAAGCTCTTCCTGATATGAGTGGGACAAACGGTCCATGAACAGAGTGGGTGGGATTCATGATATTTCTGGCCTTCTTCTGGCACCTTTTTGTATACACCTTCTTCACAGTGTCTTTGGGTTAAGAGTTTTGAAAGAGAATTTTGCAAGAATCATTCTGCAGTAAGTGAGAATGTGTTTATCACATTAACGTTGTAACTTGGAAACACCATTGAATAGTTACACTTCACATGATATACCGTCAAAGCAATTTCTTCAAAAATGTGCCTTCAACATGTCATTGAAGAATGCTTCCGTGACTAACCTGAATCTTTCTGATTTTTTTGTGGCTGCAATCCAATGCAAACTTAAACAATCAGGAGATTCGTTGTCAACTTGGTGTTATCTATCTTCTGTTTTGCAAGTAATGGAATCAGGAAAACGCCATCTCCCAAAGAGAAAAAAAACACCTTTGTTGGTGTAAGGAATTTGTACCTTTAAGAAAGCAGTGTGATCGCCAATATTTCTGGTTCAAACAGAGAAATGAGAAGAAGGTCAAGAATAATTTGTTCCACGTTAATTCCTAGGCTCTTATTTCAGAAGCAAAATTAATACACTCTCTTACGAAATCAGATGTCAAAAATAGAAACAGCCCTGATGCAGAGATCCCACGCAAAATGTTAACAATTCCTTTCTCTCAGGTGCTAAACCACCCACTGAGCTCCTCCAGCAATTTGTTTATTGGTCCAGATTACAGCAGCTGCAATCTCATTCAAAATACCACAACAATATGAATTTATAAGTTTACTGGTGCTTTATTTCCCTACATGTCCATAGAACCAATGCACAACAGGATCACTAAGAAGTTGCAGAGGGCTGTAGTCTCAGCCTACCCCATCACAGGAACAACTCCCCCCCCATCAAGCACATCTTCAAGAGGAATCAAGAACCAATTGACCTCCATTTTACATATACCCAATGCCTTGTCCTCCACAGATGCCTGTGGCAATGAATTCCAGATTCACAGTTATGGTAGATACATGTATAGAAGCTGAAGTATGTTCTAATCTTCATGTTGAATGGAGAATGAGGAGGATGCAGAGAGGCTTGGGAACCGTACAGACAGACTATATGATTTGGAAAGGACATGGCAGGTGGAATATAAGGTGCAAAAATGTAAAGTCATCCAGTTTGGCAGAGAAAATAATAAGGTGGAGTATTGGTTTAAATTTTTAAAAAAACTGTTGGTGTTCAGAGGAACCTAAGAGTCCTCAAACAGAAGTCACTACAAGTTGATGTACAGGATCAAGAAATAATTGGGAAGACAAGCAGCAAGTCAGCCTGTAATCCAAAGATGATTTGAGAACAAGAGAAGTGACAAGAAGGGGCACAATGTTGGGCAGACAGAAGAACTGCTGCCTCACAGCATCAGAAACTCATTTCAATCCTGACCTCTGGTACTGTCTGTGTGACCATCTGAGTCCCCCACCCCACCCCTTCCCCCCTGCCCCACACTGAGTACTCGGGTTTCCTCTCACATCTCAGTGTCAGGCCATCTTGTGGATTAACTGGCTACTGGAATTTACCCTAGTATGAAGGCGGGGGAAGGATCAGTGGGGAATTTATGGGAAAGTGAGAGAATAAGAAGTGAGATTACTGTAGGATTGGTGCAAACGGGTATCTAAATGTCAGCATGGAGTTGGTGTGCCGTGGGGCCTGTTCCCATGCGCTCTCTCGCTATGGCTCGATGAAACTATGTGAAGAGGAGAAATAGAATTCCTTTTGATCGAATGACTTCCCAGATCATGTTTCAGTGATCAACATTTTTTTTTCATTCGATGCAGAGTTTGAAATAGAACACAGAATCAAACTGCTGATTGATTTGTAGGAGGACGAAAGGGTATGTCATAACATGAGGGGGCTCTGAGCATGCACAGTGTTATGTAACAGTACATTGCATCTCATGACAGGAACTAAAGACGTGGAGTGAAGCATGTTGAGAACTGAATGTGTGAAATATGACCTTGCAAGACCTCAGACTGCACCACACAACATGGTAGTGCTGCATTCAGGTCGACGTTTCCTCTAGATATTATATAGATAATTCCAAAGCATATTGTCTAAACTGTTTATGAGAATTCAACCAAATCATTTAACTGTGAACACTTTGAAAGCACTCGCATGTCAGACAGTATCATTGGAGAGTGATGCTTGACCTGCTTCGTGCTCCCTGCATTCTGTTTCAGAATTCCAGGATCTGCAGTTCATTGCTTCAGTAACAGTGAATACTACAACTCAATAAAATGTCAGGCTGGGTGTGGATTGACTTTGAGGTTCAGTGTTGCCAAAGGAAAGAATGTCAGAGTACTGGAACAAATCGGGTGGAATATAAACACCAGCATGGAAACATTGGATTGATTGGCCTCTCAGTTCTGTGCAACTCTGGCTACACAGCATTGCTTTACATTTAAACAATGTGAGCTTTAATGGCCATTTTATTAGGTACAGAAGTAGAACCACATCCATTTCTAGATTCAGCATGTTGTGTGTTCAGAGATGCTCTTCTGCAAACCACTGTTGAGATGCATGGTTACTTGAGTTACCGGCACCTTCTTGTCCGCTTGAACCTGGCTATCCATTCTCAGCTGATCTCTCTCATTAACAAAGCATTTTCACTCACAGAACTACCACTCACTGGATTTTTTTTGTTTTCCGCACCATTCTCTGTAAACTCTAGAGACTGTTGTGCATGAAAATCCCAGGAGATCCGCAGCTTCTGAGATACTCCAACCACCCCATCTGGCACCAACAATCATCGATTGGTCAAAGTCACTTAGATCACTTTTCCTCCCCAGTCTAGTGTTTGGTCTGAACAACTGAACCTCTTGGCCATGTCTGCATGCTTTTGTCCCTTGCATTTCTGCCACATGATTGGCTGATTAGATATTTGCATTTCTGAGCAGGTGTAAAGGTGTATCTAATAAAGTGGACACTGAGTGTATGTTAATATGTGAGTGTGGCTTGTTTTAAAACAGCTTTAATTATAGTAGAGGTCAGAAAAATTGCAAACTGTTTTGTAAATTTTTCCACAGATTAAAAAAATGAAACTGATAATAGTACTTTGATTTTTGTCATTGTTAATACAAGAGAGATGTAATAATCTTGCAAACTGAATGATAAGATAAGGAGCTGTTCATTTAACACAGGGGTGCATCGAGGTTTCTTTTCAAAGAGGGTGGTGAACTTCAAATTCTCTATCCCAGATGGTTCTAGATGTCTTGATCACTAGAAATGTTTAAGATTAAGGTATGTACATTAATGGAAGATTGAGGAATTGAGGGCAATGGCGAACCAGCACAGAAGAGGAGGTAAGGCAAGTGTAGATCAGCCATGATCATTTTAAATGGCAGGGAAGGCTTGAGATGCCTGGTAGCCAATTTCTACTCTTATTTCCTTCTGTTCTTATACAAAAGCATCTTGGTCAAAACACGATGATGAATTGGGCTCAATAATTGTTTCTTGCCTTTCTCAATTTCTGTTTTCAGGTTCTCCAGGACGTCCAGGAGCTCAAGGCATGATGGGACCGGAGGGAGCTCTAGGAGCTCCTGGTCCACGTGGGCCCAGAGGCTTCATGGGCCCCATGGGTCCCACTCCTGATCTGTCCTCCATCAGGAGAGGAAGACGAGGTCCAGTGGTAAGTAGATTCTGAGTGTCACCGGACTGCGTGACAAAGGTACTGATCTCGGAAGACACTTCAAAACCAAGACTTGAATTTCCACCACAAATTTCACAGTCATTTGAATAGTGTTTTAGAGCTTAAATAAACATGAGTGAAGATTAGTCATTTACTTTTCCTGGTTTTTATTAATGTATTATTTAAATATTTAAGCATATAGTAAAATGCAGCCTACTTCAGTCTTTGGCAGTGGTGGACAGTCATACTTTCCGGATATTAGTGCCACTTCCAAACATGATCTTAGTTCACCTTTTTTTAAATATTACCTTTAATTTTCTAGCCAACCAGGTAAGCTTAAAAGGGAGCACAGGATCTAGGGTCATGATGAGGGGGGAAGAAAATGCAGGAGCTGGGGCCCTGCTGAGTGGATAGAGAGCTCAGGAAGTGTGTTCTCGATGAGGGGGAAGACAGCCTGGGAACCAGGCCCCTGGTGAGCTGGAACAGAGTGTGGAATTAGGACCCCGGTGAGCTGGAAAATTACACTTAGCTGTTGAGCCAGATCCGTGACCATTGGGAACTCTGAACAGTGCATGCAGCTTATTGGAGTTTTACTAAAAATATATCATTTTTGAAAACTAACTTACACTAAAAGATATTATTAAACTGGAATGAGTACACAAAATAATTCTAAAGATGTTGCCAGGACTTTAAGGTCTGAGTTACAAAGAGGTTGGACAGGCTGAGACTTTATTTCTTGGAGCACAGGAGACTGAGAGATGATTTTATAGATGGTGTATAAAATCATGAGAGTATATCAAGAGTACATTCACCGTGCCTTTTTTCTCCCCCCAGCGTTGGGTAATCAAGAACTAGAGGGGATAATGTTAAGGTGAGAAGGAAAAGGCATCTGAGGGGCAGATAGTGGTGTGTAGATGGAATGAACTGCCAGAGGAAGTGGTTGAGGCAGGTACAATAATGAGGTTTGAAAGCCAGTTGGATGGGTACATGGATTGGAGAGCTTTAGAAGAATATATGCAAATAGGTTGGAGGGGCATGGTTTTTTGGTTGGCATGGGCCATTTGGGTTGAAGGGCCTGTTTTCGTGCTGTTTCATTCCATGACTCCCCTCTTTTATACTGCACACATTTCTGTCACACGTCCTCCCAATATTGAGTTTTTTGAAACTGAGAGCCTGCTGAGTGAGTTGGAACTACAGCCGCATTTGAGCATTCGCTTATGTCAACTTCCCCCACACTGACTTCCGTTGAGCCACTGGGCACCTGGCAAATGTTGTCGCTCACCAGGTTGTGCAGTATTCCAGCAGCTGATCGCAGGGGCGTTTTGCTCAGTCTTCCTTACCAATTAATGTAGCAACCTGCCCCTACAATGTATACTCTCAATTATAAATATTATGCACATTAAATATATCTGTTTCATTTCTAGGGTGCACCTGGCACTCCAGGAAAGAATGGAATAAAGGTACAGCATTGTTCAGTTACTTCTCTTGAGCAACACTTCTTTTGTGAAGAATCCTCTTTGTGACCTGTTTCAGGGTATAGTCTTTGCTTCTGAGTTGAATATTGCAGATTAATTAACACTCCAAATTATACTTAAGCATACCTCGGTAAAGCACCATTCAGAAAAGGCCAGTTACTAGTAACCCAGAACTCTGTAGAAATAAGAGGCTTAGATTGAGTGGACATTCCCCAAAAGCTTTCTCACAAGGCAGAAATGGCTAATATGAGGTGGCATAATTTCAACGTGATTGGAAGAAAGTATTGATGGGGAATGTCAGAGTACATTTTTCCACACAGAGCGGTGAGTGCCAGGAGTTGTGGCAGAGGCATTTAAGAAACTCTTCACTAGACACGTGGATGCTAGAAAAATGGAGGGCTGTGTAGGAAGGAAGGGTTAGATTGGCCTTAGAGTAGGTTAAAAGGTTGACACAACATAGTGGGTCAAAGGGCCTGTACTGTGCTGTCGTCTTCTATGTTCTAAATGCTCTGGGACCAAGTTCAAAACCTATTATAAGAACTGTATAATTTAAATTCAATGAACTAAATAAATCTGGAACGAAAAAGCTAGCCTCATTAATAGTGGCTACGAAACTAATGGATTAGCATGCAACCCCATGTGGTTCATTGCTGTTCATTGGAGAAGGCGTTTAAGATTTGGTTGATGAGTCTACTGAATCAAGAGTAAATTTGAAGCATTATTGCAAGTGCTTAGAATGCAAATGTTTTAGCAGGTTACACAGACACGCTGGTGGCTTCTTCTGAAGATGTGTTTCAAGGTGATTCAGTTTTTCTTCACCCCCTCCCTCTCCAAGTTCCTCTCTTGGCTTCTGTCTAAATAAGATAGATAGCCATGTTCATTGAATCGGACCCTAACTAATAGATGGGGGTCAATAATCAGCTCCTAAACGAGGATGCCTTTATTTAGCAGGGATGTGCTTGGGTGTAGACAATTCAGTAAAAGTTGATGAAATATTAAAAGCTCAATAGGACCAAGATGCAAGAGATTCCACAGGTGCTAGCAATCCAGAGCAATACAAAGAAAATGCTGGAGATTCTCAGCAAGTCCGGTGGCATTTATGCAGGGAAATAAACAGTTGACATTTTGGGCTGAGACCCTTCATCAAGACTCACAGGATCAAAGTTGGTTAGGGTAGAAGTGCTGGCCAAGAAACTGGGAAGCAGGCTTCTCTGACTCATCTGAAAAATTATAGGGCAAAAAATCATTATCAGTACCACATTGGCAGCCTAGATTAAGTGCCCCAGCTCCAATCACAAATTTAAATCCCAGCCACCTACACAAGAACAGTGTGGGCTTAAGACTGGCATTTGAGCAATGTGTAGTTATGGGTATTATATTGCACTGGGTTGGTTCAGCAACTTCGTATTTTATTGGCTTTGTTATTAGATTTGGCCATGCTGATGTGATTTACCTTCATCTCCATCTGTTTCAATGCCATTCCTGTTCTGGGCGTGTTGGTTTCAATATGTTGTCCTTTAAAGTTGTCTCAGGTTTCATTAGGCATCGTGTCTGCTTACTAATGGGAAAATAACAATACTTGTGCAGACTAAATATGAGATTGTACCCAGGACCTGCTGACGCAGAGGGTGGGTTATATTTTATCTACTCATGGGAGGTAGGTATTACAGGGAAGATCAGCATTCATTGTCTATTCCAAAAGGGAGTAAGTAAAGTAATCTTTCAAACTATTAACGTGGCTTGGTAGTTGGAATAACTTGCTAGGCTGTTTCAGAGAGCATCTGAGTTAATCATTGCTTTTATTCATTTATTCTTTTCAGCATGGAGCCCAAGCCAGCATTTTTGTTTACCATCCTGATGTGTCATAGAGTCCAACTAGTCCATGCTGACCAAGATGTCCGTCTAAGCTAGACTTTCCCACATTTGGCCCATATCCTCTGAACTTTTCTTATCCATCTACTTTTCCAAGTGTCTTTTAAAAGTTAATGTACCTGCCTCAACCACCTCCTCTGGCAGCTCATTCAAGAAATGGACCAGTCTGGGTGAAAAAAATGCCCCTCAGGTTTCTATTAAAACTATCTCCTCTTACTTTAAATCTGTGCCATCTATGTAGTTCTTGATTCCCCTATCTTATTCAATGTTTCCCTATAACTCTGGTCCTCAGGTCCTGGCAACATCTTTGTAAATTCTCACTCTACTTTTCAACCTTGTAGACATCTTTCCTGTAGGAAGGCAACCAGAACTGCACACAATAGTCCAAATTTGTCCTTACCAATGTCTTATACAACTTCAACATAACATCCCAACTCCTGTACTTGTTGCTTTGATTTATGAAGGCCAATGTGCCAAAATCTCTCTTTACAACCCTATCTGCCTGTGGTGCCATCTCCAAACTGCTGTTTCCTTAGGTCCTGAACCATAACCTCTAATACCACGAGCAGCAGGGGATAAGAGTATGTGCAGTCAGCCTAGGTATACTCAGTTTGACTTTATACACTTCTATGTCACCTCTCTAGATGCACCTCATAGGAGAACCTATGCTCCAGTGAATAAAGTCCTATTCTGCTCAACCTCTCTCTATAATTCCATCGTTTTTGAAAAGGTGGTGCTTCACTCTTGCTGATGGTGCTCCCACTATGTTATTCAGCATAGAGATGAGGAATTTAGACTCAGGCAATGATGGAATAGTAATTTATTTCCCTCAGGATGGTGTACAACCTGGAGGGAACCCAGAATATGGTGGTGTTCTCATGTACCTGCTGCTCTTATTCTTCATAGTATTGGAACGTATAGTTCGGGGACTAGGTTATGAAAATGTATTTTGAAGATGGCATTACAGGTAGGCAAGGTCATAAAGAGAGCTTTTGGCACATTGGCCTTCATAAATCAGGGCACTGAGTACAGGAGTTGAGATGTTATGTTGAAGTTGTATAAGATGTTGGTGAAGCTGAATTTGGAGAATTATGTGCACTTCTGGTCACCTAAAGATTGACAGCACCTCTACTTCCTTAGGAGTCTGTGGAGATTTGGCATGATATCTATAACTTTGACAAACTTTTATAGATGTGTAGTGCAGAGTGTAATGACTGGCTCTATCACAGTCTGGTATGGAAACACCAATGCCTTTCAATGGGAAATCCTACAAAAGGTAGTGGATTCAGCCCAATACATCATGGGTAAAGCCCTCCCAACCACTGAGCACATCTACATGAAATGCTGTCATAGGAAAGCAGCATCCATCATCAGAGATCCCCACCACCCAGGCCATGCTCTCTTCTCATGGCTGCCATCAGACAGAAGGTACAAGAGCCCCAGGACTCACACCACCAGGTTCGAGAACAGTTACTACCGTTCAACCATCAGGCTCTTGAATAAAAGGGGATAACTACACTCACATGCCCCATCTTTGAAACCTTCCTACAACCAGTGATTTCACTTTAAGGATGCTTTATCTCATTATCTCATGTTCTCGCTATTTATTGCTATGCATTTATATTTACATTTGTACAGTTTGTCGTCTTCTGCACTCTAGTTGATCTTCATTGATCTGGTTATAGATTTGCTGAGTATGCCCACAGGAAAATGAACCTCAAAGTTGTATATGGTGACATATACTGTATATAGTCCGATAGTAAAACTTACTTTGAACTTTATAGGAAAGATATAAGCTTGAACGAGTTCAGAGAAAATTTACAAGGATGGTGCTGAGACTTGGCCTGAGTTATAGAGAAAAGTTGTTTAGGCTGGGACTTTATTCACTGGAGTGTAGGAGAAAGAGGGAATTCTTATGGAGGTGTACACAATTATGTGGAGTACAGACAGGTGAATGCTTGCCAACCATTTCCTCACAGGCTGGGTGAGACTAGAACTAGAGGTCATAGGTTTAGGGTGAAAGGTGAAATATTTATGGTGAGTCTGAGGGAGAGCTTCTTCAATCAGAAAATGTGGGATGAGCTGCCAGCGAAAGTATTGGATACTGCTTCAACTGTAACATTTAAGAGAAGTTTGGATGGGTACATGGATGAGAAAGGTATGGATGGCTATGGTCCAGGTGCTAGTAGATGGAGGCAGACAACTAGGCTGACAAGGCTTATATGGGCAAAAGGGCCTGTTTCTGTGCTGACGTACTCTGGCTCTTTGATGCACATTGCAGGCACAGTGCGCCTATGGTGGAAGGAATTAATGTTTAGGGTCATGTTCGAGAGGAAAATCAAGCAGGCTGCTATGTCCTGGTTGCTGTAGAGCTCCTTGAGTGGTCATTGGGGACCTGGGGTTATGTAGGCCAAGCAAGGACAATATATTTTCCTCCTAAAGGTCATTATTGAACCATTCCCACTTTATGATT
Organism: Mobula hypostoma; assembly: GCF_963921235.1. Taxonomy (NCBI): domain Eukaryota; kingdom Metazoa; phylum Chordata; class Chondrichthyes; order Myliobatiformes; family Myliobatidae; genus Mobula; species Mobula hypostoma. The sequence goes on from NC_086114.1 coordinate 15,119,710, forward strand.
AATAAGATAGATTAAAATAGCTAACTTCAAAGTAGAGAAATTGAACATATACCTTTAGTGTGGAACTCTCGATTACTTGTCCAGTAATTCAATCACCTTACCACATTCCCAGAGCTTGCACCTGAACACGTCCAGCACATATCTTATCATCCACCTCTTCTGACCATTCTTGTCTCAAAGGTTAGTAGCCTATCTTCGCAACTTTGCTTAATCCAGGCATTGGATAACCAACAAGATGAAAACTAGATGCTTGATACCAAGTACTTCAAAAAGTGACTTAAATTATCTTTAACAAACAATAGAGAATTTAAACAGACTGGAGGCTATGGAGGTCATTATTCATCCATGCAAAGTGTTGAATATAACTCTGCTTACCAAATGAATGCTAAATATCCAATTTATTTTTAGCTTCACCGATTTTTAATATATGAGATGCTTGTTAAAGTTCATTGCTCCTTTACAACCAATATTTGTTGATATTTTTATTCGGAGTTAACCCACTATGCAAGAACTTGAGTTCCTTAGTGAAGCTGAAATTGCTGACTCCAGTCACAACCCCCTTTTAGGGTCAATTTGTTGTCTTTTCTACAAAAATGTTTCCTTTTGAACATGTAAATGCTATCATGGAAGGAGTATCTTCAATTCAGCATGTGTTCCTTGGTGGTATTGCACAGCTAAACAGAATGTAGAACAGTACAATTCAAGGACAGGCCCTTCGGCCCATTATGTCTATGCTGAACGTGGTACCAAAGGAAGATCAATCTCTTCAACCTATACATGATTCATATCCCTCCATTCCCTGCATACTCCGTTGCCTATCCATGAAATTCATTGCCACAGATGGCCGTGGAAACCAAGTCATTGGGTATATTAAAAGCAGAGGTTGATAGGTTCTTGATTAATAAGGGTGTCAAAGGTTACAAGGAAAAGGGAGGAGAATGGGGTTCAGAGGGTTAATAAATCAGCTATGATGGAATGGTGGAGAATACTCAATGGGCTAAGAGGCCTAAAATTCTGCTCCTATGTCTTATGGTCTATCTAAAAGCCTCCTAAATGCTACTTTCATATCTGCTTCCACCAGTAGGAGCCTGTTCCAGTCACCTACCACTCTGTCTAAAACTTGCCCTGCATATCTCCTTTAAACTTTCCCCCTCTCACATTTGACATTTTTACCCTGTCTCACACACATTTTAATAAACTTCTATCAGGTATCCCCTCAGCGTCCGACACTTCAGAGAAAACATCTCAAGTTTGTCCAACCTCTTCTTGTAGCTCCCCTCTAATCTTGGCAGCATCCTGGTAAAACGTTCCTGTGCCCTTCACAAGGACTCCACATCCTTCCTGTAACAGGATGACCTGAATTGCACGGATTATGTATTTCTGTTCTCAGTGATCATGAGGCAAACATGAGCAGGATGAAATTGTTTATGGATGGCTTGAGAGTTGGCCCTTAATTGACAAACTTTACTGGTTTTTTTTCCCAGGGTGAGCGGGGACTTCCTGGACCACGAGGCCTACCGGTAAGATAACCTAGTTTGCCTTAAAATAATCAGAATCAGAACCAGGTTTATTATCACCGGCATGTGACGTGAAATTTGTTAACTTAGCAGCAGCAGTTCAATGCAATACATAATCTAGCAGAGAAAAAAAATAATAATAATCAATAAAATAAAACAATAATAAATAAGTAAATCAATTACGTATATTGAACAGATTAAAGAAAAACATGCAAAAACAGAAATATTACAAATATTACAAAAAAAGGGAGATAGTGTCCAGAGCTTCAATGTCCATTTAGGAATCAGATGGCAGAGGGGAAGAAGCTGTTCCTGAATCACTGAGTGTGTGCCTTCAGGCTTCTGTACCTCCTACCTGATGGTAACAATAAGAAAAGGGCATGCCCTGGGTGCTGGAGTCCTTAATAATGGACACTGCCTTTCTAAGACACCGCTCCCTAAAGATGTCCTGGGTACTTCAGACATCCCACCTTTCCCGGAAGTTCTGGGAGTCTCCCGCATATTCATAGTGGCTCCGATGCCTGCAAATTATATACAATGTCCTGGAAATCAATTTTTTTGAGAGAGCGAGTGTGTGAGAGAGAGAGAGAGAGCGCACAAGAGAGTGCGCGTGAGACATGGCAGAGTGTTCCAAAAAAAGAAAATATAAAACGTACGTCACCCCAGACTACACTAAAGTGTACCCCTGCCTCATAGGGGTCAAAAATAATGACAGTGTTTCTCGCTGCACTGTTTGCAACAGTGACTTTTCTATTGCCCATGGTGGGTTCATTCGTTCAATAGCATAGCTAATGTTATTTAAACTAGCTGGCTAGCTGCTAAGGAGCTACTCTATTGCAGACATCTCACTTATCCTGGAAGTTCCAGGAGTCTCCCGCAAATTGATGGTGCTACCTCCCTGAAATGAGTTTTTGCAGGGTGGGATGTCTGGTACTTTGTAGGCTAGTGCCCAAGATGGAGCTGACTAGATTTATAACCTCCTGCAGCTTCTTTCGGTCCTGTGCAGTAGCCCCTCCATACCAAACAGTGATGCAGCCTGTCAGAATGCTCTCCACAGTACGACTAAAGGAGTTTTTGAGTGTATTTGTTGACATGCTAAATTTCTTCAAACTCATAATAAAGTATGGCCACTGTCTTGCCTTCTTTATAACTACATCAATATGTTGGGACCAGGTTAGATCCTCAGAGATCTTGACACCCAGGAACTTGAAGCTGCTCACTCTCTCCAAAGATTGGTATGTGTTCCTTTGTCTTACCCTTCCTGAAGTCCACAATCAGCTCTTTCGTCTTACTGACATTGAGTACCACGTTGTTGCTGCGACTCCACTTCACCAGTTGGCATATCTCACTCCTGTACGCCCTCTTGTCACCACCTGAGAGTCTACCAACAATGGCTGTATCGTCAGCAAATTTATAGATGGTGTTTGAGCCCTGCCTAGCCACACAGTCATGTGTATATAGACAGTAGAGCAGTGGGCTAAGCACACATCCCTGAGGTGCGTTAAAGGCTTATGTATCCAAAGCTTAGTACTTTGGAGGACAAAAGCTATGCATTCTTTAATGGCGAAGTATGCAGAAAGGAAAGCAGTCACTTCATATGGAATTCTATTTAAGGTTCATTGTTACACATTGGGGATGCTCAAAAAAAGTTTGAAGGAACTACCTGTCTCGTGACTTCTTACACTGAGAGTTAACTAACTTGCAATCGGTTAGTTTAGGCAATGTCACCACAAGGTATCTTTCAAAATACAGACCAGATTAGGAATAAGACGTCAACACCATTATCCAGACAAGCCAATGCTGTAAAGTGACAAGTTGTCTTGGAAGAGAAGGAAAATTAATCATTCAAATATGGCTGTTTTCTTCCCCAATCCCATTCTGCTGCCTTCTCCCTGTAATCTTAAACCCCCTTAGCAATCAAGAACCTGTCACACCTTGCCTTAAATATGCCCAGTGACTTTGCCTCCATAGCCCTCTGTAGCAACAAATTCCTGATGGTCTCTACTCTCTGGCTGAAGATATTCCTCCTCATCTCAGTTTTAAAGGGACATCCCTTTATTTTATGGTTGAGTCTTTGGATCATAAACTCTCCTATTTATGGAACCATCCTCTCCATGTCCACTGTATCCAAGCCTTGAAGTATCCAATAGGTTTCAATGAGAACCCCTCTTATCCTCCTGAACTCCAGTGAGTATGGGACCGGAAGCACCAAACACTCCTCATACATTAAGCCTTTCATTCCTGGGATCATGCTTGTGAACCTCTGGATAGTCTCCAGGGCCAGTGCATCTTCCTTTAGATACAGAGCCTAAAATTGCTTGCAATATTCCACATGCGGTCTGACCAATGCTCTATAAACCTCAGCAGTATATCCTTGATTTGATGAAAACCTTTTGAAGAATTTATGGAATTCATTTGTAAAATGAATTGTGTAAGTCCCAAGTTTTAATTTTGGATAGGCTCATGACAGACATGAACTGATGAATGAACAGAGATACGCTCAGTGGAAAAATAACCATCACACCTCCCTGTTTCAGTGTCCAGACTAGGGTGCACTAGCCAGAATGGCTTCGATCCTATTTGGACTTTGAATTAGCATTCTTGGGTTGTGGACTTTGATAGATGAATTAGCTCTGCAGCATATAAAAACAGCTGGGCATAGTATAGTCCCAGGGCAGTGGTTAAGTTAATGAACAAGCAAACCAGAGACTTGAACTAACAACCTGGAGAATCTTCTTTAAAAAAAACAGAAAATGCTGGAAGAGTAAGAATTTCAGGTTGTATACTGTATACATTCTCTGATATTAAATGGAACCCATTGAAATAGACAGCAGGTCAGGCTATACCATTGGTGGGAAGAGAAATAATGTCAAGGTTTCAGGTTGAAGAACCTTCATTTGCTGAGTATTTCCAGCATTTTCTGTTTCTGTTTAAGATTTTCAACATCTACAGTTTTTTTCAATTTTCAGAAACAAGTTCAAATCCCATTGTGGGAGAGATGGAATTTAATTTCAGTTAAAAATAATATAGAAATAAAAGAATACTTAAAGAAAATATTGTCTTGATGGTGACTAATGTTAAGGACTGTTGTAAAACCCACCTTACTCACTAATGGCCTTCAAGAAAGTCCACTGTTCGTAGCACTCCACATCTGCTGCAGTATGGGTGGCTCGTAACTATAATGACCTAGTGGACCATTCCATTGTTTAATAACTCTTCTATTACTGCCTTAGTTGAAGAAGCTAGCTTGCCATTATCTTTTCAATGGAAGATTGAGCTGGGCAATAAATGTTGGCAGTTCCCATGGCAACGCATTCTGATAAATGTGCTAAGGCTACAACCAGAGTTCATGGGTTAAGGGTGAAAGGTGACAAGCTTAACAGGAGGGGAAACTTCTTCACTCAGGGGGTGGTGAGATTGTGGAATGAGCGAAGTTTGGATTGGTACATAGATGGTAGGGTTATGGAGGGCTATCCTGGTGCATTTCGATGGGTATAGGCAGTTTATATGGTTTTGCATGGACTAGATGGGCCGAAGGGCCTGTTTCTGTGCTGTACTTTTTTATGACTCTAAATGGATGAATTGAAAGATCCATTCTGCCATTCAACTGGATTGTGCCTAATTTCTCTAACTCCACCTCATGGTTATATAACCGTCTCAACTCTTGCCTAATAATCTCAGTTATGGCCTTTTAAGCTGACATCTCCTCTGATTCTCACTGCCCTCTAAGTGCGAAAATTTGCTTCCTAAGTTTGGAGCGGATTTCAGGGGAACTTTTGAGTGTCAGTCTGGGAATAAGGTTCGTCCACCGTCATCGATGAAGACCTTGACACCATTAGTACTTTTTACGAGGTCGAGTTGCTAGCTCGACGCTCAACCCAGCACGGATGGAGAGCGTGCAAGGGAGCTGGCTGGATATGAACTCCAGACATCTCGCCCTGAAATCCAGCGCTGATGCCACTACGCCACCAGCCGGCTTATGATGGTGTCGAGACTAGCGCTTGATTTGGATTTAAGTGAGGGAGAGTTGCGCAGCGTCAGCCTCACTCTCTCTTCCCAATTCCCATCTGGATCCAGTGGCAAGACAAGAGTTGAGACGGCTGGAGATGGGACTAGGCGCAGTGGACAACCAGGACGTCTTCTGTGTCTTGTCGTGCTCTACATGTTCCACGATGCTTGCAGAGACCGCCTTCTTGAACGTGGGACCTTCCATTGGTCTCGTCCGCTCAATCCGCCGGAGTCTGTCTTCACATGCTGGGATAGACAACTCCCTATCTCACTGAGGGCTTGAGACCCGTCGGCTACCCTCACCTGGTTTAGCCGGCTTGTCGAAGCTGTTGCCCGGGGTGTGGCCGCTGTCGCATGCAAACAGCTACGGGGAGCCACAGGTGAGAGCTGAGTGCCAGGTGGGGACCAAAGGTGGACTAACTGCCTTGAAAAGGATGCGACATGTTCCCCCACCAGAGTTGCTACCCCTCCCTCCCATACACCCCAGTCTGGGAATAAGCGAGGAAAGGAACATCGAATGGAATAAACTGAAATTGGAATATTCCAGGAGCTATTCTATGAGAAACAGATGGAGTATGGTTCTTACTCATAGTATCTGGAATGAATGTAAATGCTCCATATATTTCTAAAGAGGCATAACATACACTAAAGAGCATAAATAAGCATAACCATCATTGTCAGTGAGAATATAAAAAGTATCAATATCAGTAAGAACAAAAACCTTTGCTGGTTTAATCCAGTACAAGAGAGTTCTTCTCCTACACCTCCAGCAGTGCTCACCCTGGCAAAGCTCTGAAATAAAACTAAACTCTTCGCAACCTTGGTGTCATATTTCACCTTCAGATTGGCTTCAGGGAACATATCCAGACCATCTCTAAGCCCATCTGTTCCGACCTCTGCAGCATTCGACTCTGCCCCATCTCTGTCTCAGCTTGCCGGCTGCTGAAACCCTCGCTCAAGCCTTAACTACCTCTAGAAACACCTTCCTGGATGTCATCCCAAGGTATATTTTTTTTCTGCAACTCTCTTTACTATCTGCAAACTACAGATCACCCAAAACTTTGCTGTCTAAGACACCACACCACCTCCTGCTTGTCCACTATACCTTCTAAATGACCACTGTTGTCTGCTGATGAATCAGTGCCCTGATTTTAAAAACTCTACCCTTTTGACTGATGCCTGTATGATCTTGTCGCTTGTTATCTTTGATATCTCTGTGGACCTCTCACTTCAGCCGTCTACTCATCCCCAAGTTTATTTGCTCTAACACACACAGTTGACCTTGCATCTACCATATTTCATGGTAGGAGGAATAAAGGCATAGAATATTTTCTAAACGGGGAGAAAATTCAGAAATCGGATGCAAAGGGACTTGGGAGTCCTTGTGCAGGATTCCCTGAAGGTTAACTTGTAGGCTGAGTCGGTGGTAAGGAAGGCAAATGCAATGTTAGCATTCATTTCAAGTGGACAAGAATATAAAAGTACAAATGTAATGCTGGGTTTTACAAGGCATTTTATAAGGCATTGGTCAGTTTCGGCATAGGAGAGTATCCTGAGGAGGTTCACAAAAATAATTCCGTAAATGAACGGGTTAATATATGAGGAGTGTTTGATGGCTCCGGGCCTGTACCTGATGGAGTTTAGAAGAATAATGGGGGAATCTCATTGGAACCTAGCGAATATTGAAAGGCCTAGATTGTAGAGAGAATGTTTCCTATAGTGGGGGAGTCTGGAACTAGAGAGCACAGCTTCCCTTTAGGATGGAGATGAGGAGGAATTTATTTAGCCAGAGGGTGGTGAATCTGTGGAATTCATTGCCACAGACAGCCTTGGAGGCCAAGCCAATGGGTATATTTAAAGCAGAGGTTGCCAGGTTCTTGATTAGTAAAGGCAGCGAAGATCACAGGGAGACAGCAGGAGAATGGGGTTGAGATGGATAATAAATCAGTCATGATGGGATAGCGAAGCAGATTTACTGGGCCTAAATCTATTCTAAATAAAGCTCTCCATCTCGTATTCTTCCTTTAGGAGATTTGTTTGATTCCACCTCTGTGATCAAGCTTTTGGGTATCAGAGTTTTAGATACGAATAAATGGGTAGCTCAGTAGCACAATCTCCTGAGGAGTTACTTCACAACTCCAATTGGGATTGTTCAATCCCAACATCCGCGACTGTAAGGACTTTGCATGTTCTCCCCACAGCAGCATGGGTTTTTTTTCTGTATCTCCCACGTCCCAAAGACACGCAGGCTGGTACGTTAATTGACAGCCTCAAATTATCCCTGGCATTTGTGGTAGAATCTGAAGGGAGTTGACAGGAGAATGGATCAGACTTTTCTGAGTGTGCTGCATACACTCAATGGGCTGAATGGCCTCCTATGTCACAATAAATATGTATCAAGGGATGTACGATTTGTGCATGAAAATGGTAAGGGTAAAGGCTCATCCTTGATGTGTGTGAATGGTAAAGTAGGCACTAGAGACCTACAGGTCTAATTCTGTCTCATTTATGTTCTTAAGCTTAATGTAAGCCCTCTTCAGTCTGTGAACACCCATTTTATGTACAGCCTGTACGTACAATCAAGTGTTTGTACACCAACGGGATGCATTTGCTGACTGCTCAAAGCCTCTTCTGCCAGGTGGGAGTGAACGCAGACACTTTCCTGATTTGTGAATTGTTGCTGTGGTCTCGGTAACAGGACCTTGTTGGAACCTGGGGAGGATCTGTATCTCCTTGAGCTTTTCTTATATTTATTGCAAAGTTGGTTATGCTTATTTCTGTTCTCTAGTGTCTGTTGAGCCACTAAGGAAATAGATGACCACATTGACCGATATGACTGGTGGCTGGGTCTCACTGGGACTACACAGAGGAGGAGGGTGGTACAGAAGTTTGGTTTTGGAGACATTGATTCTTAGGCCAAAAAGAGTGGCAGCAAACGAGAAGCGGTCTGCATTAATCACATTAACACCAGTAGCAACCAGGGCTGAGTCGTCCGCATACAGAAGCTCTCTGACGCATATCTCTCTTGATTTGGTTGGGGCTTTGAGTCTTGATAATTTTCCATCTGAGTGAGTCCTGATGTACACACTTTTGTCCAAGTTATTGGATTAGATTAGATCATGAGGACACGCAGTCCCCTTTTATTGTCATTTAGTAATGCATGCATTAAGAAATGATACAATGTCTTTCCAGAATGATATCACGGAAACACATGACAAACCAACTTGAAAACTAACAAAAACCACATAATTATAACATATAGTTACAAGTGCAAAACAATACCGTAATTTGATAAGAACAGACCATGGCATGGTAAAAGTCTCAAAGTCTCTCGAAAGTCCCATCATCTCACACAGACGGTAAACCTCCTGCACCGCCAATTTGCTGATGCAGCATACTGGAAGCATCCGACCACGGTCCGAGTCCGTCCGAAAACTCTGAGCCTCTGACCAGCTCTCCGACACCGAGCACCATCTCTGCTGAGCGCTTCGACCCCGGCCCTGGCAACAGGCAATAGGCAAAGCCGAGGACTAGGGGTCTTCGTCTCCAGAGATTCTCGATTGCGCAGTAGCAGCGGCAGCGAAGCGGGCATTTCAGAAGTTTCTCCAGGTGCTCCTCCGTGCTTCTCACGGCTGTCTCCATCAAATCCGGATTGTGCACGACCCTCTAGTTAACACATAATTGATATCATTCGGAACGGCCGCGCGCACTGCATCGCGCTACCATCTCCTCCTCCCTGGTCCATTATGGTCATTATTTCCAAAACTGCAGCAAGATATAGTGTGAACAAAGCTGGAGCAAGAACGCATCCCTGTTTTACCCCGTGGTTAATGGTGAAGGCTTCACTGACATCTCCTCCGATAGATACTTTGCCAGACATGTTCTCATGAAACAACTTGATTGATTATTGTAACCAGCCTATCCAGACAGCCATAAGTTTTCAGCACTTCCCAGAGTGTTTCTCTTTCCACCGTATAAAATGCTTGTGAGAAATTGATTGTGTTGTGTCACAGGCATTTACGCCAAATATTACACATCAAGTGGCAAGGGAGGGTACCAGATGTGGAGATGCTCAAACGTGCTGGGACAGTCAGCATAGAGTCGCTCATTACAGCTTCTCAGCTGTGTTTGGTCATGTCACAAGAATGAGTGATGATCGTTTACCCAAAGCTGTTTTCAACGGCGAGCTACATGAAGGAACGAGGAGGCATGGTGTTCAGAAGCTGCCCTACAAAGATGTGCTCAAGCGCCATATGAAGAACACCGACCTGAATGTCAACACCTGGGAGAAAGATGCTTTCGACAGAAGAAGTTGGCACTGCATTGTCAAGAAGTCAATCCCAGCTATCGAGGAGAAAAGGCAGAAGAAATATGAAGCAGGTCATGAACGCAGTCATTCAATGATAGACCAGTCAAATCACAAATGCAACCGATGTGGGAGACAGTGCTGGCCTTGTGGCCCGTAGACGTGCCTGCAGAGACTAAACTCTCAGCACAGTCAACATCCAAATCGATGGACAGCCGAAGAAGAGAAGAAGGAAATAGATGAAGCATTTAAATTCATCCCAGATACTTTGAGTAAGAATGAACTACCATCTTTTTCTCATGACATAGCTCCCAACATCAAACCACAAGGTACCAAATGACATAATCCTAATAGATCCATGTAATTCTCAGTATCATATTTTATTTTAATAACACCCTGATCAAGTTGTTTGATTCATTTTGCTACATCAGGGATGGTACGTAATGGAAATCAAAAAAAAAAGCGGATACGGGAAATCTGAAATACAAACGAAAATACTGGAAACACTCAATAGATCAGACAGCATCTGAAGAACAGTCTCAGACATAACATGTTAACTGTTTCTCTTTTCACAGATGCTACCTGACCATAAGACCACTAGTCCATAGGATATAGGAGCAGAATTAGGCCATTCAGCCCACCAAGTCTGCTCACTATTCCATCATGGCTGATTTATTATCCCCCTCACCCCCATTCTCCTGCCTTCTCCCTGTAACCTTTTTAAATGGAAATTGTGACTCGTCATTGGGAAGCTATTTATTAAGCAAACTTACACAAGGAGGTCAAATTAGGTCTCGGTAGAGGTAAGCAGAAGGACAAAGAGCAATTAATTCTTTATTTTAAATAATAACGATTGAATCTTGAATCTTTAATCTTGCATTAGCTTTTAAAAAATTATTCTGTTATAAAAGATACAAATGCTGGAACAAGTTAAAGAGGATGAGTGAGTGCCTGTTGCTGCTGTTGTTTTTTTGCTCCAGAGGATGACTCCGAATCATGGAGCTTTTGTGGGAAGCAGAGATCAGTAATAGGTGAACAGCCTCAGAAGAGTGTTGGGTTGAACAGAGTTCTATTCATCGGCCTACCACAGTCTCACTTGCCCACACCTAGCTGAGCTGCATCCGGAGCTGTCCAGAATCTGCCTTTTAACTGTCGTCTCTTGTTCATTTAAGCACTGTGCCTGTCATTCTAGCTTTAATAGAGCATGCACATGCATGATGTGGGTTAAGTGTGTGGTGTGCCGAATGCATATTGTCAATACGGCACATGAGTATAACTGCATTGTGTTGTGTGAGTGAGAGAGAGACCTTTCATGCAATTCCATTCTGCTGAAGATTCCACCCTTAAGAACCTCAGCAATGTCACGAGATCCACTAAGAGCTTCCAGCATTTTACAAGGTTTACTTTATCTAGAGATGGCAAATGATACCCGTGTACAGAGTTGCGTGATTCCATACCGAAAGCAGAAGACTTTTCTGCGGTCTCAACAACACTGACACAAAGGCGACAGCTGCTGCACCTGGAAATACTTTGTGTTCTCTCCAGTTTAATGCAACTTTGATGTTACACATCATAGATTATTGACATGCACAAGTGCCTCTAACTTCAACACAGGAAGTCTACAAAAGCATGGAGATAAAGCGACAACAGAAATGGAATTTGAAACAAGTAGCACAAAGGAAGGTCAGGCTTCTGTGCATGAGCTATGTGTGAAAGTAAGTACTCAATACACATAGACAGAGGCTTTAAATATGACATCTTAATTATGGTTTTACCTTTGGTGTCAGTGGCATCACATGATCAATGACAGCAGTTGCTCTGATGTGTTTCATTCCATCATTCCACGGTCAAAGTCACTTAGATCACGTTTCTTCCCCCATCCTGATCTTTGGTCTGAACAGCAACTGAACCTCATGACCACATCTGCATGCTTTTATGCATTGAGTTGCTGCCAGGTGATTGGCTGATTAAAGATTTGCATTCACGAGCAGGTGCACGGGTGTACCTAATAAAGTGGCCACTGAGTGTAAGCTGAAGTATTACCCGATGCTGTCCAATATTTGCAGCTGACAGTGCATGGCTAAGTAGGGATCCAAATGTGGTTAAATACATTTCTGATTAGAAAATAAAATAAATGAGCACAATCCACCATTGCTGGACAAACCTAGATATTCCTGGAAATTTAGAATGATTTAGCATCATTCCCGGATGTCCGGCATCCTAACATGCTTCACCATGTGGTTTGGAAACTGTACTGCGGTAGATAGGAGGGCTCTACAGTGATTATTTAAAACAGCCCACTGGCACCAGCCTGCCCGTCACCAAGGACATACATATAGAAAGGTGCCGGAAAAAGGCCAGCAACATCATGAAGGGTCCTGTCCACCCTGCACGTGGACTGTTGGTCCCACTCCCATCAGGAAAGAGGCCACACAGCATCCACGTCAAGACCACCAGACACAAAACCAGTTACTTACCCCTAGTCATCGGGTTGATCAACCATTTACCCACCCCACCACTACCACTTTATCATGTCCTGTCACCTTACGTATCTGGTGTCACTCGTTTTATAAACTAATCTTATGTACTTATACTTAATGTGTTTTATTGTGTTCTTTATGCTTATTGTGTTTTTTTATGCGGCATCAGATCCAGAGTAACTATCACTTTACTCTCTTTTACACTTGCATACTGACAAATGTGTGACAATTGTGTATTTAAGGTTGTCATAGCGGAAGGAGGTAGTGGAGATAAGATCCCACTACCTATTAAATGCTCCCAATGTCGTGCATCTCAAATAGCCTCTGACAACTAAGTCCAGCTCCTGGCCTGACAGGGGAAAGGGCAAAGGCTGGTTACTGGCGCATTAGAACCAGTCACTTCGGGTAGATGGGTCTCACCAGCCGTGGTTGGCAGCTCATCCGGGAGAAGGAAAACTCGGATCTCAAACCTCTGCTGCCTTGCGTGGGAAAGGCTTTGGTAGCAATCTCCCAGGAAATATCTGGAGCTGGAGCCCCTAAGGCAGTCCAACATTGAACTCAACACTGACTGGCAAATCCTGCGATGCCGCTGGTGCCAGACTATGTTGATCTCTGCCGTTCCTTTGGATTCATCAGCTGTGTGGAGAGAGGGAGCTTGCTGCATGTGCAACAGCTTTCCCTCCACATCTTACAGCCCGGGCTTGTGTTTCACATACACAACTAGGACGCAACGTGCATGGTCGACCCTGGCCAATGGAGGGCCCACTGATGAAAGACAATATGCAGTCTTGAATTTAATTAAACACTTTAAGGGAATCTGATAAGATAGGAAGGGAAACAATTTCTGTAGATTGGAGAGTCAAGGACCAGGGCCATGACTGTTAGTAAAATGTATCTCATGGTGACTTGTTATATATGTACTTTGATAATAAATTTACTTTGAAATTTGAACAATTGACCTGAGCATTGTCACTGCTAATTCAACTATAATTTAATGCACAATAGAACTACCTGCTTTCATGTTGCATGAGGGATATTTTGGTTTTACTCATCTTGATTTGCTTTGCTGGCTCCAAACCCTGGTCCATATCTCACTCAACTCACAGGCACGAAGAAATCCATTCTCCTGTGTGGGGTTTCTGCCACACATAAAGAACAAACCTGCCCTTTTAAGATCTGAAATAGAAAGAATAAACCACTCACTTCAGTAAACAGGAAAGCAGGGTGTTGCTGTAAAAACTGATCATTGATTGTTATTGGATAAATCTATTTTTCAGGGCCCCCCTGGATCATTTGATTTCCTCCTACTGATGATGGCTGACATCAGACATGATATAATCGAACTGCAGGAACAAGTATTTGGCGAGCGACGGGGCATCACTCTTGACACTCTGCCCCTGGACGCACAAGACATGGGATCAGGGCAGGAGGAAGTGCTTCCCACAGAGTCTGGCAGTAGCAACAGGTGACTGGATCTTCCCTGCTCTATTGAACACGCCTTTGTCTCCTATTCTTATAAGACTTGGTCAGATCAATCAATCTCCACGGATTGTGCCATGAACTACTTACAGTATTTGATATATAACTGATGTTTGGTTGTTTCCAAGGGGGAAAGTTATACTCTCCTGCTACACATCCAATCCCACTGCCAATCCTGTCTGTAATCACTCTGCCCTCCATTGCTTACCTTGTCCTTCTTTATTTTATTTTATTTAAGGATACAGCATAGTTACAGCCCCTTCTGGTCCAACGAGCCCACTCTGCCCAATTACACCCATGTAATCAATTAATGTACTAACCCAAGCAACACACACAGAATGCTGGAGGAACTCAGCAGGCCAGGCAGCATCTATGGTCACCGTTTTGGGCGGAGGCCCTTCATTAGGACTTGTTTGTGATTGAAGCTACTAACTCATACGTCTATGGGATGTAGGAGGAAACTGGAGCACTCGGAGGAAACCCCTGTGGTCAAGGAGAGAAGGTACAAGTGGCAGGTATTGAACCCAGATCACTGGCGTGGTGAAGCCTTACACTAACCACTACGCTACTGTGCTGCCCCTCTTTAGCAAGACCAGCTCTATCTCCCTTCCACCCTCTCTCTTCTGCTGATGTTTGGCTCAATAGCCTGGATCTGATTCCTTCTCGACATCCTCTGCCTTTGGTCACATCACTCATCTATTATTAAGGCATCCGTTAGTCTTTTGAGACCATGGATCTGCGCCTGGAAAGCCTTCACTCTCCAGGATGCAGGCCCGGGCAAGGTTGTATGGAAGACCAGCAACTGCCCATGCTGCAAGTCTCCCCTCTCCACGACACCAATGTTGTCCAAGGGAAGGGCATTAGGACCCATACAGCTTGGCACCAGTGTCGTCGCAGAGCAATGTGTGATTAAGTGCCTTGCTCAAGGCAACGATCCCTCGGCTGGGGCTTGAACTCACGACCTTCAGGTAGCTAGTCCAATGCCTTAACCACTTGGCCACGTGCCCACATACCTAATCCTGTTCAAATGAAGCGCTTGGAAGTTTTATTTTGCCACAAGCTGGTTGGAAGTGACTCCTGCTGACCTCTGCCCCCGATCGTTGGCTGACACTGGTCTTAGCTGAGTGGGTGGCGCTCTCACCTCTGCGTTAGGAGGCTCGTAGTGCAAAGGCCTGAACAGGCATTCACAGGCGGACATTTTAAAGCAATATTCAGAGAAGATGTCTGTCCCTGGAGACATGAGAGACCGCAGATGCTGAACTCTAACAGTCAGCTGGAAAAACTCAGTGGTTCAGGCAGCATCTGTGGGGAGGGGAAGAGGAAAGAGAAGGAATTGTCACTGTTTCAGGTCGAAACCCTGCCGGTTCCTTTCCCGACCGCCCTCCCCACAGATACTGCTGAACCTGCTGAGCTCCTCCAGCAGATTGTTTGTTGCATCATCCATCAATAATTGATTCCTCTCATGGTTTTAAAAGCTGCGTGACACAACGCTGATACCTCCACCTTGCTGACAGATTTACTGGTCGTTATCACACTGCTATTTATGGGTGTCTCTCTGAGTGCCAGTTGGACGCTGCACTTCCTGCAGCAAGGGCAAAGTATTCGAAAGGGCTTCTCAGGCTGAAAAAAGCTTCAGGATATTCTGAGCTCATGAATCATTACTACAAGAGGAAAAGCTGCCCTTGTATTTTTTTTTGCCAACTTTCCTTCCAGTAGCAACTCAATGCAGCTGCCAAGGCCTTAGCCCTCTGGAATTTCCTCTCCCTTTCCTCCATTAAGAGAGTCCATTTTTAAAAAAACCTGTATCATTGCCAGAAGTTGAACATTATCTTACGTGGCTAAGTGGCAATTTTTGAATGAGGAGACTTCTTTCAAGTGACTTGCAGTGTAGGCCTACATTTAAATGGCGCCAGAACAATGAATGGTCCTTTTATTTTAAAACAGACATCTTGGAATCATTTAAAGTACTTTCCCTGTGGTGAGCAGAGAGAGTTAGGTTGAAATAATCTCAGGACTGAACAGTCACTGATTATAGTTATCGGTGGTTTTAGGGAATCATAAAGGAGTCCATGGTTTTACTGAATGAACTGAACAAACACAAAATGCTGGAAGAACTCAGCATGTTAGGCATCACCCATGAAGTGGAATAAACAGTCGGGTCTTCAGACCGAAACCCACTGCCCTCCACTCTCTCTCCACCAATCCCAACCTCACTATCAAACCCGCAGACACGCGGGATGCTATTGTGGTCTGGGGGGACTGGCTTTTACCTTGCTGGGGCCAGGCGGCAACTCTCAGACACCTCCTCTTATATCTTTGTGTGTTCGTCCATCATCGACGTCGATGAGGACCTCAACACCATTATGATGGTGTCGAGGCTAGCGCATGATTTGGATTTAAGTGTGGGAGATTTGCGCAGCGTCAGCCTCACTCTCTCTTCCCAATTCCCATCTGGATCCAGTGGCAAGACAGAGTTGAGACGGCTGGAGATGGGACTAGGCACAGTGGATGACCAGGAAGTCTTCTGTGTCTTGTTCTGCTCTACACGTTCCACGACGCTTGCAGAGACTGCCTTCTTGATCCTCTTATATAATCCTTGAAAAAGACCCCTCTCAGGAGCATCAGGCCATCGTCTCCTGCACCATCACAGACCTCATCAACTCCACAGAGCTCCCACCAACCTCGCAATTCCCTTACTCAGTACTGCTCATTCCTACCTCTTGCAAAGTAAGCCCTAATGAAGGGTCTTGGCCCAGAACACCCACTGTTCATTCCTCTCCATAGATGCTGCCTGACTTGCTGAGTTCCTCCAGCATTTTCTGTTGGTTCCTCTGAATTTCTAGCATCTGCAGAATCTCTCATGTTTGTGTTGTTGAATGAATTGTCCAGCTTAGATCCAAGTCTCAGTACCTCTACTGCCCCCCCATAAAGCCATATTTCCCTTCAAGCATATGACCAATGGTTCCATTTAATATCAGAGAATGCATACAGTATACAACCTGAAATTCTTACTCTTCACAGACATCCATGAAACAGAAGAAAAACCCTAAAGAATGAATGACAGTAAAACGTTAGAACCCCAGATGCTCCCTCTCCCCTCCCACACACGAGCAGCAGCAAAGCATCAATCCTCCCCATTCACCTCCTCCCACTTATTCCAGCAGAAAGCGTCAGCCCCCACCACAACCCTCCAAGCATTAGCAAGCCTCCAGAGGTCACGAGCTACAGACCATCAAAAACCACTTTCATCCCTACAGTTCGACATCCCACAGGCTCTCTCCTTCTCATTAACGAGGGCGAGAGAGGTATCACTCCTTCCACAGCAAGGGAGGGGGCAACAGCTCACTGTTTCGATGTTACAGGCTGCAGCACTGCTATATTTCGAATTTCCAGTGAGATGTAGAAACACAGAAAACCTACAGCACAATACAGGCCCTTCAGCCCACAAAGCTGCACCAAACATGTCCTTACCTTAGAACTACCTAGGCTTACCCATAGCCCTCTATTTTTCTGAGCTCCATGTGACTATCCAGGAGTCTCTTAAAAGACCCTATCATTTCCACCTCCACCACCACCGCCAGCAGCCCATTCCACGCACTCACCACTCTCTGTGTAAAAAACTTACCCCGACATCTCCTCTGTACCTACTTCCAAGCACCTTAAAACTGTGCCCGTCCCGACAGAATCCAAGACTGAAACCTCTTAATACGGTTTAGTCCTGATCCTAATACTTAGCATAAAGAATTTCTTTTTCGCTGCTAGCTTTGTTTCCCCAAGTTAATTTAAATGTCTTAAATAACGTGAAACAGCATCCGACTGAGCACAAGTGAAATTTTGGACCAGAAACATTGACTTTGCTTTTCTCTCTCAAGATACTGCCTGACCTGCTGTTTCTTTTCCAAATTTTCAGCATCTCCAATATTTGCTTTTTAAATGTTTAAATGTGAAAATTAGAGTGCATCAGGTAAAAATCATCCCCATGATTTGCACTATTATCTGAATTAATTGCACCATGCATTGGTCGGTTTTGATTTCATATCTACTATCCCTTGCTAATGACATGGTATTGGAGTCCTGCTGAAGGGTCTCAGCCCAAAACATCGACTGTACTTTTTTCCATAGATGCTGCCTGGCCTGCTGAGTTCTTCCACCATTTTGTGTGTGTTGTATTGGGGTCATGCTGCCTACAAAGTACTTACACTATACAACCACTTTAACGAGATTATTTACTGTGTACATAGAGGCAATTTTTTCTCACATTTGTGTGTGAATATTTCTTTGGAAAGTACATGTAGAATTGTTACAAAAGAAGGTCCTTCAAATCACCAAGTCAACACTGGACTGCTAATGTCTTCCTTCCTCCTTTTTGAAGTTTTTAATTTCGCTTCCGTTACAACATTTGCAATTGCAGCTGCACTTCACATTTAATTTGTTGTGCAGGCACGTTGTAACATTTTATAGGGCACTGTAAATGCAAAGGGATTTATATGAAATTTACCCGGATAAATTACAAGGCAGTTTGCTGAGCACCTGATACTGAGTTTAAAAGCTGTGCGTGGATTCTTGCTTTTCAGTAGCCAATGCACTCAAGTGACAGCATACTGCTTTAAACAAAACAAGCTGGCCTATTTAATAAGGCAGATATAAAGGGAAACCTGTGTGTGTTCATTAAACTGCGCACAGCTGCCTGCAGTTCTGCTGAAGGCTAAGGAAAGCACTTGCAGTCCATTGAGCTACTGTGCAGACCGTCCCATAAGACCTTAAGACATAGAAGCAGAATTAGTTCATCTGGCCAATCGAGTCTGCTCCACCATAGCTTCATCGCAACAGATTTATTATCCCTCTCAACCCCATTGTCCTGCCTTCTCCCCAAACCTTTGATATCCTTACTAATCGAGAACCTATCGGCCTCCGCTATAAATATATTGAATGACTTGGCCTCCACATCCATCTGTAGCAATGAATTCCACAAATTCACTACTCTCTGACTAAAGAAATTCCTCCTCATCTCTGTGCTAAAGGGACTTCCTTGTATTCTGGGGCTGTGTGCTCTGGTCGCACACTTTCCCTCTATAGGAAACATCCTCTCCACATCCACTCTGTCTAGGCATTTCAATATTCAACAGGTTTCAGTGAGACTCCCCCTCTTTCTTCCAAACTCCAGCAAGTACAGGCCCACAGCCATCAAGTGCTCCTCATACGTTAACCCTTTTAATCCCAGGGTAATTCTTATTTGCCTCCTCTTGGGCCCTGTCCATTGCCAGTACATCCTTTATTAGATAAGGGGCTCAAAACTGCTCACCATCTTCCAACTGCAGCCAAACCAATGCTTCATAAAGCCTTGGCATTACATCCTTGCATATATCATATTCCATTCCTCTCAAAATGAATACTAACTTTGCATTTGCCTTCATTACTGCTGATTCTCGAGTACCTTTGCTTCTCTGATTTCTGAATTTGAACACCATTTTGAAAATAGTCCATGCCTTTATTCCTTCCACCAAAGTTCATTTCCCTACATTGTATTCCATCTGCCACTTCTTTGCCCATTTTCCTAATTTATTGAAGTTCTTCTGCAGACTCCCTGCTTCCTCAACACCCAATACATGCTCCTCCCCATAGTCATAGTCATAGTCATACTTTATTGATCCCAGGGGAAATTGGTTATCCTCTGCAGACTTGATCAGTTCCATCAACCAGATCAACAACAAAATGTCTCCACAACATTATTTGCTATATCTTCTAGGTGAACCATTTTCTACTAATACACACAGCTTTTTTCAATAGCAGAGGCATATAGCCTGCATTCTATTTTTGACCAATATCCTCTCCTGATTTCTGTTGTCATGATTTCTGGTCAGACTTCTGTGTCAATATTTAGCATAAAAATTGCTATGCCAACAATTTGTTTAGCTTTTTTTTGCCACTATGCAATTTTAGTTTCAGACCTGCATCTCACCTTGTACATACTGTAAATAATATCTCATAATTATCAAATGATTGCAGGAGATATCACTGACAATGTACTATATCTTATAAAGATTTTGCAATGGATGTTATGTTTATGACACAAATTTGTAACTGTTATCCTGTAAAATATACAGATGATTGTCCTTGTCCTTTACGAAAGCCTTTAAGAGTATTTGTGTCTCAGGTTCATAGTATTCCTGAGATCCTTATGTTTGAATGTGCATCTGTGAACTTACAGAATGAAAAATATACTCAGGTATTTTTGTATCTTTGCACTGTGTTCGATAAAAAAAAGGAAGGTCTTGTGGGAGGAAAGGGTTAGGTTGATCTTATAGAAGGTTAGAAGGTCACCACAACGTCGTGGGTCGAAGGCCCCTGCTGTGCCATGATACTCAATGTTCTATGTATCTGTTCAGAAATTATTTGTGCACCATCCTCTTTTGTGCCTGTTGAGTTCATTTGAACCTTCTTGAATTACAATCATTTTCCTCAGACTCCTAGTTGAGAGAAGTAGGAAGAGAAACAGAAAAGCATCAGAGGTGAAATTATACTCTTTATAACTTCCACTATCGCTTCCAAACTGAATAATAAATAGTTGTTGTCCCACACTGGGCAGCAACAAGATGTTGCAATAAATTCAGCATCATAAATCAGAACGTGGGAGGGTGGGAGTGCTTCAGTGTCCACACTGACCAATGGGACCAGCTCATACTGTGATGTCTTCAGTGTCCACACTGACCAATGGGACCAGCTCAGACTGTGATGTCTTCAGTGTCCACACTGACCAATGGGACCAGCTCAGACTGTGATGTCTTCAGTGTCCACACTGACCAATGGGACCAGCTCAGACTGTGATGTCTCTCATGGTTCAACTCACTGACAATATGCTTTTTGGATCAAGGATCTTCAACAGGCAAATTTTGCATTGAATAGTGGGCAGAACATTGCACCTAAGTGTGGTTAAAACTAGGGAAGGGGGTTTCCTACCAAATGCATCACCCAAAACTACAAGTAAAAATATTTGACTACCATCGTTAACTATGAAGTCGACAGCACAAAAAGAGACCATTTGGTGCAACATCTCAATGCTGTTTCAAGAGAAACCTTTAGTGACACTATTACCACTTCCTGGTCGACAGCTTTGGCATTGATAGTTCACTAAATTTTCACTGATTTTTCTTTATATAAATGGTACAAGGTTGAATGGCACACTACTCTTTTAGGCAGCAAATTTTAGACCCCCCCCCCCCACTCTGGGCGATGAAAGTATCTTCTCAGTTACCCTGTATTCATATTGATACCCGAGCCGCACTGCTTCACTATCTCATTGCATGTTAAGGAATTATTTTCCAAAGGTTATTTTCTGTATAAATTGTTAATCCAGTCACATATTACAAATTGGACCAGCCATCACCTTGCAAGACCTATCATTTAAAACTGCTTAGTACTGTTAGGTAAACATTCTTTTGTATGGTTAAGATATTGTTAAGTGTGTAGTGGCAGGATTCAGATCCAGGGACAATGGAGAAGCAAGAATATATGTCCAATTCAGTATGGTTTGTGATTTCACTTGGAGGGGAACCCACAGGTGATAGTGTTCCTATTCCCCTGCTGACCTAGCAGTCTTGTGGGTTAACGAGGAGATTTTGCCAAAGTTCACTACGTAGGCACGAAATAGTGTCTGACATTGTACTTTGATGTGAAAAGATACCCAACTGTTTAGGTATAAGAGCTGATAGAATCAAGGCCAAATCTAAATCACAAATCTTGCACAGCCCCAATATAGTTCAACGTGCCATTTGGTTAACATTTTCAAAAGTCTGGATACAATATATAGCATTAAGTCTAATGAGTGCACTTATTGTGATAAATATCCATATAAGCAGTCACTTTTGTTATACCCCCTATGAGGCTGAAGCATCTTATTTTAACATAGAACATAGAAATTTGCAGCACATTACAGGCCCTTCAGCCCACAATCTTGTGCCGACCATGTAACCTACTCTAGAGACTTCCTAGAATTTCCCGAGCACATAGCCCTCTATTTTTCTAAGCTCCATGTACCTAAGAGGCTTTTAAAAGACCCTATTGCCACCAGCAGTGCATTCCATGCACCCACTACTCTCTGTGTGAAAAACTTACCCCCGACATCCTCTCGGTACCTATTTCCAAGCACCTTAAAACTATGCCCCCTCATGTTAGCCATTTCAGCCCGGAGAAAAAAGCCTCTGGCTATCCACAAGATCAAATTTTCTCAAAGAAATATTGGTTTCCCAAATTGGCTCAGTTTCTTTTTCAATTAATTGACAAGTAAGATAAATAATGTCAGAAAATATGACTTAAAAATGCCAAGGCCAGCTATCATGTGCTCTCTGATACTGACACACCCAGAAAGTCTAACTGGTGTTCACTCTTGTCTAATGCTAATCCATGATAGCAATATATCCAGGTATTTGTTGTGGCTGTGTTGTTAGTGAAAGCAGCTCGGGGATGCAAGTCTAATTCCAATCACGTGAGTACGAAGAATCTAGGCAAGCTGTCCAGGCACATGTTGAGGGTCTCACATTGTCATAAGAACAATCTTCCAGACAAAGGTTGAAATCATGGCCCCAGCAGATCCTATGGTACTGATTTGAAGAGCTGAATCTAGGGGGAGGGGGAGTGTTCTCCCTGGTGTCTTTGGAAAAATTTATTTCTCAATAACATAACCACACTAGATTTGCCATAATTTAATTCCTGTACAGTAGTGGGACCCTGCCATTTACAAATTGATTGTGGCATTTTTACCTTTAAATTAAAGGCATCCGTTAGTCTTGCGAGACCATGGATCTGCACCTGGAAAGTCTTCACTCTTCAGGGCACAGGCCTGGTCAAGGTTGTATGGAAGACCAGCAGTTGCCCATGCTGCAAGTCTCCCCTCTCCATGACACTGATGTTGTCCAAGGGAAGGGCATTAGGACCCATACAGCTTGGCACCAGTGTCATCGCAGAGCACTGTGTGATTAAGTGCCTTGCTTAAGGACACAACACGTTCCCTCGGCTGGGGCTCGAACTCACGACCTTCAGGTCACCAGTCCAATGCCTTAATCACTTGGCCATGTGCCCACATTTTTACCTTTCACAATATCAATATTCCCAAAATAAATAAATATCTGCACAGAACTTTGGGAAGCTCTAAAATAATATAAAATCAAGTGTATTTTACCTTTCTATACAGTACATATGTGTGTGTACACATGCAAGCACTATATAAACACACACCTGTAGATTACAATTCCGTGAACTCACATATACATATGTGTTTTTACATGTGCACTCACAGTAAGAGTGAGAAATCATGAAATAGCAATAGAAAAAGCTGTCCAAAAGAGAATCGTTGGGGTACCCCATCAGTCTGCTCCTCTGAATATACTGAAATGAAGTCCGATCAGTTCATTCGATTTGCGAAAAGAGATTAATAAAATTAGTCTGGTGGGATGGAGATACAGAACTCTGTCAGTGTTCATTCAAGCAGAAACACCATCAGATCAATCTGCCTCACAATCTGTATTATTCAGCCCCGTTGTTACATTCCATGGCTGACAAATTTTGGAAATGGAACATTTTTCAAAGGAGGTTTATCTATCTATTTGATTGCAACTCTCGATCCATTTTTCACCAGAAAATTCTCTGTCTTCTTCCTAAAGTTATTAATAAATGTAACAATCTATTGTTACTTCTTCTCCATGGTGCGAATGGTGGTTCATTTTCCAATGTGAATTCTTGCTTCAGACCTGCTGCCTTATCACTGAATATCCATCTGAACTTCAGATTTGTTTTTATTTTACGGGTCTAGATCTCATCTCTTGGTGTCCTTTTCATCATGATTTACCCACACTTGGCCAAGTAGTCATGTGTGAATTTATAAAGATAAGCTTAATTTGTCACGCGTACATCAAAGTACAGTGAAATGTGCCATTTGTGACAAATCAAATCAGCAAGGATTACGTTGGAGACAGCCCGCAAGTCCCACTATAGCATACTCACAACTCACTAATCCTAACAAGCCTTTGGAACGTGAGGGGAAATGAGAGCACACAGAGGAAGCCCACGCAGTCACAGGGAGAATGTACAGGCTCCTTACAGGCATCGTTGGGAATTAAATCCCGATCAGTGATCACTGGTGCTGTAAGGCGAGTGCTAGGCACTACACGGGAGAGCATTCCAGCTGCAAATTGGTTACTGGCCTCCTACAGAATCCCACTGAGATGGTTTTGCTCCTTTAGTCGGCCACTGAAGAACATTACTGAGATCCAAACACAGTGAGAATGACATGAGGGACACACTTGGAATGTCGGCTCTGATGTTATCCTGTATCAGTTGTCACAGGAATTTACAACGACCATCTCCGCAGGTTCACATAAAGGCCAACATTCTGTAACTTCCTTTAAATGAATGGTCATAATACTTGTTTACCCCCACAAATTTCTATCAATGCGCCACAGAAAACATTGGTATGGCAACTGCTCCGCCATGAACGCAAGAAACCGCAGAGAGTTGTGGACACAGCGCGGCTCAACACAGGAACCAACCTCCCCTCTAGCGACCCTGTCCACACTTGCCACTGTGTCAGTAAAGCAGCCAACGTAATCAGAGACCCCACCCATCCACACCCCGCCTATTGGGCAGAAGATAAGGTAGCCTGAAAGCACATAGCACCAGGCTCAATGACAGCTTCTATCCCATTGTTATAAATTTCTGAATGGTCTCCTAGTACAACAAGGAAGACTCTGGTCCTCAATATGGCCTTCGCACCTCTTGTCTGCCTGCACTTTCTCTGTAACTGTAATGCTATCCCACATTCTGTTATTGTTTTTCCTTGTATTCATTCAATGCACTGTTGTAGTGAACTGATCTATATGGATGACATGCAAAACAAGTTTTTTACTGACTTCCACATATGTGACAATAAGACGCGTGTGAGAGAGAGAGTAGGAGTGTGGGCGAAGGGAAGAGGAAGAAAGAGAGAGAGGGAAGAGGAGGGAGAAGGAGTGAGATGGGGGAAAAGGAGAGGGGGAGAGAGGGAGACTGGAAGGGTGGAAAAGGGTTGGAGAGGAGAAAGAAAGGGGGTGAGGAATAACGAGAGAGGGTGAGGGTGAGAGGGGGAAATGGAGGGATTAGCAGAGAAAGGTGGGGAGAGAAGAAGGGCAGGGGAAGGGGATGGGCTAGAGGGAGAGTATCATTGGGGAAAAAGGGTGAGGAAAGACAGAGCAGGGGAGGAAGGGAGGATGGGGTAGGGGGAGAGGATAGGGGGGAGAGGGGAAGAGATCAACCAAGGATCAGTGGATAGCTCTCCTGCTTCACCATTTTGTCATACACTTGAAGCCTAACATGGCAGTCAGGCCAAGAAATTAACACTAAGCTATGAAACCGAAGTATCACTTGCCTGAAGATTCTGAAGTACAATTTAGAGTTGGAAAGAGCTCTGCCTGTGTAATAACCAAACTTAATGAAATACATCAAATCAATGGAGAAAAACAGAGTATTTTCAATCAGAATCCTGCTGGGCACAGTCACTGACCAGAAGTATTATCCCTGTTTCTACGGTATCCACAGATATAGCACAGTCCATTGAGCTTCCCAAACTTGCCCTGTTTATTACAAATTTCTATATTCTATAGTATTTTGTTGTCAGTCAAGGTGGTGAAAAAACATGCTAAATGTGCAAATAATACCAAAGCAAGGGGAGCAGCAGAGGTGGAACTTTTGATTGAGAGTTTGAATAGATAACAACTAAATAATAACTAAATAACAAGAAAGTGCATGACATTCATTGAAAAGTATTTTTAAAATGGAATAAAATTGGCACATTGGTAATGCTCTGCAGAACATACATGTGACTTGAGATATGAGTTTTGCATGCTTATAGATAGTAACTTTAATTTCAGCACCTTGATATTCAGAGTTATAGAAGGAAGGGAGGTGCCTGTACTTGGGAATTGACTTTGGAGTCTTCAAGAGTTGAAGAGCAATCTTCAGGCACCACACAACTGAAAACTCTGCTGGGAGTAAAATTATTGGGCCAATAGTTCATTCTCAGTTTCTTTAAACTCCTCAATTATTTAAAAAAAATGAGACACAAGCATAAAAATGGAGAAGTGTGGCTAGGCGCAGCTCAAATGCCATCTATAAATTTGCCGATGAAACAACTATTGTTGGCAGAATTTAAGATGGTGACAAGGAGGCGTACAGGAGTGAGATAGATCATAACAACAACCTTGCACTCAATGTCAATAAGACCAAGGAATTGATAGTAGACTTCAGGAAGGGGAAGTCAAGGGAACACACACAAGTCCTCATTGAGAGATGAGCAGTGGAAAGGGTGAGCAGTTTCAGGTTCTTGGGTGTCAACATCTATGAAGATCTATTCTGGGCACAACATATTGATGCAATTTTATTAGAAGTTTGAGGGGACTTGGTATGCCACCAAAGATTCTCACAAAATGTCTGCAGATATACCGTGGAGAGCATTATAACTGGTTGCATCACTGTCTGGTGTGGAGGGGCCACTGCACAAGATCGGAAAAAAGGCTGCAGAAAGTTGCAAACTCAGCTAGTTCCATCACAGGTACTCACCTCCCCAACATCTTCAAAAGGCAATGCTTCAAGAAGGTGGCATACACCATTAAGGACTCTCACTGCCCAGGATATGCCCTCTTCTCACTGCTACCGTCAAGTAGAAGGTATCGGAGCCTGAAGACAAACTCTCAACATTCAGGAACAGCTTCTTCCCCTCCACCATCAGATTTCCCAATGGATAAAGAATGCATGAATGCTACCTCAGTAATTTTTTTCCCTCTTTCCTTGCACTACTTATTTAATTTTATACTGTATATACATCTCTTGTTTTAAGCTATAGTTTTTTTACTGTAGTGTTCTGCAAAACAACAGATTTCATAACATATGCCAGTGATATTCAGCCTGATTCTGATTCAAATTTATGGCTAATTTCTAAGTGTCTCTGTGGTGGTAAGTTGCCCAGATACTATTGAAGACTCCAAGCAGCAGATCCAAAGTTGATGGATGCCAATACATTGCAAAAGTAGTGTAGATGACCAAGGAGAACCAACCACATGGGTCAGGTTTGGAGAAACATCCAGATCAGATCAGCTGATTTCCTTCCAAGCCGAGCTTGCTGGACAAGGTTTGTTTTTACCACAGTGCAGTTGTCTCCAGTTCTCACGCTAGCTTTTCTTTTTAGTTAAATAAATGGTGGGAGAATTAAATCCCAGATTATTTAGTTAACCGAATTTGAGTCCTCCAGCTTCTGTGCTACAACGTGTGTTTTTAGCTTGGATCTCTGAATGAGTAGCCCAAGAAATGAACCACTAAGCCACCTCCACACTCTTTGGTCAGCGATCAAGAACCTTTGATAAATTCTAAAACACTATTTTTGTCATTTTAGTATTTAAATTGGCATGAGGGGTGGACCATAACCAGAAAATGTTATTCAACAATCATGGGAGCCAGGAAGTGGGTTAGAGATCATGTGATGAAACCAACTCCAGTTGGCAAACCTTAAATTGTAAGCAGAAAATAAACTGAAATGAACAAAGACTTTTAGTGTCTGGTTTACATTCTAGACAAAGAAACAAACCAGACTGTCTGATCTCAAGGTGGTTAAGTGGCAACCTATTTATATAATGGAATATACACAAGGTTGTTATCAAGTTTCAGTACCTAATATACGTGGGAAACAGAACTGCTGTTCAGGTGAGACGTTCGCAAACAAAAGTTTATAGAATGGGAGAGTTATCTCACAAGAATCTGATTCAATTAATTATTCTAAAGCAAGATTGTAAACCTTAAGCCAAGAGAGACCAGAGATTGATTTGTTACAAAGACTGCCTATATTAGGAGCAGCACAGCAGCTTTGCAGTTAGTATAACTCTCTAAAGCACCAGCGATCTACCTGGGGTTCAATTCCCTCTGCTGTCTGTAAGGATTTTGTATGTTGTTCCTATGACTGTGTGAGTTTCCTCCAGAGGCACTGTTTTTTCCACAGGTTCCACAGTTGTATGGGTTAGAGTTAGTGAGTTGTGTGCATGTTACGTTGGTGGCAGGAGCATGGTGACATTTGTGGACTGCCCCCAGCACATCCTTGAACTGTATTGGTTGTTGACGCAACTGACCCATTTCATTGTATGTTTTGATGTACGTGACAAATAAAATTAATCTTTTTTGAAGTATCACTCACCACTATTACTCTTTAATTCTTGTTCCTAGCTCATCTGCTGGTTTACCCACTAAACTAAATATTAACTTATCTGACTAAATTTGACTTTCCAAAAGCTCTTTTCCAATTCTGACAAAGGGTCTTCGACCCGAAGCATAAACTCTGTTCTCTCCCTGAAGATGCTGCCTGAGCTGCTGAGTCTCTCCAGTATTTTCTGATTTTTTTTTTCTGGCGTGTGCCTGCCTGCGTGCGTGCGAGTCTGTGCTTGTGCATCTGCGTGTCCGTGCGTGCGTCCACCATGATGTCTTTTTCGAGCCTTTTATGAGGCGCGGAGCGGGAGAAAGTCTGTATGACACACCACTCCTCACACAGACATTTTCACAGTATTTTCCCTTTATGTTACGAGGTCGAGTTGCGATCTCGACACTCAACCCGGCACGGATGGAAAGCGTACTCGGGAGCGGACCCGACTAGTTTCGAACCCGGGAACCTCCGCTCCCGGGTCCGGCGCCAACGTCGTTGCGCCACCAGCCCGCCAAGTATTTTCTGATTTTATGTCAGATTTCCAACATCATTGATTTTTATTGATAGTCTTATGAATGACCTGGTAGAGGTACTGTATATAAAATTAAGGAACAGAGCAAGAACATAGTCTCAATTATTTCCCCAAGGAATGGGTATCGAAAGCAAGATGCTGTTAAAGCAACACTCACAACATGCTGGAGGAACTCAGCAGGTTGGGCAGCATCCGTGGAAACGATGAGTCAATGTTTCGGGCCGGAAACATTGACTCATCGTTTCCACGGATGCTGCCCAACCTGCTGAGTTCCTCCAGCGTGTTGTGAGTGTTGCTTTGACCCCAGCATCGGCAGAGTATTTTGTATTTACGATTGCTGTTAAATCAATCTGGGTGGGGAGATCATGAGAGGAAGGAGTCTTTTAGAGGATGTGAGGGGGAATTTGTTCACAGAGGGTGTGCGTTACTCTGAACTTCAAGCATCTGCAGAATCTCTTGACAGTGTGATTGCTAGCTGGAATTCACTGCCAGAGAGGTGATGGAGTCAGATATAGTCAATGTTTAAGAGAGATTTAGCCATGCACATAAAGAGACAAGGGTCAGAAGGATATACACCGAGTGCAGGCAAATAAGATTAGTGTAGATGAGCAAAATGTTTGCGATGCACGTGGTGGGCAGAAGAGCCCATTTCTGTGATATACAGTACTGTGCAAAGGTCTTAGGCACCCTGAATTGATTATTTTTTATTGTGTGGTTTCAGGAGGTATGGCCTCCACTGAGCCTTGATCTTAACATCATTGAAGCCATCTGGGATTACCTGGAGATACAGAAGCAAGTGAGACAGCCAAAGTCTGAAGAAGAACTGTGGCAAGTTTTCCAAGATGCTTGGAACAACCTACCAGCGAATTTTCTTATAAAACTGCACAATAGTGTACCTAAGAGAACTGATGCAGCTTTAAAGGCAAAGGGTAGACACACCAAATATTGATTTGATTTACTGTTTACTGTTCACTGCTCTTTATAGTATTTTCTAAAATTTAGAAACCTTTCATTTCATTATTTTGAAAGCATCTTCACTGCAAGAAATGTTTACATGTGTCTTAGACTTTTGCACAGTGCTACATGTCTACGACTCCATAACTTTTTGACTAAGACAGATTATGTGGTCAATATCACATTGCTGTTTATAGCAGCTTTTTTAGATTTCAGATTCAGATTTATTTATTACATGTACATCAAAACATACAGTGAAATACACCATTTTACATTAACAACCAAAATACCCAAGGATGTGTTAGGGGCAGCCTGTGAGTGCCGTCACATGTCTGACTCAAATATCAAATGTCTTCACTCAAATATGCAACAATTTTTCCTTCATTGCAGCAGTAACCATATTCCAAAGTTCTTCATTTCATGTAAAATGCATTGGGATGCTTCGATAGATTTGTGGAAAACTCTACAGAAAGTCCAAGTGTTTTTTCCCCTCAGCCCAGGACCAGCAATCCAGATTCAAACACATCCAAGCCAGAAGGGGTCACTACAGAACAACCTGCAGCTGGCAGCCCAGTTGATCTATCCTGAATTATTGAACTTTGCAGACCCAGGCTCTATTCTGCAAATGGAGAGCCGAGCAGGGTTTATCAGGGTTCCGATGCAAAACCAACTCCACAAAATATCAAAGACGCAGAGCCAGTGCCCAGATGAGAACCAGATTGCTAACCAGCCGCCTGGATAGAAGAGAATTCTTGGAACAGTTTCTGAGTAGCCGTGATGACGTTCTTAAAGTAACAGTTTCCGTGTGAATGAGGTAATAGATCTCTAAATTTTCCAGGTAAATTACACTACATCAAAGAAAATAATTAAGAGTAACTTTTTTCAAAACAAGTTAATGATCAGAAACAATTAGCATTGTCCAACTAAGGCTTGATTAACTTGAAACGTTAAGTTTTCTTTTTCCTCCACAGATGTTTCTGAATTGCTAAGTACTGCTATGATGTTTTGCTTTTGTATTATCATCCATGGAGATTAAATCTATGCAGGAAACTGCAGACTGTTCACCAATGTTTCATTTTCAAAAATGTCACTGAAAGCCTGCCATTTTGAACACAAGGTTTATCACTAATCCAAGGCATCCCTCTTTTCCCCCCACCTTCAAGTAACAACTTATACTTCATATGAAAGAAAGAATGAAGGAAAGAGGAGAAGGAAGGAGGAAGGTAGAAGAAGGAAGAGGAAAAGAAGGAAAGAGGAAGAAGGAAAGAGGAAGAAGGAAAGAGAAAATATTAACCAGTGGCTTCACAATAGAGTCAAAACAAGGGTATTGAAATGCCAAGCCCCTTTGAAGAAGTGCAACATCTCCACTAACTCCTTGGCAGCTCTGACCCATTCCTGCACAAGACTGAAGCAGCAGCTTTTGGAATGGAGTGGAAAATTTGAAATTTGTGCATCAGGAGTGAACAGAGGCCTTACGTTAGCAGAGGAAGGGGTGCACTACCTCATAAACTCCCCATCAGCCCACACTGTCTGCCATCATCTGCTCCATGAGAGTGTCTGCAGATCCCACATTGGCTGCAGTAGTCACTTTGGGACCAACAAAATGAAAATAAAAACAAGTCATCCTGGACCCCTAAGGGAATGCATAAGAATAATTTTTTAAAAAGGAAAAATGTTGGAAATGCTGTGGAGAGAGAAATTTGTAAAGTCAATCTCAATTCATAAACATACAAAGATACAAATTGAAAAGTCTAGATAGAGCAGCCATGCATAGGAGAGTATCCATTATAGGTTTATTATAATGATTACAGGAATGAAAGGGTTAATGTATGAGGAGCGTTTGCTGGCTCTAGGCTGTACTGCTGCAGTTTAGAAGAATGGGGGGGAATCTCATAGAAACCTACAGTATATTGAAAGGCCCAGATATACCGACTATGGACAGCATCTTTCCAATAGGGCAATAGTCTAGGAGCAGAGGGCGAGGTCTCAGAATAGAAGGATGTCCCTTTAGAACAGCGATGAGAAGGAACCTCTTTAACCAGAAGATGGTAAACCTGTGGAATTCATTGCCAAAGATGGTGTGGAGACCAAGACATTGGATATATTGAAAGCAGAGGTTGATAGGTTCTTTATTAGTGATTAGGGTGTCAACAGTTATGGGGCATGAGAATGGGGTTGAGAGGGATAATAAGTCAGCCATGATTGAATGGTAGCAAAATCTCAATGGGCTGAATGGCCTTTTTCTCTTCCTATGCCATATGATTAAGGTGCATGATCAAGTGAGAGCAAGAGAGATTAAATGACTGATGGTATATATGCTTTATTTTTTAAAATATAAAAAGTATTTCTGTGGCCTAAGCTACTTCCTTACACCCCTCCTCCCAGAATTAACTACTGTAATGTAAATTAACACAATTGTTTGCAGCCTAGTTTGTCCCTCAGTTAGACAGCTCTCCAGTGTGCAATGCCCAGGTGAATCGATAGGGGGCAGCAAGGAACAATTCTGCTGGTGCTAGTGAAGAGCATCAGGCATGCACGCCAGACTGATAGGCACTTGATAAACACATGAGGTTCTGCAGATACAGGAAATCCAGAGCATTACACACCAAATGCCTGAGGAACTCAGTAGGGCAAGCAGCATCCATGGAGAAGAATAAACAGTCGACGTTTCAGGCCGAGACCTTATTAGGACTGGAAAGAAGGGGAAGAAGCCAGAACAAAGTGGTGGGGGGAGGGGTAGGAGTACAATCTGGCAGGTGATAGGTGAGACCAGGTGAGAGGGAAGGTTGATGTATGGGGCAGCCGGGGGTGGGGGGAGAATGAGAGTGAATAGCACAAAGTTCCTTGGTGTGCACATGTCAGATAATCCAACCTGGACCCACAACACCTCCTCATTAGTCAAGAAGGCACAGTAGCATCTACACTTTCTCAGGCGATTGAAGCCTGCAAGCCCCCCCCCCCATTTTAACAACTTTCTACAGGAGCACAACTGAGAATGTCCTGTCTGCCTGCTTCATTCTGTGGTATGGAACCTGGAAGGCCCTACAAAGGATGGTAAAAAGGTCACCGTGGTCTCTCCCCCCACCCCCATTTGTGACATTTACTGGGAATGTTGTAGACAAAGCATTGTTGAGAATCCCTACCACCCATCCCTCAATTAGTCAGGTTCGGCGCCAATCCTAATCTCAATCCTAATTGTCAACCAAAATCAATACACCAGTTAAGGACGTAAATGTGCTTAGTTAGAGCACTCAACCGTAAGTGTATCCACGTAAATCTCTCTTAAAAATAAATGACATTCAACTTCCTCTGCATCGCTGAGTCATGACTTTTGGCCAATCAAGCCTACTCAAGTTCTCTGCAAACCAGCTCAGCCAGCCCAAGAACTTTAAATCTGTGCTCCTGATTCCTGAACCAGTCGCTAATGGGAACAGTTTCCCTCTACCTACCCATTTGGAGTTAGTCTGCTTGTGCACCTCAATCACATCTCTTCTTTCTTCGTGGAAACAATCAAAAAAAGAACAGGATGAGTTCATTTGGCCCTTCGAGCCTTCCCCACCATTCAATACAATCGCAGTCGACAATAGAAGTGACAGACCACTATGCCCATGCTGATAACACATACTCATCTATAATAATCCTATTTATCATTGTTTGGCCCACACCCTTCTAAGCCCCAGTAATTCAAATATCCTTCTAGATACCTCATAAATGCTAAGGAAGTACCTGCCTCCACTGCCTTCTCAAGCAATGTGTTACAGATTCCAACTATACCATCCAGGCCACACCCTCTTCTCACTACGACCATCAGACGGAAGGTATGCCTTAGGTTGCACACCATCAGGTTCAGGAGCAGTCATAACCCTAAAACCATCAGGCTTCTGAACAGACATGGATATCTTCATTCCCCATGCTCTGAACTGATTCTACAACCTACAGACTCAATTTTAAAGACTGTTTAAAGCTCGTGTTCTCGGTATATTTTTAATTGCACAGTTTGTGCTCTGTTGCCAATTGGTTGTTTGTCAGTCTTTGTTTGGTAAAAGTCTATTGCCTTCCTTTTTAACTGTAATTGTCTGCAAGAAAATGAATCGCTAAGTAGTATATAGTAACATATACTCAGCACCATTTTTTTAGGTACTTCCTGTAACTAATGATGTGGCCACCAAATGTATGTTCATGGTCTTCTGCTGCTGTAGCCCATCCACTTCAAGGCTCAATGTATTGTACATTCAGAGATGCACTTCTGCACACTACCGTCATATCACTGTCACACCACTGTCATACCACTGTCATATCACTGTCACACCACTGTCATACCACTGTCATATCACTGTCACACCACTGTCATATCATTGTCACACCACTGCCATACCACTGTCATATTACACAGATATTTCAGTACCTGTCGCCTTCCTGTCAGCCTGAACCAGTCTGCCCATTCTCCTCTGACCTCTCTCATTAACGAAGTGTTTTCGCCCACAGAACTGTCACTCACTGGATTTTTTTTTGTTTCTCACACCATTCTCTGTAAACAGTCTAGAGCAGGGGTTCCCAACTTTTTTGGTGCCATGGGCCCCTACCATTAACCGAGGGATCTGTGGACCCCAGGCTGGGTAGAGACTGTTGTGTGTGAAAATCCCAGACGAGTAGCTTCTGAGATACTCAAACCAGCCCATCTGGCACCAACAATCATTCCATGGTCAATGTCATTGAGATCACAGTTTGTCCCCATTCTGATGTTTGGTCTGAACAACTGAACCTCTTGGCCATGTCTGCCTGTTTTTATGCATTGAGTTTCTGCCACATAATTGGCTGGTTAGATATTTGCATTAACAAGATGATATGCAGGTGTAACTAATAAAGTGGCCACTGAGTGTATTACCATGTAAAAGCACCATCATGTTGCTCTTCTCTCTTCACTTACTAGACATCTATCACTGTCTGTTTTAGATGTTCTTTCTTCTATTAATGCTTAATAAAACAATTGTGAAGCCACAAGTTTTGTGTTCCTTCATGACTTCCAAAAGATAGGCATCCGTTAGTCTCGTGAGACCATGGATTTGCGCCTTGGAAGCTTTCCAGGGCGCAGGCCTGGGCAAGGTTGTATGGAAGACCAGCAGTTGCCCATGCTGCAAGTCTCCCCTCTCCATGCCACCGATGTTGTCCAAGGGAAGGGCACGAGGGCCGATACAGCTTGGCACTGGTGCAGTCGCAGAGCAATGTGTGGTTAAGTGCCTTGCTCAAGGACACAACACACTGCCCCAGCTGAGGCTCGAACTAGCGACCTTCAGATCACAAGACTGACACCTTAACCACTTGGCCACGCGCCAACAGACTTCCAAAAGACCCTTTGATTAAATGAATCAGAATCCAACAAGAGTTAGTGTTAGTGTGTGTAACTTTCGTTTACTTGATATTTCTCTTGTGAATTTATTTATTTAGATACAGAGCGGAGTAGGCCCTTCCGGCCCTTTGAGCCACGCTACCCAGCAATCCCTGAGTTAACCCGAGCCTATTCACGGGACAATTTACAAAGATCAATTAACCTGCCAACTGGTACGTCTTTGGACTGTGGGAGGAAACCAGAGCACCCACATGGTCACTGGGAGAACACACAAACCCCTTACAGGCAATGGTGAGAATTGAACCTGGGTCTCCAGTGCTAACCTCTATGTTACTGAGAATATGACTTGTATGCTGCTAAGAGCCTATGATGTTGCTGCAAGTATGTTTTTCCAGGAGAATTCATTACAGCTGTCACTTTATAATCCATTGGGTCTGCCAAGTTATCTGAACAATGAGAGTTTGTTGGGTGTCTAGCTGCCACTAATCAAGTGAGAGAGTCAAACCACTTAGGATTCAGCTGGCTAAAAGCAGCAGATGAAGGGTGTTAGTGATTTAGATCAGAATCAGGTTTATTATCACTGGCATGTGACATGAAATTTGTTAACTTAGCAGCAGCAGTTCAATGCAATACATAATCTAGCAGACAGAGAAAAAATAAATAAAATAAAATAAAACATAATAAATAAACAAATAAATCAATTACATATATTGAATAGATTATTTAAAAATGTGCAAAAACAGAAATACTGTATATTTAAAAAGTGAGGTAGTGTCCAAAGCGTCAAAATCCATTTAGGAATCGGATGGCAGAGGGGAAGAAGCTGTTCCTGAATCGCTGAGTGTGTGCCTTCAGGCTTCTGTACCTCCTACCTGATGGTAACAGTGAGAAAAGGGCATGCCCTGGGTGCTGGAGGTCTTTAATAATGGACGCTGCCTTTCTGAGACACCGCTCCCTAAAGATGTCCTGGGTACTTTGTAGGCTAGTGCCCAAGATGGAGCTGACTAGATTTACAACCTTCTGCAGCTTCTTTCGGTCCTGTGCAGTAGCCCCTCCATACCAGACAGTGATGCAGCCTGTCAGAATGCTCTCCACGGTACAACCATAGAAGTTTTTGAGTGTATTTGTTGACATGCCAAATGTCTTCAAACTCCTAATAAAGTACAGCCACTGTCCTGCCTTCTTCATAACTACATCGATATGTTGGGACCAGGTTAGATCCTCATATTGGTATGTGTTTCTATTGGAAACATTATTTCAAAAGGATTCCTGGGGTTGCAACAAGAGACAATAGCTACTACGTAGGGGGAAAATAAGAAGAGGATTATCACTTCGGGCGCGGTAGATACATGCGCAATGCTTCACAGTGCCAACAATCAGAAGGCCGGGGTTCAGTTCCCGCCGCTGTCTCTAAAGACTGTGTACGTTTTCCCTGCGCTGCATGTGTTTCCTCCAGGTGCTCTATTTCCCTTCCACATTCCAACAAAAGTAGAGGTTATGGTTAGTAAGTTGTGGCCGCGCTACATTGGCACAGGGAACATGGCAACATTGTCGGGCTGCCCCAGCACACCCTTAGACTGTGAAGGCCATTGATGCCAATGACGGGTTTCACCGTACACTTTAATGTTTCAAAGTGC
This sequence comes from Mobula hypostoma, assembly GCF_963921235.1. Lineage (NCBI taxonomy): Eukaryota > Metazoa > Chordata > Chondrichthyes > Myliobatiformes > Myliobatidae > Mobula > Mobula hypostoma. Next base: position 15,156,179 of record NC_086114.1, read on the forward strand.
AAATAAAGCTAATCTCTAAAACTTTAGTTGTCCTGCTGCATGTTGACAGTCTTATCGTGGACACTTTGAAGTATTGCTCTGAATGACTACACTGACAAGGTGTAGTATCAATACATAAAAACTATATAGGCAATTAATTATAACCAGTTATCAAAAACTACTTAGACCATTGTTCAGTAACTCAAAATCCTGCACCTGCATGATAACCACCCTTTCAATTATGTTACTTCCATCTGTATTTAGATGTGTCATGGTAAAATGGCACTTCCTTTAAGAAAATTGTTTTAGTTCCTACTCACTTACAACCAGGTAATTATCACATAAATGTTTCAACCCTTCAGGCAGAGTTCCAGACAGAGATAAATGGTACCTTCTTTTTGAAGACATTCATGCTAAAATATTACCTGCAGACATGGGATGATTCGATTACAAAACCTCACAGTGAAGGTTCAATATATTACCTCACATTTAACCTCTTCATGATTAGTAATCATTAACAGTGCAAAAGAATAACGACAAACTCCGATGAAGTATATTGACGTACCATTCAATTGTCTAATCCCCAATGTCAGGTTATTCGCTCACAGGATACTTCGTATGAATAAAATAGTTGAGGGGAAAAGGCTCACAGTTCGAAGTAAATTTATTATCAAAGTCACCATATAATACCCCCAGATTCATTTTCGAAGACAAATTAACCTACCAACCAGTACATCTTTTACAAGAAAATAAAAAAAAGCCATTTATGAAAATCCATCTATCATCAAGGACCTCCACCATTCTGGCTGCTGCCATTGGATAGGAGGTACTGTGGGCTTTAGGGCCCATGTCACCCAATTCAGGAACAGTTGTAATCCTTCAATGATCAGGCTCCTGAATCAGCATGGATAACTTCAATTAACTGATTCCACAACCTATGGACTCACTTTCAAGGACTCTACAACTCATGTTCTCAGGATTGATTGATTATGTATGTATGTATTTATTTATTTAGTATTTGCACAGTTTGTCTCCTCTTGCACATTGGTTCTTTGTCCATCTTTGTTTGAGTGCAGCTTTTCATTGATTCCGTTGTACTTCTTTGTTCTACTGTGAATGCCTGCAAGAAAATGAATCTCAAGGTAGTAGAGGGTGACATATACATACTTTGATAGTAAATTTACTTTGAAGGGGAGGAGAAGATGGTGGCACGATGCAGCGCGCGCAGCCGCTCTGAAATGGTATCGGTATCTGTTAAGTAGGGACCGTGCACAATCCTGATTTGCGGGAGACAGACGTGAGAAGCATGGAGGAACATCTGGAGAAACTTCTGGAATGACCGATTTGCTGCCGCTGCTACTGTGCGATCGAGAATCTCCGGAGGGGAAGGCCTCAAATCCTTGGCTTTGCCTATTGCCTGTTGCCGGGGCTGGGGTCAAAGCGCTCGGGTGAGGTGGTGCTCGGTGTCGGAGGGCTGGTCAGAGGCTCGAAGTTTTCCGTCGGGCGCAAGAGTTGGCTGTGGTCGGGTGCTTCCAGGGTGCTGCACCGGCAAGTTTGCAGCGCTGGAAGCTCATGGCAGGGAGAGTTTTTCTTCTTTCAACCGTCTGCGTGAGATGATGGGACTTTCGAGAGACTTTGAGACTTTTTTTTACCGTGCCCATGGTCTGTTCTTTATCAAATTACAATATTGCTTTGCACTGTTGTAACTATATGTTATAATTATGTGGTTTTTGTCAGTTTTTCAGTCTTGGTTTGTCTTGTGTTTCTGTGATATCATTCTGGAGGAACATTGTATCATTTCTTAATGCATGCATTACTAAATGACAATAAAAGAGGACTGAGTGTCCTCATAATCTAATTGAATCTAATTTTATCAAAGACTGACAAATATCTAATGCTCAACAGAAGACAAATTATGCAAATAATAAATAAGTAAACAAATAATACTAAGTTGTGGAGTCCTTGAAAGTGAATCCAAAGGTCATTGAGTCAGTTCTGCAGTGAGGTGAGTGAAGTTATCCACGCTGGTCCAGGAGCCTGATTGGTGAAAGATAATAACTGTTCCTGAACCTGGTTGTGTGGGGTCGCAGGTTCCCGTCCGATGTTAGTAGCATGGCCTGGATGATAAAGGTGTGTCCACAACCTCAAGACAACCCAAGTTCTAGAGAATCAGTGCTGAACTTTACAAGTGGAGACACAAGAGACTGTCAATGCTGGAACCTGGAGCAAAAACTGTGTTGCTGGAGAAACTCAGCAGGACAGGCAGCATCTGCAGAGGGAAATGGACAGTCAACATTACGAGTTGAGACTCTTCAGCTGGACTGAAAGAGAAGGGGGGAGATAGACGGGATAAAGAGGTGATGAGAAGGAGTGGGGCAAGAACTGGTAAGCAACTAAACTTCATAAACGTTGTAATATTTGCACCTAAGAATACATCTCCCTCCACCAGCAATGCAAAACTGACCAAATAATCAGTTTTAGTGGTGTCATAGAATATTGCAGCACAGTACAGGCCCTTCGGCCCACAATGTTGCACCAGCCTTTTAATCTACTCTAACATGATTCTAACCCTTCCCTCCTACGTAGCTCACCATTATTCTATTTCGATTTTCATTCTTCCGAACTCCAGTGCACAGGCCCAACCTTGCTCACCCTCCCCTTGCGAAGCATGTACACTGGGGAAAATAAAGAGAACACAATGCTGACATTTTGCTGTGTCTTGTTCTTCATTAATACAGAATTGAAGACAATGAAGTCATGGTCTACCTGAAACCAAAAGGAGCACAGATGGAACCTGAATCAGCAAGGTGAGGCTACAGCAGAAATCTGAAAGTCACGCTGCAAGATACCAGTGGAGAAGATTGGGAGCAGTTTTGTTGAGCACCTTCGCTCTGTCTGACGCAGGCACTGGATCTCCTGGTGGTTACCCATTTCAGTTCAACTTCCCATTCCCATTCTGACATGTCTGTCCACAGCCTCCTCTACTGCCACAACGAGGCTAAACTTAGGTTGGAGGAGCAATGCCTCATATTCCTTCTTGGATGCCTCCAGCCTCATGGCATGAACATTGGTTTCTGTAACTTCTGGTAATTCTCCTCCTTCCCATTTCCCTTCCCCCATCTTCTTATTTTGGCTTCTACCGCCTTCTTTTCCCCTTATGAAGGGTCTCAGACCAAAACATCAACTGCTTATTCCCTTCCATAAATGCTGACTGACCTGCAGTATCTGCGGAATCTCGAGTTTAAGAGAAGTGAATGGGGACTCTTTGTGAATAGCTGGCCAACATTATCCACCTGTCCACTCTCCCCAGTTCCAAAGTAGGAAACAACACTTCCTTTCACGGGGGCGGGGGGGGGGTGCTCTTCTTCAGCCCTCCCATTGATCCCATTCTTGGAAGCAGACATTTAACAGAGTTGATAGAATGACCTGCCTGCACCTTTTAGCAACATCTGAAGACCTGGTAACCAGAGTGATTAGTGAAAAAGCAAAGAGAGAATATAGTAGCCCTGGAAATACTGTAATAAATTAACCTTAGTCAGCAAGCTGACTACAGCACTACACTGAACAAAGACTTTATCTCCCAATGTCAAATCTGGTCAAATCACGCCTACCTACCTACAAGTACCCATTTAATATTTTTTTCCCAAAATAATGAATGATGACAAGCAAAAAGTCAAAGGTTGTCAAGTTAATAAGATTAAAATATTCACTGAAGCCAACAGAACTTCCAAGTCGGAGAGGCTGACTTTAATTATATCAGTAGGCCATCTGTAAGGAAGTTGGATGTTTTGGAGCAAAGAACAAAGAACATTACAGCATCCTTCGGCCCACAATGTTGCACCGACCTTTCAGCAATCTAATCCTTCCTTCCCACATAGCTCTCCAGGTTTCTACCATCCATGTGCTAATCTAAGTCTCTTAAATGCCCCTACTGTAGCTGTCTCTACCACCACGTTCCATGCACCTACCAGTCTGGGTAAAAATCCCCCTACACTGTCCTCCAATCACCTCCTATCATGATAACCATTCCACTCAATGAAAATAATCTCTGGCTGTCCACTCAATCTGTGCCTCATCATTTTGTACACCTTTATCAAGTCACCTCTTATCCTCCTTCACTCCAAAGAAAAAAACGCCCCATCTCGCTCAATTTGTCCTCATGAGACATGCTCTCTAATCCAGACAGCATCCTGGTAAATCTCCTCTGCACCTTCTCTAAAGCTTCCACATCCCTCCTATAATGAGGCAACCAGAAATGAACACAATATTCCAATTGTGATTTAATCAGGGTTTTATAGAACTGCAACATTACCTCAGGGTTTTTGAACTCAATTCCCCAACTAACAACGGCCAACACACCATATGCCTTCTTAACCACCCTATCAACTTGCACAAGAACTTTGAAGAATCTATGGACGTGGAGCCCAAGATCCCCCTGTTCCTCCACACTACTAAAAATCCAGCCATTGACCCTGCATTCTGACTTCAAATTTTCTTTTCCAAAGTGAATTGCTTCTCTTTTTTTTTGGGTTGATCTCTCTCTGCCACTTCTCAGTCCAGCTCTGCATCCATACAAAGTCCCACCATAACTCTCGACACCCTCTACACTATCCACACCACCACCAACCTTTGTGTCCTCTGCAAGCTTGCTAATCCGCCCATCCACTTCCTCATCCAAGTCATTTATAAAAGTCACAAAGAGCAGCAGTCCAGGAATAGATCTCTATGAAAGGTCACTTTTCATCTTTTATTGCTGCTGTTTCAAATATTTATATGACTGCCTGTTTTATTATAACAGTGCCAGTAACATAATACTGTCTCACATAAACATGCACCTACCTCACACTTTCTGTCAACTTGTCAATCTTCAAACCATGCCACTTAGGGACTTGTGACTGTATGTGTTGGATTGTAATCTCGTGTTGTGAACTATGCTTTGTACTTTGGCTCAGGGGAGCAATGTAATGTATACATGTGTATAGTTGAATGACAACTAACTTGAATTTGAACTTGAAAGGGCATTAAGGATTCCACACCGAAACACTACAAACAAAGTAGAGGGTATTAATGTGTTGAGGATAGGGCAAAGTCTGCCTTTCTCATGTTCAAAGCGACATTAAATGTCTGGGACCACACATTACATAGAAGCAGACCTTTTGGCCCATTGTGTCTATGACCATCAAACATCCATAAGACCATAAGGCAAAGGAGCAGAAGTTGGCTATTCGGCCCATTGAGTCTGCTCCGCCATTTTATCATGGGCTGATCCATTCTCCCATTTAGTCCCACTCCCCCGCCTTCCCACCATAACCTTTGATGCGCTGGCTACTCAGATACCTATCAATCTCTGCCTTAAATACACCCAATGACTTGACCTCCACTGTCACCTGTGGCAACAAATTCCACAGATTCACCACCCTCTGGCTAAAAAAATTTCTTCGTATTTCTGTTCTGAATGGGTGCCCTTCAATCCTTAAGTCATGCCCTCTCGTACTAGACTCCCCCACCATGGGGAACAACTTTGCCACATCCACTCTGTCCATGCCTTTCAACATTCAAAATGTTTCTATGAGGTCCCTCCTCATTCTTCTAAACTCCAAGGAGTACAGTCCAAGAGCGGTCAAACGTTCCTCATATGTTAACCCTCTCATTCCCGGAATCATTCTAGTGAATCTTCTCTAAAACCTCTCCAACATCAGCACATCCTTTCTTAAATAAGGAGACCAAAACTGCCCACAGTACTCCAGGTGAGGTCTTACCAGTGCCTTACAGAGCCTCAACATCACATCCCTGCTGCTATACTCTATTCCTCTAGAAATGAATGCCAACATTGCATTCGCCTTCTTCACCACCGACTCAACCTAGAGGTTAACCTTAAGGGTATCCTGCACGAGGACTCCCAAGTCCCATTGCATCTGGTTAACCTTGTCCCTACACGAGGGGCAATTTATAGTGGCCCATTATAGTGTCTAAGATGTGGAAGCATGCAGAAGAAAACCACAGGGAGACAAACACTAGGTCAATTGAGTTGCCTATTTTAAGTGTAATTATGGTGCAGCAATGGCAGGGGGTTGGGTAGTGTGGTTTGGGGACGCAAGGTCAATGATACTGTTGAGTAGCAGGAGGAGATAGGAAATAGGATTACCACCATATCTGTGTGTCACTGTGAGACGTTACTTCATTTCTATAGACTTAGTGTGGACAGCATTCTACCTGGTTGCATCACCGTCTGCTGTGGAGGGGCCACTGCACAGGATCAGTAAAAGCTACAAAGGATTGCAGACCCAGCCAGCTCCAAAGCGGGCAGTAACCCCCCCAGCCTTGAGGACATCTTCAAAAGGCAGTGCCTCAAAAGGGCAGCGTCCATCATGAAGGACCCCCATCACCCAGGGCATGCCCTCTTCTCATTGCTACCATCGGAGAGGAGGTACAGGAGCCTGGAGACACACACTCAACATTTTAGGAACAGCTTCTTCCCCTCCACCATCAAGTTACTGAACGGACAGTGAAGCATCCCATGAACACTACCCCATTATTTTCGCTCCCTTTTTGCCCTGCTTGTGTACTGGCTTCGACATCTAGAACAACATCTGTAATGTATGGATCCGTTAGAGCAATGACTCCCCTTAGCACTATGTATGATCATGTGTATGGTTCTGTCTTTCTCTCTTGCTGCAACGTGAATTCACCAGTTAAAACCATCTCCTGCGTGCATGCTTTTATTTAATTGATATGTCGTTACACAGACACAACAACATCCATGGTAGACCCCAACTAACGGAGGGCCACACACACAAATGTATATATTTTTATTGTAATTTATAATTTTTGTGGAAGGTGCTGTGCCGCAAAGCAACCTATTTCACAACACGTGATAATAAACCTTATCCTAAATCTGATTCTTAAAATAGGAAACAAGAGAAAGAAAATCAATTCCGTTTTAATGATATTTTCATGTAGTATTCACCAATATAAAGACCCACTTTGTAAATAAGTGGGCGTTCAGAGAGAATGGGTTCAGTCCGACCATTACCTCTATGTTACTGTGTTTTTATTCCTTAGCAACTCTTCACTGTCAACCGCACCATCATATTAAGTACTACATGAGGGCATTCACCTGCTGGCAGTGGTTTCCAGCCTCCCCTATAAATTCACTATTTTACTTAGTTCAGGGGAGATCGGGGCAGGAGCATGGAGATTAGATGAAGAGATTCTGATAACGCAGGTGTAGTTTGCTTTAAAACATAAAATTAATGCTGGATCATTAAACAGTTGAATTGTTGTATTTGAAATATTAGAATGTGTTTTGACTTCACTTTGTACTTGATCCTGCATATTTTTGTTAATTTATTATAAAGATTTTTTCATTTTTTACCTTTATATCTTGGCTCTTTGTTTTTAATAGAAAAAAAATCAAGAAAGAAGAATTAGCTTTATTTATCATATGTACACCGAAACATACAGTAAGACGTGCTGCTGGCATCGAATCAAATCAACGAGGATGTGCTGGGGGCAGCCCGCAAGGGTCGCCACTCTTCCAGTGTCAATATAGCATTCCCACAACTCACTAACCCTAGCCGTATGCCATTGGAATGTGCTATGCTCCTGGTAGGGTCACCCATGGCGGTAAGGTCGAGGGTGAGGTCCCTGACAAAGAACAATCCAACCAAGACCTCAGCGGTGGAACAGGCGGACGAAGTTACCTCGAACTCAACGGCTGTGAAGGCGGATGAAGGCTGCGACAAATCCATCAGCTCCCAGTCGTCGTGGTTTCAATGCCATTGGAATCAGTTGGTTGATTTGTGAAGTATCGTGTGCTTCTTGGAGTGTAACATCAAGTACACGTTAAACAAATACACACACAGGTGTCTTCGCTCTGTGGGCCACTTCTTCAGAACGAAGACCATCATCCTCGACCTCGATGACGGAATGTGGGAGGAGACTCACGCAGTCCAGGGAGAATGTACAAACTCCTTACAGACAGCAGCAGGAATTGAGCCCCAATCGGTGATCACTGGTGCTGTAAAGTGATGCACTAACCACTGTGTTACCATGGAGCCCATTTCCTTTCCCATTCTGGAGACTCTGCTCCCTTTTTGAATTGAGATGAAGGGTCTGCTCAAGTTCAAGTTTATTATCACAGACATGGACAGGATAGAAATTCCATGCTGTACATCTGTGGGCACGTGGCCAAGTGATTAAGGCATTCGACTAGTGACCTGAAGGCCGTGAGTTCGAGCCTTGGCCGAGGCAGCGTGTTGTGTCCTTGAGCAAGGTACATAACCACACATTGCTCTGTGACGACACTGGTGCCAAGCTGTATCGGCCCTTGCCCTTCCCTTGGGCAACATCGGTGTTGTGGAGAGGGGAGACATGCAGCATGGGCAACTGCCGGTCTTCCATACCACCTTGCCCAGGCCTGCGCCCTGGAGAGTGAAGACTTTCCAGGCGCAGATCCAAGGTCTCGCAAGACTAACGGATGCCTTAATAATAATAATATAACATCTCTAAGGTATGTGAAAAGAACTGTAAAGCCCTTTAAGACATAAATCATACAAATAGGAGGAGTGGACTATTCAGTGAGATCATGGTTGATCTTAGTGTCACTTTCCCATCCCTTTAATTTCCAAACTCTACGTCCCTTTTGTCCTGCACTTCCATAACCTTCTGGGTTCAAGGCCAAGTATTCGGGATCCCGTCATAATCGAGTATGGAGTTCAAGACCTAATGTTTAGTGATTGGCGTGCCCTGGGACCAATGACAAGGATCAAGTCCTGAGGATTTAATCAGAAGTCCAGAAGCCGAGACCCATTGGCTGGAGCAAAGCCTGCAGTTCTCTGCAAGTCTGCTGGACAGGTCAAAGCCCAGTGTCTGCAGGCCAGAATCTGAATCCACTCGAAGCTGGAGGCCTGTCCTAGGTCAATGTGCATAGATGGAAGGGAGGAACAGGGCTTGTTCTGCTGTTGCTTATTGTGTTCTATGTTGTTCTGCCAACCACTGTGGGTGTGATATGTTGGTGCTGGAATGTGTGGCAACACTTGTGGGCTGCCCAGCACACCCTTGGGTGTGCTGTTTGTAATACATACAATGCATTTCACTGTACGTTTCGATGTACCTGTGCTAAATAAACTTGAATCTCTGAAATCACTCAAAATTTCGAGTAAAGAATTCCAAAAGTTCATGACTCCTGAGTTGTAAAGTTCACACTCATCAGCCATGGTTACAGTTTTAAAACAAGCGATCAGCTTTACCTTAAGACCATGACCTCTGGTTCTAAGACCTCCAGCAGGTAAGACATCAACTCAACACCTATCGTGTCAACAAGCCCCTGAAAAATGTTATACGCTGAAAGGTACTTTGGAAAGTGTTTTTCTTTTCCCTGATTTTCTTCCCATTTCTGCTTAGCTTCCAATAAAGTCTGCTTCCTTCCCACTGAGTTGCAGATTTCAAATGTATTTACTGGGAACTGGGTGGAGGAGACAGCACAGGGGCAGTTTACGATCTTCCGGTAAGATTGCGGTGTGCTTAGTTGCAGTGGCCTCTCCAGGTCCAACAAACAGAGCACGTGTTTGCTTTAAATATTTTTCTTGTGATTGCAAGACCGCCTTGGGCATTGGTAATACTAAATACTGCAGGTCCAGTTTATTGGCGAGGCAGACAGCAGAGGATCTGAGCGGCCTCGGTTTGTTGTGCAAACCAGGCCCTCGTGCTGCGGTGTCGCCTGTGCAACCACCCAGGGTAGGGGGCTCCAGAGGCAGTGTGGTAGAGAACAGAGCACAGCAGGTGTGCTGGAATCTGTACTGGGTTGGGGGCTGGCCCCTGCAAGCGGGCTGTGCTGTCAGTGCTGTTCTCCAGCATTTGCTCCTTGGAAAACAAGCTGGATTGCCTTCATCTGCAGCTGAGCCTGCGTGAGATGAGGAACTGCTACATGCTTGTGCTTGCAGAAACATGGCTCTGGGACAACATCCCATGCACCATCAGTCTTCAGACCATGCCATTCAGAGACTTGTGCTGATATTATTTTGTGACTGTATGTTCTAGTGTAACTGTATGTGACTGTATGTAATGTGTTTTGTACCTTAGCCCAGAGGAACGATGTTTCGCCGATGACAGAAAGCTGGGTGGCAGTGTGAAATGTGAGGAGGATGTTATGAGAATGCAGGGTGACTTGGACAGGCTGGGTGAGTGGGCAGCTGCATGGCAGATGCAGTTTAATGTGGATAAATGTGAGGTTATCCACTTTGGTGGTAAGAACAGGAAGGCAGATTATTATCTAAATGGAGTCAAGTTAGGAAAAGGGGGAGCACAACGAGATCTAGGTGTTCTTGTACATCAGTCACTGAAAGCAAGCATGCAGGTACAACAGGCAGTGAAAAAAGCTAATGGCATGCTGGCCTTCATAACAAGGGGAATTGAGTATAAGAACAAAAAGGTCCTTCTGCAGCTGTACAGGGCCCTGGTGAGACCACACCTGGAGTACTGTGTGCAGTTTTGGTCTCCAAATTTGAGGAAGGACATTCTTGCTATTGAGGGAGTGCAGCGTAAGTTCACAAGGTTAATTTCCGGGATGGCGGGACTGTCATATGTCGAAAGAATGGCCTGGTATACTCTGGAACTTAGAAGGCTGAGAGGGGATCTTATTGAAACATATAAGATTATTAAGGGATTGGACACGCTGCAGGCAGGAAGCATGTTCCCGCTGATGAGTGAGTCCAGAACCAGAGGCCACAGTTTAAGAATTGGGGTAGGCCATTTAGAACGGAGTTGAGGAGGAACTTTTTCACCCAGAGAGTGGTGGATATATGGAATGCTCTGCCCCAGAGAGCTGTGGAGGCCAAGTCTCTGGATGCTTTCAAAAAAGAGATGGATAGAGCTCTTAAAGATAGCGGAATCAAAGGTTATGGGGATAATGCAGGAACTGGATACTGATTGTGGATGATCAGCCATGATCACAGTGAATGGCGGCGCTGGCTCGAAGGGCCGAATGGCCTACTCCTGCACCTATTGTCTATTATCTATTGTTTAGCTGAATACATGTGTGAATGATAATTAAACTTGAACTTGTAATTATCAAGTAGTAGAAGCAGACAAGAAAAAGGAGGACGAGTAGGTCAGTTGCTTCCTGAGCATATGTCAACCGGTATAAGTTGGACAATCATGTCAAGGAGAATGATTGGCACGTGCAGATTCAAAGGAAAGAGTTAGGTTTCATGATTTGTTTCTAAGTAGTGAATATGATCCGAGGTGCAAGAGTTCACAGTGGGTAGGTTTACACAAGGATAACAGCACCAACTGATCATCTCTGCTCAACACCGTGCTAGAATTACAAACAATCATGTGCCTTGCTTCTTCAGTAATTTTTTTTTCCAACTTCTGTTTGTCAAAAGCACAATCAAATATTCTAAGACTTGGTACTTTTAAGATTAGGAACTTTCTCTACCTAACAAAGTAGTCACTGAGTGTATATTAGTGGTCTTCTGCCCGTGCAGCCTATCCATTTCAAGGTTCAACATGATGTGTGGTCAGAGACGCTCTTCTGCAAACCACTGTTGTAACGAGTGGTTACTTGAGTTACTGTCGCCTTCCTGTCAGCTTGAACCAATCTGGCCGTTCTCCTCCGAACTCTATCATTAACAAGGCATTTTCACCCACAGAACCACCACCCACTGGATGTTTTTCATTTTTTGCACCATTCTCTGTAAACTCTAGAGACTGTCATCCGTGAAAATCCTCGGAGATCAGCAGTTTCTGAGACACTCAAACCACCCCGTAAGCGTCGAAAATTTATTCCCATTTATTCCACAGTCAGAGTCACTTAGATCACGTTTCTTCCCCGTTCTGATGTTTGGTCTGAACAGCAACTGAACCTCGTGACCATGTCTGCATGCTTTTATGCATTGACTTGCTGCCACATTGTTGGCTGATTAGACATTTGCATTAACGAGCAGGTGTACAGGTGTACCTAATAAAGTGACCACTGAGTGTATAATACACTCATAATCAGAAACTGCATCAGAACATTAGTGGAGTGGATGGAAGTGGTTTGGGTTTCTGCTAAGATACCTTGCTCACAATTCCTGCCCGGATATACGTTGTCTGAGTGCAGGGGGTCAGCTGACCTGCTACCCCTGCAGAGCATCCAGGGAGGTACTGTCCACAGTGAAAGATGCCTCCAATAGTCAAAGGTATGTAAAAACTACACTTAGAGATTAAATAATGCAATTAAAAAATACATTTTAATAAACTAAGTAATAAAAATAAACTTACAAGCACCACAACCTACAGAAAAAAAACAAACCAAGTCAAACATTCATCCACACTTAACCTTTTTCTACAACTGAGATAAGCTCATTTAGATTAAGGTAACCTTACCTGTATACTGGGTTTCTCACCAGATATTCGAGATGCTCCAGACTTCGAAGTTTGTTTGTCAAAATCTGAAATAAGCTAGTCCACAAATGGCTGATAGCTGATAATTTTCTGGTGGAGCCGCTAGTTTCTTGCCATAGCAACAAAACCATACTCGGGACTGGAATCTGTATGGCGGTGTAGTAGTGTATCGTTGGCAGAGTCAGTAACTTCTGTTCAATTGTGCCACTGTCTCCAGAGTTTGTACACTCTCCCTGTCACCATGTAGGTTTCGTCCAGGAAGTCCAGTTTCCTTCCACACTCCAAAGGCATACGGGTTAGTAGGTTAATTGGTCACAAGGACATAATTGAGTGCCATGGGCTCATTGAGCCACAAGAGACTTCGTACTTAATTCCAAATAAATCATCTGAAACAACGATTGTCCTCCACAGAACATGCCTCGACCACTAAGCCCTCCAGCACTTGATTCTTTTAACTGAAAATATCCCAAGTGCTTGGTCAAGAAGGTAAGAAATGTTGGCAAGAAGCAGAGACCACGAGGTCTGGCAAAGGAACTACAGAGGGTCTAGGCAGCTGAAGGTACCAAAATTAAAATAGTGTGTGTCTAAAAGACCAAATTAGTTGGATCTGAGCTATGTTGAAAAGTGGATTGTACTTTTTGATTGTCTTCTAGAACCAAAAGGGGTTGCCCAAAGTGCTTCATAAAGAAGTGCAATTGCTTGAATTTAGGAAAAAGTGATTTTGTGCCCTGTGGGCTACCAGGCAGCAAATGTGGAAAGGTTGTGATGTAGGTTTTAGTAGGAGGATAAATATTGTCCATGACTGCAGGAAGAACTCAAGGAGTTGTAGAGCTGCAGAGTGTGGATCAGGATTTTCAGCACATGCCAGCCATCAAACACAGTTTTACAACAATAAATAACATTTTATTCCCCTCATATTCCCATCAGCTGCTTCCAGATTCTACTGTTCACCTACACATAAGGTCTGGCCAATTAAACTACCGACTTACAAGTATTTGGGATGTGGGAGCAAACCGGAGAATCCTGAGGAAACACACATGATCACAGGGAGAACATGCAAACTCCACACAGACAGCAGCCGAGGGCAGGTCAGGGCTGAACCCAGGCCAAGAGTCAGACAGCCGCTGCACCAGCTGTGCCAATCCGTCGACCACTGCTCTTTTGCCCCACGTCAGAGAGAGCAGCTTGCTGAGCAAGGGGCTTGCCTGCACAGCTCTTTCTCCCTGAGCTGGGGGAGTCAAAGGCGATCAGCATTTGGCAAGGCAGGAGCGTGCTGATGTTTGAAGATCAGGCTAAGGGAGACACAAGAGACTACAGGTGCTGGAATCTGGAGCAACAACAAACCACAGGAGGAATTGAAAGGAGTCCAGGCCTATCTGTGGAGGGAAATGGACAGTTGACATTCTGAATCCTCGCCCGTCATATGGACTGTCCATATGATGACCCTTAGTAGAACTATTCTTGAGTACTTTTGTATACAACTGAAAACAGTGAGAAAATTCCTGTCTGGATGAAGGGACTCAACCAGGAATGTTGACCATACATTTCCCACTACAGATGCTGCCTCACCCTCAGAGCTCCTCCAATAACTTGTTTTTTTTTGCTTTAGGAATCTGGAAAGTGGAACAGGGGTGTTGGACCAACTGCAATCTGTAAATAGGACCGTACATAGCAGAGTTCAGGGAGCACGGAGACATGCCCGACCGAGAACGGTGCAATAAAACACCTCACTGAAAGCTTGGCTGCAAGGAGCCCGTCAGTCTGACAGACCAGGATGTGGCAGATACTATCATCTACCTGTTGGTTGCCTGTAAACGGGAGGGAGGGGGTTGGTGAGAAGATGGCGACCGCGCCGGGTTGGATTAAATCTGCCGCAAGACTGAAAGCGAGCAGCTTGTTTCAGGAGTTAAGTGCCCTGAGTGAGTGATGCCTCTGGCGAGGAAAGGGTGCTGCGAACAGGCGTGTTCCGGTTCTGCTTGCTTTGGACTGTTGCGTGACTAAGTGCGCATAGTTCAAGTTGCTGTACCTGCCATAAGATTCCTGGCATCTCACGTACCCTCAAGTCACGTTCGCACGCAACCCCGCTTTTTGTCTCCTTTGCACGATAGCCAATTGTTCAGGCTGGACAATTACTCCATTTCTGGATCTCGTTACACACGAACTCTCAATAATTCCTTTGTGTCTTACTACACCACTGCTCATAGCGCGGTCATTCAGTGAAGCATGCTAGAGTATGTCCTTCATATCTGTCTGTGTGTGTGTGTGTGTGTGTGTGTGTGTGTGTGTGTGTGTGTGTGTGTGTGTGTGTGTGTGTGTGTGTGTGTGTGTGTGTGTGTGTGTGTGTGGGTTTAACACATGGAAACGTTCCAGGACTAATTCCTCTGTGAACACACAAGTATGCACTGAATGTGCAAAAAAATGGGGAATTTCATTTTACAGCTAAACGGGTTAAGAATCAAAATATTTGTATTTGGAAAGTATAAACCCACGAGTTTAAGTCGTAACTATTTCAAAAAAAAACCTGAAAGATTTACATAAAAAGTGAAAAAATCACTATAAATATTGCGTGCAATTCTGTAAAAGAATGCAGGGGAGAACGGTTTAATCGCAGTTTGGAGTCCAAATCTGGACCATGCATTATTGGGATGGTGCGAGGGGACATGTCAAATTCTGACTTGTCAGGTAGATTTTGTGGCAATCATCTTGCTCACTGGTGGTGTCGTCCCAGTGCTTGGAGGTATTTATCCATCAACCAACATCACTAAAATTGAGTAGAGGTATGCAATAGATGTGGAAATCTGGAGCAACAAACAACCTGTTGCAGGAACTCAGCAAGCTGAGTAGCATCTGTTGTGGAAGGAGGGGGTAAAGGAATTGTCAACATTTTGGGGGCAAATCCTGCATCCAAAACTGATCATCCTTTCACTGAAACTTTGCTAATTTTGGGAGCTTGCTGTTCCCTAGTTGGCTGCCCCTTTTATTGTAGCACAGCATAGCCCACCTTTTAAAAGTGGCTATAAAGCACATTGGGACATCCTGAAAACGACATGCTTTAAGCAGTCTGGAATTTCCTGGATTTTGTGAATCATCATCATCATTATGTACCGTGTCTGTGTGATGTGGACGATCACATTCTCTCACCATGATTGTTCTTGGCAAATTTTTCGACAGAAGTGGTTTGCCATTACCTCATTCTTGGCAGTGATTTTACAAGAAGTGTGACCCTAGACATTTCAAGATTACCTGCCTGGCGTCAGTGGTCACATAACCAGGACTTGTGATGTGCACCGGCTGCTCGTACAACCACCCGCCACCTGCTTCCCTGGCTTCACGTAACCCCGAATGGGGGGCTAAGCACTTGCTACTCCTTGCCCAAGGGTGACCTGCAGGCTAGTGGCGGGAAGGAGTGCCGTACACCTCCTTTGATAGAGACATATCTCCACCCTGCCACCTAACGAATTTGTGAAAGACATATTATAAAATGCAAGTCTTTTTCCTTCTTAACTGTAGAAATGCTGGTGTTGAGAGTCGTCGTCATAGAGCACAGTGGCACAGAAACAGAGACATTCAGAACTGTTATTCTGCTGAGTCTCATCGACCGCACCTGGAACGTAGTCTTCCACACCCCTCACGTCCATATACTTAACCAAATCTCTACTAAAAGTTGCAATCAAACCCACTATCGCTGGCAGCTCGTTCCACAGTCTCACAACCCTCCGAGGAAAGAAACGTCCCCACCCTCCCTTCTCCCGCCTCCAGGTTCCCATTAAATATGTAAACACAAGGAATTCTGCAGAAGCTGGAAATTCAAGCAACACACATCAAAGTTGCTGGTGAACACAACAGGCCAGGCAGCATCTCTAGGAAGAGGTACAGTCGACGTTTCGGGCTGAGACCCTTTGTCAGGACTAACTGAAGGAAGAGCTAGTAAGAGATTTGAATGTGGAGGGGGAGGGGAGATCAAAAATGATAGGAGAAGACAGGAGGGGGAGGGATGGAGCCAAGAGCTAGACAGTTGATTGGCAAAAGGGATATGAGAGGATCATGGGACAGGAGGTCCAGGGAGAAGGAAAAGGGGGAGGGGGGAAAGTCCAGAGGATGGACAAGGGGTATAGTCAGAGGGACAGAGGAAGAAAAAGGAGAGAGAGAGAAAGAATGTGTGTATATAAATAAATAACGGATGAGGTGCGAGGGGGAGGTGGGGCATTAGCGGAAGTTAGAGAAGTCAATGTTCATGCCATCAGGTTGGAGGCTACCCAGACGGAATATAAGGTGTTGTTCCTCCAACCTGAGCGTGGCTTCATCTTTACAGTAGAGGAGGCGATAAATATTTCACTTTTCAATCTGAACTTATGACCCCTAGTTCTAGTCTCACCCAAGCACAATGCAAAAAGCCTGCTTGCATTTACCCTATCTATACCCCTCAATTTTTTATACCTCTACCAAATCTGCCCCCATTCTTCTATGTTCTAGGGAATAAAGTTCATATCCATTCAACCTTTCCCTACAGCTCGTGCCCTTCAACTTCTGGCAACATCCCAGTGAACCTTCTCTGTACTCTTTCAATGCTATTGATATCATTCCTGTGAGTGGTGACCAGAACTGCACACAAAGTTCCAAGTTTGTCCTCACGAATGTCTTATCTCCAATGTAGTATCTCAACTCTTGTACTCAATACTTTCTATTTATATATTCATTGAGATATAGCATGGAACAGGCCCTCCAGCCCTTCAGGCTACACTGCCCAGCAATCCCCAATTTAATCCTAGCCTAATAGTCATAGCCATACTTTATTGATCCTGGGGAAAATTGGTTTTTGTTACAGTTGCACCATAAATAATAAATAGTAATAAAATCATAAATAGTTAAATAGTAATATGTAAATTATGCCAGGAAATATGTCCAGGACCAGCCTATTGGCTCAGGGTGTCTGACCCTCCAAGGGAGGAGTTGTAAAGTTTGATGGCCACAGGCAGGAATGACTTCCTATGACGCTCTGTGTTGCATCTCGGTGGAATGAGTCTCTGGCTGAATGTACTCCTGTGCCCAACCAGTACATTATGTAGTGGATGGGAGACATTGTCCAAGATGGCATGCAACTTAGACAGCATCCTCTTTTCAGACACCATCGTCAGAGAGTCCAGTTCCATCTCCACAACATCACTGGCCTTACGAATGAGTTTGTTGATTCTGTTGGTGTCTGCTACCCTCAGCCTGCTGCCCCAGCACACAACAGCAAACATGATAGCACTGGCCACCACAGATTCGTAGAACATCCTCAGCATTGTCTGGCAGATGTTAAAGGACCTCAGTCTCCTCAGGAAATTGAGACGGCTCTGACCCTTCTTGTACACAGCCTCAGTGTTCTTTAACCAGTCTAGTTTATTGTCAATTCGTATCCCCAGGTATTTGTAATCCTCCACCATGTCCACACTGAGCCCCTGGATGGAAACAGGGACAATTTACAGTGACTAATTAACTTACCAACCAGTACGCCTTTGGACTGTAGGAGGAAACCAGAGCACCCGGGGGAAGCCCACGCAGTCATGGGGAGAACATACAAACTCCTTACAGGCAGCAGTGGTAATTGAACCCAAAACTCCTGTACTGTAAAGCATTGGGCTAACCTTTATGCTACTGTGCCACCTTACGAAGGCCAATATGCGAAATTGGATGGTGAGGTGGAGCCATGTCTCTGTCAAAGGAGGAGTAAGGTGCTCCTTCCCTCCGGTAGCTTGCAGGTCACCCCTGGGCAAGATGGAGCACTTGCTTATCCACCCCCCCCCCACCCGAGCAGGATCACGTAAAGCGAGGGGACCAGCTGGTGGATGGCCGTATGAGTAGCTGGTGCATATCACAAGTCCTGATTATGAAACCACTGACGCCAGGCAGACAATCTCTGAGGAGTATTGATAATGGCTGGGCTCACCCATCTTGTAAAGACACTGCCCAGAAGAAGGCAATGGCAAACCACTTCTGTAGAAAAGTTTGCCAAGAACAATCATGGTCACGCTTTCATGATCACCAAAGTCATATGATGATGAATGTGCCAGAAACTCTCTTTATGACCCTATCCACCTGTGATACCACTTACAAGGAATTTAATTTTCATTAAACCATTAGACTTGGACTTTGAGAAGCACACATGTGAAAGGTATAGAAAATTCATCTCTAGAACATGTTTAATAGATGTTTGTAGAATCGGGAGAGTGAAATTTATCACCAGAATACTAAAGCAGAGACCAGCATTACAAATGGTTAATGTTAAACCACTGTCTCACAATTTACCAGATTATATTACAACTTCCAGACCCTGAAAGCTGGTCATATGAGTCAGAGTGATGAGTAACCTGGAATTAGATGGCAGATAAATGATAGTGGAACATCTCATCGATCATATCCATGTTGGGATGAAATTTGATATTACATTTCAAAATTTAGAGGAAAGATCCACACATTGATATTTTAAATACAAGTAGGATAAAGTTGAAAGAGCAAAGTAAAATTGTTATCAAAGTATGTACATACAGTGGCCACATATTAGATACATCCTGTACCTAATAAAGTGGCCAATGAGTGCATGTTCATGGACTTTTGCTGCTGCAGCCTGTCACGGTGTGCTCTGGCAATGTTGGAGCCCAAATGCGGAGGAAGGACAGACTCCAGTGTAGAGACAGTGACCATAAGAATTCCAACTGAACATTGGCAGCGTGGCTGACACACAACATTCTCAAAACTAGGACCCTGCGATTAGCTCCAATCAGGCGTCTGCTTAAGTAATACAAGTAACAGAGAATTCCCAAACCTATCAAAGTAAACTTAACGGGTTTATACAGAAAGCACCAGAAGACCTCAATACAAAGAGCAAGTCAGTCAAAGGCAAACACAAGGAACTCTAAGCGATTAACTACCCTTGTTAAACAACAATTAACCAATTCAGGTGATCTAAAAACCTTGGAGCACAATGAGCTCTAGCTCCCCACACATGCTCAAAGAGCTTGCTAAGGCAGCACATCCATTTCAAGGTTCGACATGTGCATTCAAAAATGTTCTTCTCCATGCTACTGTTCTAATTTGTGATTGCTTCAGTTACTGTCACCTTCCTGTCAGCTTGAACCAATCTGGGCATTCTCCTCTGACCTCTCTCATTATCACGGTGTTTTTACCCACAAAACTGCTGCTCACTGGATGTTTTATCTTCTTTATACCATTCTCTGTAAATTCTAGTGACTTCTGTGTGTGAAAACCCCAGGAGATCAGCAATTTTAGAGATACTCAAACCACCCTATCTAGCAACAACAATCATTCAACAGTCAACGTCACTTTGATCACATTTCTTCCTTATTCTGATGTTTGGTCTTTACAATAACTGAACCTCTTGACCACGTCTGCATACTTTTATGCATTGAGCTCCTGCCACATGATTGGATGATTAGATACTTATATTAATGAGCAGTTGAACAAGTGTACCTAATAAAGTGGCCACTGAGTGGCATGTCAGCATATATTACACTGAGATTCATTTCCTTGCAGGCATTCACAGTAGAACAAAGAAATACAATAGAATTAATGAAAAACTACACAAAAACTGACAAGCAGCAATATGCAAATGAAGAGAAACTGTGCAAATGCTTAAGAAGCAAATAATAATAATACATAAGTAAAAAATAAAACTAAGAACTCTGGTGATCATGGTGAAGTAAGAGATGTCATGGGAGTTGATTTTCATTTCTGAAGATGGCTGCAGCATGATATTCCATGCTAATTTGACTTGAATTCTCACTTTTATTGCAAAATCAGAGTGCTCCTATAAAATGATACCTTAATGGTCGTTTCAGATGTGAACTGGGTGCAAACTGCACCATGCAGATTTCAACAGCCCCAAAACAACAGCAAAAAAGAAGCACATATCACATCAGAACTTATTTCCGATATCCTGAAGGAGTAGGAGTGATTTAGCTCACAGACTTAAAATGAAATATTTCAATGCTGATTTCTTATACTGTAAGTCATTGTAGTTTCATTGTTCGGAAGACCAATTGCATCATTCTGAGTTAATTGTCCAAGCAGCATCTATAGGAAGAGGCGCAGTCGACGTTTCAGGCCGAGACCCTTCGTCAGGACCTGACGAAGGGTCTCGGCCTGAAACGTCGACTGCGCCTCTTCCTATAGATGCTGCTTGGCCTGCTGCGTTCACCAGCAACTTTGATGTGTGTTGCTTGAATTTCCAGCATCTGCAGAATTCCTGTTGTTATTCTGAGTTAATTGCTCACTTCAATGCCTATGCCTTCCAATCATCCTTTGAAAAATAAGCATTATAACCAAGCTCAAAATTCATCTTATTAATTAAAGAAGATAAGATTTATTCTGGTCACTACAGCAAAATACAAACAATTTGAAGGATTTACAATCTTTAATCTTCTACAGCCAATCATGGGGCAGCAACTCAGTGCATAAAAGAATGCAGACATGGTCAAGAGAGTCAGTTGTTGTTCAGACCGAACATCAGAATGGGGAAGAAATGTGATGAATGGAGTGGTTTGAGTATCGCAGACATTGATTATCTCCTGGAATTTTCATGCACAACAGTTTCTGTTGTTTACAGAGAATGATGTAAAATACAAATAAAACATTCAATCAGTGACAGTTCTATGAGTGAAAGTGCCTTGTTAATGAGAGAGGTCAGAGGAGAAGGGCCAGGCTGGTTCAAGTGACAGTAACCTGAATAACCACACCTTATAACAATGGCATGCAGAAGAGCATCTCTGAATGCATAATACGTCAAACCTTGAAGTGATGGGCTACAGCGCAGCAGAAGACCACAAAGATATACTCAGTGGCCACTTTATTAGGTACCTCCTATATCTAATAATGTGGTCACTGAGTGTAAATGATTGGAATCCCAGCAATTTGTCTTTCGTCAAAATCAGCTTATTTTCCATGTTTTGCATTACAATTACCAGTATTCAGAATATTCCTAAACTCTGACTGTTCCTTACCCTTTTATTTTTGTCATCATTTACTTGGCTTCAGTCTTTCACAGGTCAGTAAGACCCCTATCTACACCCAGCTACACACTTCTGAGTTGACCTACAAGTACCGTGAAAAAAAAATGTAGTCCTTCGTCCTAAAAGGTGAATGGTTTAACACAGAAGGAAGCTATTTGGCCCATGAGTATGCAGCGAATGTTCTATCATGTTCCCTTTCTCTGACAAGGTTCCCTGGTGCCCAATGACCTTCGTAAACTATCCATTGATTCCACTTCATTTTAGGTCAGTCATTGACACAAATTGTAGTAAAAATACTGAAATAAATTACTTTTGATCTTTTGTCAATAACCTTGAACTTAGTTTCCATCTGATTCTCCTGCAGGGGAAGTAGATCTTTCATGCTTTCTCTATTAAAAACATCACATGATTTTGAATACCTATATTAAATGCACCATTATTCTTTACAGCTTGATAAACCTTGGATTCTTCAGTGTTTTCATCCAACTAATTCCTAGAATCATTCCAGTAAATTTCCTCTGGATTCTCTCCAAGTCCTTGACATCCGGATGTCCAGTTTGGAACACCCTTTGAAAATAACCATATTCTATATCCTCCAGTTCCAAAATCCCTGACATTATGATTTTAAAATAGCTCTACAAGTAATTATCTCTATCCCAACGATAAGCTTAGTTTATAAGGCAAGGATTGCATCTTTTTAGTGATGGGTGCATTCAAGTTAATTGTTACACCACATGTCATCTTAATAAGCATCGTGTTTTTAAGTGTATAGTAATTTTAGTTCTGTTTGTAGCGTACTATCAATTAAAGAGCTTGTTTGCCCTTTTAATGTTTTGTTATTTATAATGATGCATGATCTGAGACTTCAGGAGTGTAAAAATGGACCACAGGATGTTTACTTAATATATTCAATTGACATATTTTCAACCTGATAATGTGAAAATAATATACCACTTAAAGTATATAGGATAATTCTTCCCTTATCTCTCCCATCAAGGAGGACAGTAGCAGCAGACTCATAGAAACACCACACCTATATGTTCCCCTCCCAAGTCCCATAGAAGCTAACATGAAAATCTATCACCATTCCTTCATCATAACCCTGCCCAACAGCATTGTGAGAGCGTCTTCATGACTTCATCTGTCGTGGTGCCAGAAAGCAGATCACCATCAGCATCTTAAAAGTTGGCCTGATTCCCCAGAATCTGTAACATAAATGGAGAGGGGAAGATTAGTTAAGTTTCTTTGCATTAATCTCATCTCTATCAGAATATAAGAGCATTTTACAGCCAATTAAGTTTATTTTCTGCCGGATGGATTGAAAATAAGTAGTTTGGAGGCATGGCAGCATAACGGTCAGCATAATATTTTACAGAGAAGGCGATTGAAAGATCCGGATTCAATTCCTGCGGCTCTCTGTAAGGTGTTTGTATGTTCTTCCCATGTCCACGTGCGCTTCCTCCCGCATTCCAGGTTAGGTTTCGTGTGCTGTGGGCATGCTATGTTGGCACCGTAAGGGTGGCAACACTTGCGGCTGCCTTTGGCACAACCTCGGACTCTGTTGGTTGTTGCTGCAAACAATGCATTTCAGTGTATGTGTCAATGTACGTGTGACAAATAACCAATCTTTATCATCTTTACCTTTAACCTTTAAGTAGCAGAGCATTATGGGCACTTTTTTAAAGACAGGGTATGCACTTAAGTAGCACCTTTCACTACTTTTGTATGATGTAACATGGAATACAGTTTTACTGTCGTTTGTGGAAACTAGTCAGTTATGTTATAGAAAATAGTCACTTTTTGTCATAGATCAAAATTAACACATTTCCATGTAATATACACTAAACTACCCTGTACTTTGGGGAATTCATTATCCAAGGTTTATTTTTGTCTCATGTATCTGTGCTTAACTTCACTGACTGTGGAATCAAACCATAAGACTGCATATCATGTCTTGAGTAGCACCACTTTGGAGTACTTTTGTACATCCCAGTGAAAACAGTGAGCAAATTTCAGTCCAGGTTAAAGGCCTTGACCCAGAACACCATTTCCTTCCACAGATGCTATCTATCAGGCCCGAAATATCAACTGTACTCTTTCCCATAGATGCTGCCTGACCTGCTGAGTTCCTCCAGCATTTTGTGTGTGTTGCTTGGATTTCCAGCATCTGCAGATTTTCTCTTGTTTGAGTTCTTCCAGTAGCTTGTTTGTTGGAGCAAATCCATGATCATCCCATTGCTGTTGTAAGGCATATTTACTTATGAAGCAATTGCAACTAGACTTACTTATTACATGAAACTGATCCAAAGCATTTTATTTTGGGTTTGTGGGTTTAGCTTCTTTGCCATCAGAAGAGAAATTTGTTGATTGCACTGTTCTAATCTCTATCAGAATGTAAGAGCACTTTACAATCAATTAAGTTTTGTTGGTTATTGTGATCACTTTTATAATGTAGGAAACAAAGCAATGTGATTGGGGCACAAAAGCTTCACACAAATAAAGTAAAAAGCAAACCATTCACCAACTACTGCCCCGCCTGCACCATCAAACACCTTCTGACCCATAAGTAGTTACCACATTACAACCACATTAGGGACATATAAGATACTCTTAGTTAGGCACATGGATGATATAAAAATGGAGGGCCATGTGTGAAGGGTGAGATTGATTACCCACTTCAACTCTGCTTCACATTCCCATTCAGATATGTCCATACATGGCCTCCTCTACTGCCATGATGAGGCTAAACTCAGGTTGGAGGAGCAACACCTCATATACCGTCTAGGTAGTCTCCAGCCCCTTGGTATGAACATTGAATTCTCCAACTTCTGGTAATTCCCTCCCCCTCCCTTCCTCTATCCCTATTTCACTCTGCCCCCTCCCCCAGCTGCCTAGCACCTCCCTCATGGTTCCGCCTCCTTCTACTACCCATTGTGCTTTCTCCTATTCCTTCTTCACCTTTCCTGCCTACCCCCTCCCCGCTTCCCCTCCCTCACCCCTTTGTCTTTCCCCTTACTGGTTTTTCACCTGGAACCTACCAGCCTTCTCCTTCCCACCTTCTTTATAGGGCCTCTGCCCCTTCCCTCTACAGTCCTGACGAAGGGTTCCGGCCCGAAATGTTGACTGATTGTTTCCACAGATGTTGCCTGACCTGCTGAGTTCCTCCATCGTGTTGTAAGTGTTGCTTTGACCCCAGCATCTGCAGAGTATTTTGTGTTTGAGATTGATTGTCAAACAGGTTAAAAGATCGGCACAACATTGTGGGCCAAAGGACCTGTATAGTGCTATAACGTTCTTTTGTTCTCCGTTCTTAAAGAGATGGAAGATAATGGAATCCACAACAACAGCAAAAAACAAGAGTTCTAGAAAAATTCAGCAGGTCAAGCAGCATCTGTGGAGGCAGAAGGTGGAGGCCTATGCTTCGGGTCTGGACCCTACATGAAGACTGGGAGGGTACAGAGATAATTGACAGATTCATGGTGGGGGAGAGTGGTGGGGGCAAACTAAAGGATGGTGGGTGGATCTGGAAGGGATGATGGGCTGATGAAACGAAGTGAAGGTAAGGGATGAAATTAGGGAACAGAGCACCGACAGGGAAGGTTACCTGAAATTGGAAAACTCAATAAATATATCATTGGGTTGTCAGCCATCCAGAGGAAATATGACTCACAACATGCTGGAGGAACTCAGCAGGTTGGGCAGCATCTGTGGAAACGATCAGTCAATGTTTCGGGCCGGAACCCTTCGTCCTGATGGAGGGTTCCGGCCCGAAAAACACTTCCATGGATGCTGCCCGACCTTCTGAGTTCCTCCAGCGTGTTGTGAGTGTTGCTTTGACCCCAGCATCTGCAAAGTATTTTGTGTTTACAGAGGAAATATGAGATGTTGCTCTTCCAATTTGTGTTTGCAGTGCTGAAGACAGGACAGACAGGATGGTGAGGGAGTGAGGAGGAGTATTGAAATGCAAATTTACCATTTTCCCACTACAGAGATGCTCCCTGAACCACCAAGTTCTTCCTGTGCTTGGTGTCTGTTCTCTAGTTTCCACATTGGCCTCAAAAGGCATCTTGTAACCCACTTAAACTGGAGTAGAAACAAGTTATCTTAAATTGTAAGGGATTGCCTATAATGACAGTGAGCAATTAGTGTAATTACTAATAATGTTGATCGTGGGATGAAAATAGACCATCCCACTGGGGATACATTTTCCTGCAATGATGTAATATCATGGGATAATTTGCAAATGCATGGTAGCATATTGCTTTACGGGGCCAGTGATCACTGATTGGGGTTCAATTCCCAGCCACTGTTTACAAGAAGTTTGTACATTCGCTCTATGAATGTGTGGTTTTGCTCAGCATGTCCTAGTTTCCTTCCACGTTATAAACGTGAACCATTATCATTAATGAGTGTGGGCATGCTATGTTGGGGCCACAAGTGCACATTTCCTTCCAAATAAAGCTAATCTTTCAATTTTTAAAATGATTGACAGAGATGTTTTACATGCGCACAATTCTCACTGATTTGATTTGTTGCAAATGACGCATTTCATTATATGTTTTGATGCACATGTGACAAATACTAATCTGGTGTCAAACATCATGGGCAGAAGGCAGGAAAATGGGGTGGAGAGGTATAATAAGTCAACCATGATGTAATGATAAATCTGACTCAATTGGCCGAATGGCCTAAGACTTATGTCTGATGATCTAATTTTGAATCTTTAAAATAATTGGCAGAGATATTTCATATCTCACTCCAATTATTGCACTCGTTCCTGCACCAGAGCAACAGAATCAAATATCTACAAAGTGCTGCAAGAACTCAGTAAGTCAGGCTGCATCTGTGGAAATGAATAAACAGTCAACGTTTTGGGCTGAACTCCTTCACTGGAACTGTAAGGAAGGGAGAAGAAGCAAGCAGCCTGAGTTGCTGAGTTCCTCCATCATTTTGTGTGTGAAGCTCTGGATTTCCAGCATCTGCAGAATCTCTTGTGTTTAGTCTCAATATTTTTTGCTCAAGGCGCACTGAATGAATCATCCTGGCACAAAGATCAATGAAGTAGTTTTCAGATTAGGTTTAAATCCAGACAAAGATAAGAAATTGTAAGAGGTGGGAATGTGGTACCAGGAATGACTTTAGAGGACTGGAGGTTTATTACAGTTACACATTTGTTTAAAAAGGGAGATAGGATTTGTTTATGCAAGTACAATCCTACTGATCTAAATGTGAGTATTGGCAATTCCATCAAATAGTACTGTTGTCATATAATTCAAAATTTGGAAAGGCACAGATAAATAAAGAAAATCAGCATGAATTTGTTAAGGTAGTAGCGTGTCTAATGATTTAATTTGTAGAGATAGTTACAAAGAACACTGGTGAAAATTACATTTTTGTTTTTGTCTGCATGGATGAAAGCAAGTTTTTTGACAAGATTCTGCACAGCAGACTGGTCAAGCTTTAGGATCCAAAGGAAATGGCAAGCCAGAGGCAAAATTGCTTTGGACTAGGGAAAGATGTTTCCATTATGTCCTACAGGGGGCAGCACTGGGTTCTTTTCTTCTAGTTCATAGTTATATTCATACTTTATTGATCCCGGGGGAAATTGGTTTTCGTTACAGTAGCACCATAAATAATTAAATAGTAATAAAACCATAAATAGTTAAATAATAATATGTAAATTGTGTCTGGAAATAAGTCCAGGACCAGCCTATTGGCTCAGGGTGTCTGACCCTCCAAGGGAGGAGTTGTAAAGTTTGATGGCCACAGGCAGGAATTACTTCCTATGACGCTCTGTGTTGCATCTCAGTGGAATGAGTCTCTGGCTGAATGTACTCCTGTGCCCACCCAGTACATTATGTAGTGGATGGGAGACATTGTCCAAGATGGCATGCAACTTGGACAGCATCCTCTTTTCAGACACCACCGTCAGATAGTTGTGTTGATGTAAATGATTATAAAGTTTGTAAGTAATTTGAAAACTGACTAGTTGAGGAGGAAGAGAAGAACTATGTACTGAGGTAAACGATTGTATAAGAAGAAGATACGCACGCATCCTCTGCACACAGCCTTTGGCTGTGGAGAATTGGGTAACTTTAATTCTTGATCTTACTTGTTCTTAGTTAAACAGATTCACAGTGGTTCTGAAGATCAGTGTCATCTTTGTGAGAAGTTTGTTGGAAGTGAGATGCAACACTATGACAAGAAGGACTGAGAAAAATGTTGTAATAAGCAGGCTTGTTTGACATCAGCCTTCAATAAGAATGATTAACATCTCAGAGACACGAAAGACTGCAGATGCTGGAAAGTTGCAGAAGCATATAGAGGAGCTGGAGGAACTCAGTGGGTCATGATGGTGGGAAATGGACAAGCAATGTTTCAGGTTAAGACCCCTCATGCAGACTGGGTTATTCTTGATTAATATCGTGGCTTGCATACTATTTTAGTTATAGTCATAGTCGTAGTCATACTTTATTGATCCCGAGGGAAATTTGGTTCCATTACAGTTGCACCAAACAAGAACAGAGTATAAATATAGCAATATAAAACCATAAATAATAATATGTAAATTATGCCAGGAAATAAGTCCAGGACCAGCCTATTGGCTCAGGGTCTGACCCTCCAAGGGAGGAGTTGTAAAGTTTGATGGCCACAGGCAGGAATGACTTCCTATGACACTCTGTGTTGCATCTCGGTGGAATGAGTCTCTGGCTGAATGTACTCCTGTGCCCAACCAGTACATTATGCAGTGGATGGGAGACATTGTCCAAGATGGCATGCAACTTAGACAGCATCCTCATTTCAGACACCACCGTCAGAGAGTCCAGTTCCATCCCCACAACATCACTGGCCTTACAAATGAGTTTGTTGATTCTGTTGGTGTCTGCTACCCTCAGCCTGCTGCCCCAGCACACAACAGCAAACATGATAGCACTGGCCACCACAGACTTGTAGAACATCCTCAGCATCGTTCGACAGATATTAAAGGACCTCAGTCTCCTCAGGAAATAGAGATGGCTCTGACCCTTCTTTAGTGCAAGGATAAGACAGAGCCAAATTTCTGTGGGTTGTCCAGAATGAAGATGATGTTCCATAATTCCTCCCAATTACTATAGCTAAAGATTTTGGTGAAATCAGAAGAACTGTAAGAACAGAGTACTATGTTAAGTTCCAATCATAATATTGTAGATAGAATGTGATTGTTCAGAGAGGCTGCAAAGATTTACAACATCATGCCATGATTGTGGATTTTTAAACGAGGGTAGATTGACTGTGGGAGCTGTTTGGAACAAAGTAAGTTTAGAGCAGATATACAATACCTGAGCTGCATAAGAATTTAAGGAGGGTGGCAGTGAGGTCAACTATCAAAGGTTATAAATCATAGAGTTTTGGATTTATCTAACTAATCCATGTTAACCAAGCTGCCTACCTGAGCTAGTCCTATTTACCTGCATTTGGCCCATATCCATCTTAAATAACGTCACTAAAAGAATGATTAGGGAGTTCCTCAGTTACATATTGGATTGGCAACAACATCTCCCTCAGCACACGTGCATTTACAAGGCTATGAGCTAGCCCCCTGCTCTACTCACTTTACACTTATGACTGTGAGGCTAAGCACAACTCCAGTGCCATATTTTTGATTGTTGATGATACCACTGTTATTGGCTGAAACAATGGTGGTGAAGAATCAGCATACAGGAGGGAGATTGGAAATCAGACTGAGTGGTGCCACAACAACAACCTCTCACTCAATGTCGGCAAAACCAAGAAGATTATTGACTTCAGGAGGAGGAAACTGGAGGCCCATGAGCCAGTCCTCATGGGGGAATCAATGGTGGAGAGGGTCAGTAACTTTAAATTTCTCAGCGTTATAATTTCAGAGGATCTGTCCTGCACCCAGCACTTAAGTGCCATTACAATAAAGTTCGGCAGCACCTCTACTTTCTTAGAAGGTTGCAAAAGTTTAGCATGTCATCTAAAACTTTGACCAACTACTATAGATGTGGGGTGGAAACTGTATCGACTGGTTGCATCACAGCCTAGTATGGAAACAACAATGCCCTTGTATGGAAAAGCCTACAAAAGAAGTAGTGGATATGGCCCAGTCCATCATGGATAAAGCCCTCCCTCCCCACCGAACACATCTACACAGAATGCTGTCACAGGAAAGCAGCGTCCATCATCAGGGGCCACCACCATCTAGACCATGCTGTCTTCTCGCTGTTGCCATCAGGAAGAATATACAGGAGCCGCAGGACCCACACCACCAGGTTCAGGAACAGTTATTAGCCTCAACCATGAGGCTCTTGAACCAGAACTGATAACTTCACTCATCCCATTACTGAACTTTTCCCATACCCTATGGACTCACTTTCAATATCCCTTCATTTCATGTTCTCAATATTTATTGCTTACTTATTAATTATTATTATTATTTCTTTTCCGCTTTTTCTTTTTGTTTTTGCACAGTTTGTTGTTTTTTGCACATTGGTTGTCGTTCCTGTTGGTTGCAGTCCATTGTGTTTCTGTAATTTACTGTGATATCCCCAAAAATGTGAATCTTAGGGTTGGATATGGTGACATATACAGTATGTACTTTGATAATAAATTTACTTCCTACTTCTGAACTTCAAGAATTCTTTTCACCCAGAGGATTGGTGAAGATCTGAAACTCTGCCTGCAAAGTGATGGAGACAGATAGGCTCAGCACATTTAGAGTCTTGAAAATGTAGTTGACATGCTGTAAGCAATGAGGTTGGAGCTCAAGAACCCAACAGTAGGAATCATTTGGATAGCTCTGCTTTAGAAGGGAAAAACTCAAAAGGTTGAAGTAGAAAGCTTCTGTGTTATAAATTTCTATGATTCTGTTAGGCCCTCAATCCTTGAATATCTTCCTCAGCAAGCAACAACTAAATTTGGTTGAATGATCACAGCTGCTGCCTAGTAAAAAAAAAGTCCTCTCCCAATACACCTCTGATTTGGTGACATTGTTGATTCTGTGTATCGTGACAACCCCCACACCTACCATTCCACTGATTAGATCACCTCATCTGGTTCTTCTTCTTAAGCCCAGCAACCCTATTGGGGCATGGCCACCGAAAGCAGCTCACATGAGTCTTCGGCCAATATTCAATCAGCCTGTGTTTTCTGCTGTCACTACGCAACTTCATACATCTTCTCGGCAAAAATCCTTCCTCTCCCAGGGATGAGGTCTCTGGAGCTTCTGGTGGCATTTCCGTAGCTCTGAGGATTTACAGATGGGGTTGCTAGCCTCATGCCCAGCCCTTCTTCTTTTGCAGCTAGGCTTGGGACCATCCATGGGAGAGTTACCTGAACTGGTTACTTTTTACGTAATACCGAGGGAGCAATACACTGCCAAAGTGCTGTCTTTTAGGTGAGTTCTTAAACTAAAGCCCTATCTGCACTGTCAAGTGAAATGAAAGATTAGATTAGATTCGATTATGAGGACACGCAGTCCTCTTTTATTGTCATTTAGTAATGCATGCATTAAGAAATGATACAATGTTCCTCCAGTGTGATATCACAAAAACACAAAAGACTGAAAAACTGACAAAAACCACATAATTATAACATATAGTTACAACAGTGCAAGCAATACCGTAATTTGATAGAAGAACAGACCATGGGCACGGCAAAAAAAAGTCTCAAAGTCTCTCAAAAGTGCCATCATCTCACATAGATGGTAGAAGGAAGAAAACCCTCCCTGCCATGAGCTTCCAGCGCCGCAAACTTGCCGATGCAGCATCCTGGAAGCACCCGACCACAGTCCGATTCTCGGTCTGTCCGAAAACTTCGAGCCTCCGACCAGCCCTCCGACACCGAGCACCGAGCACCATCTCTGCCGAGCGCTTTGACCCCAGCCCTGGCCACCAGCAACAGGCAAAGCGAGGATTTGGGGCCTTCCCCTCCGGAGATTCTCGATCGCACAGTAGCAGCGGCAGCGAACCGGGCATTTCAGAAGTTTCTCCAGATGTTCCTCCATGCTTCTCATGTCTGTCTCCATCAAATCAGAATTGTGCACAGCGTCCTACTTACAAATACGATATCATTCACCAGAAAGGCCTGCGCGCTGCGTCGCGCCACCATCATCTAATTAGATCCAAAGGACATACTTTGAAGAAAAGTACCCGGGAGCATCTTTAAATTTTAGCCCAATAGTTATCTCTGAACTAGGAAAATCAGTTGTTAATTTTCACTTGCATTTGGTAGCTCATGCAAATTGATGCTATGTCTCTGCTATATTACAACCATGTTTCAAAAATGTTTCATTGGTTATAAGGTTGGAGTTTAGAAGAATGAGAGGAGAAATCGCATTGAAATCTATCAAATAATGAAAGGCCTAGATAGAGTGGACATGGAGGTGATGTTTTCTATAGTGTGGGAGTCTAGGAGCAGAGGTCACGGTCTCAGAATAGAAGGATGATCCTTTAGAACAGGGATGATGAATTTCCTTAACTATAGGGTGGTGAATCTGTGGAATTTATTGCCACAGACAGCTGTGCAGGCCATGTCATTAAGTATATTTTAAGCAGTGGTTGATAGATTCTTAATTAGTCAGTATGTCCATGGTTATGGGGAGAAGGCAGGAGAGTGGGGTTGAGTGAGATAATGAATCAGCCATGATGGAATGGTGGTGTGGACTTAATTCTGCTCCTCTGTTTTATGGCCTTGTTATCAAAATGAAATTCCTTTCACAGAGGAACACTGCACTGAAAAAGCTTTCTCTCTTCCCAAGACTGCAACAAATTGCAGAGACTTGTGAATGCAGCCCAGTCCATCACGTAAACCGGCCTCCCCTTCACAATCTACACTTCCCACTGCCTCAGAAAAACCAGCCAACTTAATCAAGGGCCCTCTCTAACACTGGCCATCTCTCTTCTCTATTAGGTCAAAAGCTACAACGCTTGAGAGCATATGCCATCGACCTCAAGGACTGCTTCTATCCTGCTGTTAGCAGACTCTTGAACAGGCCTCTTAGATGCTAATGGTGAATTCTTCCTCTCCCAATCCAGCTCATGGTGGTCTTTATTTGTCTACCTGCACTGCACCTTCTCTGTAGTTGCAACACTATATTATGCATTTTTTTTTACTGCCTTCATGTACTTAGTAATGGGATAATCTGACTAGACAGTGTGCAAAGAAAAGCTTTTCACTCTACCTCATTACTTGAGGCAACAATAGCAGTGCCATCACTCAAGTCTAGAAAGATGTTCTCCCGAAAGAGTTATTCCCTTAATGGAGGATGCCTTCTTTATGTGACTTTGTTTAATATACGGGGAGGCTGATGCATGAACAGACATCACACTGTCTTTTGCAGATCAGGGTCAGGGTCCAGTGACATGGAATGCAAGACGACTGGGGACCCTTTACTGCTGCAGCCTTCCTCCGTCTTCACTGCCATTGTGATGTGGCATTATCTTCCGCCAAATCCACCATTGAGGTTTTGTTTGGTCAACGTTAAGCCATTTCAGTTTAATATAGCCCACCATCCACATATCAACCATCAAGTTTCCATCTCTATTATTCTTTCCTTCCTTTCCTGCCCTGATCGAGGACATGTAATGGTAGCACCCAACAGCACATGATCAGAATATCCATTGCTAATGTCAAAACTTCGTTAAAAGTACAAAAATATCATAAAGGACAGAAGGAAAACTCTGCCGTGGACTGTCCCAAGCTTGGCTGGGAAAGGAGGAGTGTTGGGCATGGAGCTAGCAACCCCGTCCTGTAAAAACCCAGAGCTACAGAAATGCCAACGGAAGCTCCAAAGACCGCATCTCTGGGAGAGGAAGGATCTTCATCTTGAAGATGGATGATAGGCTACACCTGGGGACAGCTTGAAAGACTAGCCTAGGACAGAGCCTCTGATGAGTTGCTACCAGCAGCCTATGCCCCAGAAGGGGTGATGAACTTAAGTAAGTACGCTAATAAAGAAAGAAAATATATAGCGTTTTGTGTCCATACAACTTCTTTGACAGAGTTTGCCAATTAGCCTTGTCGCTATGTCCTTTTCTCATTGCCCTCACCTTCATTGTGTTTTCATTTTGAAATGTATTATTTATTTCCACAGTCCTTTCAACTTGCTACGTAAAAAAATCCCTCCTCCCATTTAGCTCTCTTGCCAGTAGTCTTAAAACTGTGACCTCTTGTAACCAACCCTCCTGCCAATATAAACAGTTCCTCCTTGTTTTGTCTATTAAGTTCTCTCAAAACTTTGAACAATGACTACATTAAGAATAAACTGCATCTCTACTGTTACACTGAAAGTCTCTTTGAGGCAGTTTGACCTTTCTCCCACTCCCAAAATTAAACATCTAAAACAAATCAGTTGATAAGCACTTTGTTTGAAATTATATAGTTGGAACAGAAATAACCATGAAAGAGCTCAGTGATTCATGGCTTTGCTGCCCGGTCAGAAGTAACATGATCATCATCCTCAGAGGTATTGTATGGGATGTCAATAAATGTGATCCTTAGTTACCCAATAGCTTGTAGAAGCTTATCAACTAAGTGCTTTAACATCTCAAACAGGATGTCTGTGCCAAGTCATGGATTAAAGATCAGGAATATCTAACAGTTCTAACATTTGCTAGAAGTTACTTGAATAGAATCTCTTAAGAAGCACTTTATACTCTGCTTGTTTATTCTGCATGGCTACGACTTCCTCGCCAGGGACACGATGGGGAGTATTCCAGTTCTGATGAAGGGTCCTGACCCAAAACATTGACTGTATATTTCCCTCCATCGTTGCTGCCTGATCCACTAAGTTCCTCCAGGAGTATGTGAGTTGCTGCAGATTCCTGCATCCACAGTCTTGTTTGTCCCAAGTTATTCTTAAACACAAGAGATTCTGCAGATGCTGGAAATCCAGAGTAACACATTGAATTGAATTGACTTTATTTCTTACAACATTCACGTACACGAGGAATAAAAATCTTTACGTTACGTCTCTATCTAAATGTGCAACGTGCAATCATAGTAATTTATAATAATTTATAATAAATACACAGTCAATGTAATATAGAGTACACTCAAATCAGCGCGAGTTCATCAGTCTGATGGCCTGGTGGAAGAAGCTGTCCCGGAGTCTGTTGTTCCTGGCTTTTATGCTGCGATACCACTTCCCAGATAGCAGCAGCTGGAATAGATTGTGGTTGGGATGACTTGGGTCCCCAATGATCCGACGGGCCCCTTTTACACACCTGTCCTTGTAAATGTCCGGACTCACAACCTGTGCTGGGCTGTCTGTAGAGTCCTGTGATTAAGGGAGGTACAGTGCCCATACCAGGCAGTGATGCACCCAGTCAGGATGATCTCAACTGTGCCCTTGTAGAAAGTTCTTAGGATTTGGGGGCCCATACCAAACTTCCTCAACTGTCTAAGGTAAAAGAGGTTCTGTTGTGCCTTTTTCACCACTCAGCTGGTGTGTACAGACCATGTGAGGTCCTTGGTGATGTGGATGCTGAGGAACTTGAAGCTGTCTACCCTCTCAACCCCAGATCCATTGATATCAATAGGGGTTAGTCTGTCTCCATTCCTCCTGTAATCCACAACCAGCTCCTTTGTTTTTGCGACACTGAGGGAGAAGTTGTTTTCTTGACACCACTGTGTCAGAGAGATGACTTCTTCCCTGTAGGCCACCTCGTTATTGTTTGAGATAAGGCCAATCAATGTAGGGTCGTTGGCGAATTTAATTAGCAGATTGGAGCTGTGGGTGGTGATACAGTCATGGGTATACAGGGAGTAAAGGAGGGGACTCAGTACAGAGCTGTCAGGGGCTCCTGTATTGAGTGTCAGAGGGGCAGACTTAAGGGACCCCACTCTTACAACCTGCTGGCAATCTGACAGGAAGTCCAGGATCCAGCTGCACAAGGCAGGGTTAAGGCCGAGGTCTCTGAGCTTCTTGTCGAGCCTGAATGGAGCTATGGTGCTGAATGGAGCTACGGTGCTGAATGGAGCTATGGTGCTGAATGGAGCTATGGTGCTGAATGGAGCTATGGTGTTGAATGGAGCTATGGTATTGAATGCTGAACTGTAGTCCAAGAACAGCATTCTCACACAAGATGTGTAAGGACTGTACGTAGAGCTGTGGCCATTGCGTTGTCTGTTTGGGTCGGTAGGTGAATTGTAGGGGGTCCAGTTTGGGTGGTAACAGGTTGGACCCCCTACAATTGTCCTTGACCAGCCTCTCAAAGCATTTGCTTATTATTGAGGTGAGTGCAACAGGACTCCAGTCGTTCAGGCATGTTACCTCGGTCTTTTTTGGTACAGGGACAAGGATGGATAATTTGAAACAGGAGGGCACCCTACACTGGGAGAGGGAGAGATTAAAAATGTCTGCAAACACACCTGCCAGTTGTGCTGTGCACATCCTAAGTACTCACTCTGGGATGCCGTCCAGTCCTGCAGCCTAGCGACTGTCCACTTGGTAACATCTGCATACCTCAGCCTCAGAGATGACCAGGTTTCAGGTTACAAAATGTTGGAGGAGCTCAGCAGGACAGGCAGCATCCATGAGCATGAACAAACAGCCAACATTTCAGGCCGAAGTCCTGATGAAGACTGTTTGTTCATTTTCATGGATGCTGCCTGACCTGTTGAGTACCTCCAGCATTTTGTATGTGTTACTCCCAAATTATTTTTCTCTTCTGTTCTGCTTGGTTAAGATTAGTGTAAGAGCAGTTCTGGTAAAATGGTGGCACATTTGAAACAGAAGATAGGTTATGAAAATAAACTAACACAAAATGTTTAAATAGATAGTAAAAGTTTTTATAATCATAAATTTTTTTTTGGCGGGAGGAGAAGATGGCGGTGCGCCTGCGTGTGCGCAGCCCTCCGGTGAAAAATGATATTGTATCCGTTAAATAGGGGCCGTGGACAATTCTGATTTGATGGAGAATGGACGTGAAAGCACAGAGGAACATCTGGAGAAATTTCTGAAATGCCCGTCCGCTGCTGTCGTTACTGTGTGGTCAGGAATCTTTCGGAGGGTAGGCCTCAAAATCCCCGGCCTTGCCTGCTTTTGGTGACCGAGAAGGAGGTTGAATCGTTCGGACAGAGATGGCGCTCAGTACTCGGTGTTGGAGAGCTGATCAGAACTCGAAGTTTTCGGATGACTCAGAGTCGGACTGTGGTCGGCATGGCAGGGAGAGTTTTTCTTCCTTCTCCCGTCTGCGTGAGATGTGGGACATTTGATTTGAACTTTACTGTGCTCACGGACTTCTTCATCAAGTTATGGTATTGTTGCACTGTTGTAACTATATGTTATAATTATGTGGTTTTGTCAGTTTTTTCAGTCTTGGTCTGTCCTGTGTTTCGTGATATCACACCGGAAGAAATATTGTACCATTTCTTAATGCATGCGTTACTAAATGACAATAAAAGAGGACTACGTGTCTTCATAATCATAAAGTGGAAAAGGTCAACATAGTGAACATATGTTCAACTAAAGTGAACATAGGTCCCTTGGAGGACGAGAAGGGGGAATTGATATTGGGTAATGAGGAATGGCTGAGGCTTTGAATGACTATTTTGTGTTGGTCATCATGTGAAGGACGCATCTAACATGCCAAAGCAAGATGATATGGATACGATGGGAGGTGAGGTCCTCGATACAATAGCTATCACTGAAGAAGTAGTGCTGAGAAAACTTGTGGGTCTAAAGATAGACAAGTCCCCTGGTCCTGATGGAATGCGTCCCAGGGTAATGAAAGAAATGGCAGAAGTTATAGCGGAGGCTTTGGTGATAATTTGCCAAAATTCTCTGGACTCTGGACAGTTCCCAGCAGAGTGGAAGATGGTAGATGTCATGCCATTGTTCAAAAAAGGATGTAGGCAAAAGGCACGTAACTATAGGCCAGTTAGTTTAACATCTGTAATGGGAAAATGCTTGAAGCTAGCATTAAAGAAGAAATAGCATGAATGCAAGTTCATCCACTTTGGAAGGAAAAATGGAAGATCAGATTATTATTTAAATGGTAAAGATTGTAGCATGCTGCTGTGCAGAAGGACTTGGGAGTGCTTGTGCATGAATCACAAAAGGTTAGTTTGTAGGTGCAGAAGGCTATCAAGAAGGCAAATGGAGTGTTGGCCTTCATTGCTAAAAGTATTGAATTTAAGAGCAGGGAGGTTATGCTGCAACTGTACAGGATACTGGTGAGGCAATGCATGGAGTACTGCGTGCAGCCCTGGTCTCTTAATTTGAGGAAGGATGTACAGGTTTTGGAGATGGTGCAGAAGAGGTTCAGCAGATTGATTCCAGAGATGAAGGGGTTAGACTATGAGGAGAGATTGAGTTGCCTGGGACTGTACTCACTGGAATTCAGAAGGATGAGACGAGATCTTATAGAAACATATACAGTCATGAAAGGGATAGATTAAATAGAGGCAGAAAAGTTGTTTCCACTGGTAGGTGAGACTAGAACTAGGGGATATAGCCTCAGGATTCGGGGGAGTAGATTTAGGATGGAGATGAGGAGGAACTGCTTTTCCCAGAGGGTGGCGAATCTGTGGAATTCTCTGCCCAGTGAAGCAGTGGAGGCTACCTCAGTAAATATATTTAAGACAAGGTTGGATAGATTTTTGTATAGTAGGGGAATTAAGGGTTATAGGGAAAAGGCAGATGGGTGTAATGAGTCCATGGTCAGATCAGCCATGATCTTATTGAATGGTGAAGCCGGCTCAGGAGGCCAGATGGCTGACTCCTGCTCCTATTTCTTACGTTCTTGGGCTCTTATCGCAGCGGCTTCTACGGAGTCAACAAAAGATACTGTTACACACATCAAAGTTGCTGGTGAACGCAGCAGGCCAGGCAGCATCTCTAGGAAGAGGTACAGTCGACGTTTCAGCCCGAGACCTTTCGTCAGGACTTGAGTCAGAGATGCTGCCTGGCCTGCTGCGTTCACCAGCAACTTTGATGTGTGTTGCTTGAATTTCCAGCATCTGCAGAATTCCTGTTGTTTGCATTTTAAAAGATACTGTTGTCCTTTTCAAATGTATTTTTTATGATTGCAAGATCCTGTTAGATATTAAGAACTTATTACTGCAGGTCTACTCCATCAGTGAGTTGTTCTTGGTGAACAAACACAGGAGCTGTGCACCTTGCTGCTGCTTATTTCGAAGGAGACGTACAGTTTAATGGCAAGTGACCGTCTTGGCACTTTTCTTGTGATCGCAAGGCCCTTTTGGACATTGTTAATGCGGAACGCTGCAACTTCGATTCACCGATTTATTGATGGTGAGCAGGGACGGTTGGCCGGGGAGCTGTGCAGCCTTGGTCCTAGTGAGAACAGGGCCTCAAGCCACGGTGTTGCCTGTTTACAGTTGCCAGGAGAGAGGCACTGGCACCGGGGCACTGCACAGAGGGCGGTACGGTGCGATATCCAGGCTAGAATCGGTGCTGCTCTTTGGTGCAGACGACAAGTTGTATTGTAGTCGACTGCAGATTTCTGCGGCATTCATGGCTCGGGTCTGGACTACGTCTTTTACATGGCTGTATCTTACCGATATCTTGATGTGCTTGCTAACTTGTATGTGCCTTATGTGTGCTTTGTGCTGTGTGTAACTGTTGGTACTGTGTTTTGCTTCTTGGCGCCAGAGTAACACTATCTTGTTTGGGTACATTCATAGGTATTCATGTATGGTTGAATGACAATTAATCTGCTTAATAAACCCACTCTAGACATAGCAGGTTCAGGAACTGTTAATTACAGTACACTCATTAGCTGTCAATGCTTCCAAAGACACATCTGATGCCACTTTGTATTGACAAGATGAAGAAGTATTTGAAAGAATCGGTATTAGCGTGGGTTATGACACATAATCTTTCTTCCCTACAGTGTACAGGAACTTAGCCATGAGAGTGGAGCTCCTCTTCATTTTAAAAAGTATAAGCCATGGTTCAGTGGGATGCTCTCTCGACCTTTGTTTCAGTAGGTTACAGATTAAAGTCCCTGAGAATCACGCAAAGAAAAAAGCTCCCTACTGAGGGAGTGCTGCATTGACAGAGGGCCGTCGTTTAGATAAGACGTCAAACTAAGGCCCCAGCTGTTCTTTGAGATGAACATGAACAACATCCAGTGATGCTGCTTCAAAATACAGTTGGAAAGTTATGCTCAATTCCATGCCAATATTTATCCTTGAACCAAAATCACGAGGGAAGATTGAGCAAGCTAGGGTGTTTCTCTTTGGAATGAAGGAGGTTGAGAGGAGACATGGTTAGAGATATGTAAGATGATAAGAGGCAGCTTATCATGTGGATAACCAACACCTTTTTCCAAAGCAGTTATGACTAATGTGAGAGTGCATAATTTAAGGATGAGTGAAATATAAAGGGGATGTTTGAGATAGTTTTTTTTACACAGTGTTAGGTGCATGGAACAGGAGTGCTGGTAGATGCAAATATATTAGGTTCATTTAAGAGACTCTTAGATGGGCACATGGATGAGGCCATAGGACCATAAAGCATAGGAGCAGAATCAGACCATTTGGCCCATCGAGTCTGCTCCATTATTCTGTCATGGCTGATTTATTATCCCCTCAATCCCATTCTCCTGCTTTCACTCCATAATCTTTGACGCCCTTACTAATATCAATTTACACTTTAAATACACCCAATAAGTTAGGCTCCACAGGATGAAGGAAAAACGGAGGCATATGTGGGAGGGAAGTGTTAGATTGATCTTGGAGCAGGTTGAAAGGTCAGCACCGCATTGTGGGTCAAAGGGCCTTTA
Organism: Mobula hypostoma; assembly: GCF_963921235.1. Taxonomy (NCBI): domain Eukaryota; kingdom Metazoa; phylum Chordata; class Chondrichthyes; order Myliobatiformes; family Myliobatidae; genus Mobula; species Mobula hypostoma. The sequence goes on from NC_086114.1 coordinate 15,196,311, forward strand.
CTGTGCTGTACTGTTTGTTCTATGTTCCATGTACCATTAGAACTTACTTTATGGTCATGGTTTGTGGCAGCCTCTGGATGCATGGTTCATTCATTGCTAGCGTATACTTTATTGGCCTGAACATACGTTTGGATGTGATGGATGTGAAAGGCAAGACTTGTTCTAATTTAGACTGGGGTCCGACTGGTTGTGACTGGAGTTCAACGGCACTAGCCTGCTGATAAATTGGCACCCACATAAAAGGCACGGAGTTTAGGAAATGTAAAATGATCCATTGGCACAGCTTTACTCTCTCAGTATAAAAAACTGGCAAGTCTACCAAGAACAGTCTGTTAAGAGACAGGCCCAAATGATTTACGCAAACTTGGAAATGGCACTTGGCAAACCACTGAATCTCTCTTTTCCAATGTGTGTCCCTCCTGCTCGTTCCACATGCGACTGCAACCAAAGTGCTGCATTAATCATGCCTCAGAATGGGTGAGGGGCACCCAATTACTGATTTCCTATTAAAACCAGATACACTAACAGAGCAAGAAACAAACTGAAATGAAAGTTGAAAAATAAATGTTAAAACAACGGTTTCTATTTATGTAGCACATATTAAATCACCAAAACGCTTTGCGCACTTCACAGTCCAGAGCTTTAGCCCTTGGCAGACGAAGGCGCCGTTGGGAAGCACTTCAACAGGTCAAATACAGATGCCAGGCAGCTCTTCACTCAGTCCTGGAACAACTAGATGGTGAAGATGCATACATCAGGATATTCTTCATTGACTACAGCTCAGCATTCATCCTCTCACATCTCATCCATGAGCTTCAAGTCCTAGGCCTCAATACCCCCTCATGTAACTGGATCCTCAATTTCCTCACTTGAGACCCCAGTCATTTCAGGTTGGCAACACATCTCCTCCACAATTTCCATCAGCACAGATGCACCAGAAGACTGTGTGCTTAGCCCCCTGCTCTACTCGCTTTGCACCTACGACCGTGAGGCCAAGCACAGCTCCAATGCCATATTTAAGTTTGCTGATGGCACCATTGTCTTTGGCTGAATCAAAGTTGGTGACGAATCAGCATATAGGAGGGAGATTAAAAATCTGGTTTATTGGGGCCACAACAACAATCTCTCACTCAATGCCAATATGACCAAGGAGGTGATTATTGACTTCAGGGGGAGGAAACCAGAGGTCTACGAGCCAGGCCTCATTGAGGATCAGAGGTGGAGAGGGTCAAAAACTTTAAATTCTTCAGTGTTACCATTTCAGAGGATCTGTCCTGGGTCCAGCACATAAGAGCCATTACAAAGAAAGCATGACTGTGCCTCTACTTTCTTAGATCTTTGCAAAGATTCAGCATGTGTGGTGGAGAGTATATTGACTGGTTGCATCATGGTCTGGTAAAGAAACACCAATGTTCTTGCACGGAAAAGCATATGACCCAGTCCAGCGCAGGAAAAGCCCTCCCCACACTGGGCACATCTACACGGAGTTCTGTCACAGGAAAGCAGTGTCCATATTCAAGGACTCCCACCACCCAGCCCATGCTCTCTTCTTACTGTTGCCATCAGGAAGAAGGTACAGGGGCCTCAGGACACACACCAGCATGTTCAGGAACAGTCATTACCCCACAACCATCAGGCTCTTGAACCAGAGTGGGGAACTACACTCACCCCATTACTGATATGTTCCCATAACCTATGAACTCACTTTCAATGACTCTTCATCTCATGTTCTCAATGTTTATTGTGTATTTATTCATTATTATTATTGCTGTATTTTTATTTTTCTCAGCTCAAGCTATTCCAGTGGTGTTTAGTATTGTGGCTTTCTAGAGATTTTCATGCTGTGTACATACATCTATCAATGCTTCTGGACACACCTTCAGTGACGTTCCTGGAATCATCGGGTGTTTCGGGTCTTTCAACATCATACAACCTCCTCCAGGTGACCCAGCCGGGCTGATCAGATGGCTAGATTTCTAGAGATTTATATAAATATTGCTGAGAAGGCCTAATGGTTTAATGCTCTTGCGTAGTGATTTTGGGATTATGCCAGTTATAGGTATTACTATTGGGACAATGTATACCCTGTTCATGTTCCATAGTATTTCAATTTCTTCTTTTAATTCATTATATTTCTACTGCTTTTCACTTACTGTTTACTATGTACATACAGTGTAAAAGAAAGACGAGAGTGGATATCGGACGACTGGAAAATGATGCTGGAGAGGTAGTCATGGGAGACTATGACATAGTGGACGAACTGAAAATTTTGCATCAGTCCACTGTGGAAGACACTAGGGGTATAGTGGACATTCCAGGTGTTGGGCTGAAGTGTGTGAAGACTGGAAAATTGCAAATGTTGCTCCAATCTTCAGGAAGGGAGAGAGGCAGAAGAAAGGAAACTATAGGCCAGTTAGTCTGACTTCAGTGGTTGGGAGATGTTGGAGTTGATTGTTAAGGATAAAATCTCAGGGTACTTGGAGGCACATGACAAAATAGGCTGTAGCCAGCATGGTTTCCTCAAGGGAAAATCTGCTGACACATCTGTTGGAATTCTTTGAAGAAGTAAAAAGCAGGATAGACAAAGGAGAATTGGCTGACGTTGTGTACTTGAATTTTCTGAAGGCCTTTGACAAGGTGCCACACATGAGGCTGCATAATAAGCTACAAGCCCATGGTATTACAGGAAGATTCTACCATGGATAAAGCAGTGGCCGATTGGCAGGAGTCAAAGACTGGGAATAAAGGCAGCCTTTTCTGGCTGGCTGCTGGTGACTAGTAGTGTTCCACAAGGATCTGTATTGGAACCAATTCTTTTTACATTAGATGTCAATGATTTGGAAGATGGATTTTGAT